>NC_133410.1:49230000-49603750 GCF_049350105.2 Macaca mulatta | reverse complement strand
TATGTATGGTGCACAAATGTACTGAAATGTACCGAAAGAGATTTTTCCAAGGGTACCTTCATAAGTCTAAGAATGAACAACAAAATTGTTTGAAAATGGCTTTGCCTTTTTTGAATAAATACTGGGTGCATTGATTCTGCCTGTATTCAAAATTGGAACATAATCTCCAAATATCAAAAGTCTAACTCAGTGTCTAGCACTCAGAAAATATTTAATAAACATTTGTTAAACGAATGAATGAATGAATGAATCCATCAACAAATATATTATATGCCCTCTGACCTTCTTTAACACTCAACTGGAATGTTTGATGCTATGTGTTATCTACTGTTTATTCCTTAATTTGATAGATCATGAAATTGAAAATTACAACTGTGACTCATTTCAATGGCTATGCTTTGAATAGCCCATGTTTTTCCTTGTTCCTTGTCTTCAAATTGTTAGAGCTTGGATACTGTTAAATGTTAATCAATAATGCTCTTGAAGACTAAATGGAAGGATAATCTGTTCTGTTGTCATAGTTTGGCTCCTACAGTGTTTTTCCACATTCAAAGAGAGTTAATGGCCAAGAATGTTCAATAACTGATGGAAGACGTGAACTCCCAGATTATAGAAGCACAGTGAGTTTAGAGAAAAGTAAATAAAAGTGAGTCAAAACAGTAAAGAAGCTGGAAAACATTAAAGTTAGATATAAAAAATTACAAAATCACTGAGAGAAAAGGCAGAATACTTAAAACAAACTTCTTATTAGCAACATTAGAGGCCAAAGGACAATGGAATACTGACTTCCAAGAATTAAACTATCAGTTAAGAAGGGGAAATAAAGATATTTTTATATACACACTGAGATAATTGTCCACATAGATATTCACTATAAAAAACTACTAAAAGGTATACATTAGTAAAAAGGAATTAAATATAAGAAAAAAAGAGTGGATTGTTTTAAGCAATGTAAACAAACAAATTGGCAAGTATGATAAAATATTTAAAATAAGAATTGTCTTTTAAAAAATCAATAAAGATAAAATTGGAAATAAGTTTAAAACAAGGAAGGATATAAAAATGCCAGAAAATAATAACATGGAATATGAGAGTTGGAGACTAAAGTTAAAACAATAGAAATGGTCTTCCATTGTTTGAAAAAAGTATATCTGGATGTTAATTTTACAATTTGTAACAGGAAATACATATTTTAAAATTTTAAGGAAAACCATGAAAATAACACAAATATAAGGTATCACATCCAAACCAATAGAGAATGGAAAAAGGCGATTTAAAACATAATCTAATCTAATTAGTAGAAATTTGAAAAATAAAAATGAAAGTGCGATATCTAGGAAATACAAAATAAGATAGCAGCAATAAGGCCTAATAGATCAGTAGTTGTAATACATGTAAACAGATTAAGCTCAATCATTAAAAAAAAGCTCTGACTGAATTTTTAAAATCCAGTAATAGACTATTTACAAGTGACACTGGGTTTTTAAAAGAAGTCCAAGAATATGCTCCTCGTAAGATAATATATGTTGACATTGAAAGTTTGAAAATAAAGACATGGCCGGGCGCGGTGGCTCAAGCCTGTAATCCCAGCATTTTGGGAGGCCGAGACGGGCGGATCACGAGGTCAGGAGATCGAGACCATCCTGGCTAACATGGTGAATCCCCGTCTCTACTAAAAAATACAAAAAACTAGCCAGGCGAGGTGGCGGGCGCCTGTAGTCCCAGCTACTCGGGAGGCTGAGCCAGGAGAATGGCATAAACCCGGGAGGCGGAGCTTGCAGTGAGCTGAGATCTGGCCACTGCACTCCTGCCTGGGCGACAGAGCGAGACTCTGTCTCAAAAAAAATAAAAAATAAAAAAAATAAAGACATAAAGTAAGAATTGTCAGAAACAAATGAAATAAAGATGACAGCCATATTAATACTAGAAAATTATAATTAAAAACAAAAGCATTATTAGAGACGAAAGGGACTCATTGCAGGATAAAAAGAGAAAGGTACCAGAGAAACATAAAAGTCCTGAGCCTGTATGCATCTAACACTATAAACTTGAAATATGTAAAGCAAAACAAAACAAAAAACAACAAAAACAACAACATAACTACAAGTAGAAAAAGACAAATACAAAATATTAGGAGATTTGAGCATATTTTTCTCAGAAATAAAACATGTAGCAGCCAAAAGTAGCAAATAACACACAAAGACAAACCACATTTATGTAGAAGAATTATATATAAAAACATATGAACCTACATATGGAAACCATCCCCCTCAAATCTTTCTAAGCCACTAAGGAAGTCTCAAAAATTATCAAATAATTTTAAAAATTCTGGACAATTTTCTTTCAGTGCAATTCCATAAAATACAAATTAATAAAAATAAAATACCAAATAATGGATCAAAGAATAAATCAAATCAAAATGATTAAAAGGAGTAATAATTGAAGTGGAATAAAAACACTATATATCATGACTTGTGGAATACAGCTAAAGTGTTATTTAAAAGATAATTTATAACTTTAAATGTACATTGGAAAAAAGAAAGTTTAAAAATTAATGAGAAAGCACAAATTTAAGAAGTGTATCAGACTGTTCTCACGCTGCTATAAAGAACTGCCTGAGACTGGGTAATTTATAAAGAAAAGAGGTTTAATTGACAGTTCCACATGGCTGGGGAAGCTTACAATCATGGTGGAAGGCATCTCTTCACAGGGCAGCGGGAGTGAGAATGAGTGCCAGCAGGGGAAATGCCAGATGCTTATAAAACCATCAGATCTCGTGAGGACCCACTGTCAGGAGAACAGCATGGTGGAAACTGTCCCCATGATTCAATTACCTCCACCTGGTCCCACCCTTGACACATGGGGATTATTACAATTCAAGATGAGATTTGGGTGGGGACACTGAGCCAAACCATATCAAGAAGTAAAAATATCCACCGCAAAGTGAACCTAAAGAATGTATATGAGAAGAAATGATCAAAATAGAAGTGGAAATTAATATAACAGAAGATAAAAGAACCAACTGAACCAAAAGACAGTTATTTGTTAAGACAAAATAGTCAGACTCTTCCAATGTGACCAATGTCGGGGTAGAAGGTGGAGGTAGAGCACTAGGGAAGAGAATCAGCAATAGGAATGTAAAGAAGGCCACATCTTCAGATAAAAGTAAATACTATAACATAAGAAGCTGTTAGAAATTATTTTATGCTAGCAAATTTGAAAATGTGGATTATGTGGATAAATTTGTGGAAAAAGTATAAATGACAAAAATTTATTCAGTAAGAAATTAAAACACTTACTAGATCTATTAAATAAATCACATCAGTCATAAAACTTGCCCTCAGATAAAAGCATACAATTTCACAGATTTTGCAGGCCTTCCAAGGAAAAAAGTTCTATTTATATAAATTGTTTTGTGGGCTAGAAAAAGGAACAAGAGCTCTCCAACTTATTTTAGAAATAATAATATATATTTCATACATAAAATGAATTAGAAAAGTACAAACAAGAAAATTTATAAGCTATGCTTTATTACAGAAACAAAAACCCTAAATAACATATTAGCCAATAATTCCAGAAATATTTTTTAAAATTAATTATGACCAAAGAAGACTCATTCTGGATCTGAAAGAATGATTTAAAATTAAGAAATCTATTAAGTAATTTAACACATTAACTCATTAGAAGTTATTATTATTTATTGTCTTATAGTGCAGGAAGAATTATTACCTAAAATTCAAGAACCATTAATTATTTCAAAAAACCTTATGCTCACAATAAATTAAAGAAAATTTCCTGAATATGATGAAAGATATCTAACAAAAGCCTATAGCACAAATACCTTTCAACAGGAAAATGTAAGGAGCATGCTCTTCAAAATTAACAGGAAGTATGCTCATTATCATTACTTCTATTTAACATTGTAATAAGTATTCCAGCCAATGCAATAAAAAAAGGAAAAAGAAATAAAACAAATATAAGAACTTTATCAGGAAAAAATATGAATTATTGTTAAAAGGAGATAAAAGCCTAAATAATACAAAGATATATCATATATATGAAATGAAAAAGTCAATATCACAAATAGGCCAGATATCTCAAAATAAATCTGTAAATTTGTGACATTTTCAAAACCTTCCAAATATTTTTAAAGGAGATTGATAAGTTAATATTACAATTTGAATAAAAAGATAAAAAAAATAACAATGGCCAGCAAATGAAAAAAAAATAACAAGGGATAAAGCAGGAGGATCATCATTCCAGATATCTAAAATCTGATGACAATTAATAGCAAATTGTTACAACTGTGTGACAAGGAGCAAGGATAGAAAAGTAGACTAATGAAACTGAGTACAGCACTTATAAGAAGCCTCATAAATACATAGAATTTTGGTAAATATAATAGAGTTAGCATTGCAACTGGAGAATAAGACTATTCAATAAGCAATAATGAGAAAACGAGTCATCCTTATGGAAAAAAATAAAATATTTATTTCATACATAATTAAAAAAATAAATTTAATCTGCTTAAAAAGTAAAGCTTTAAAACATAAAATGATAGTACCTTTTAATGAACCAATGGAAAAAAATGTTCTTAACCAAGAGACAAAAAGTCATAAACCTTAGAAGACTGATAAATGTGAGCATATCAATGTTTAAAACTTCAGTTCTCTTCAGTCTTCTTAAGTTTAAAGATATTCAAGGAATATTCAAGGAGAATAGTCAAGGAAAAAACTTCATTCAAGGAAAAAAATGCATGTAATAAACCAAGAGTTGGATCTAAAGTATATAAAGAACTCACACAAAGCGAAAAAAAAAAAAAAAAAAAAAGACAGAAGGAGAAGGAAGAGAGAAAATCAACAGACAGAAAAGTTGATAATGGTACGAACAGACAGCAGAAGAGGAAACCTAAACAGCTAATAAGCATAAAGAATATTTTCAGCCTTAATTACCTGTTATTAATTAATTTGTATTAATAAATACAACTTTAAACAATCCAATAGGTATATTTCATACCTATAATATAGGCAAATTTTTAAATCTGGTGAAGATGAGAACAAATGGGAAGTGTCTTCCATCATTGTTAAGAGTGTAAGAGTTTACACTTAAGTAAGTAAGTAAACTCTTACACTCTTAACAATCTCTTTAGCAAATAGTTTTGTAGTATCTAAAAAGCATAAAGTGTACATGCCTGTGGTTCCAGTATTTCTACTTCTTGTTTTCCAATTCTTACACATTCTCTCAAGAAGATGTTGACAGGAACATTTATCACATTTTTTGATAACAGCAATAAAATGGAAACAACCTAAATGTCAATTCATTCACTGTGGTAGGCACTTTGAGAACAGATGGAAAAACAAAACAAAACTTCTGCCCTCACTGAGTTTATATGCCATGATTCAAGAATTTCAAATACAATATCCTACTCTGTTTACCTCCCAATGTTTCTGTAAGTTTACCAAAAGCATACATACATTTTTCCCCAATCTGAGTAAGAATTAAAAGGGTATTATGCCTATGATCTGTCTACTTATTGCTTAATGAGGTAAAGCATTTTAGTACAGTTTAGTGATATGAAAGTCTGAATAACTGTATGGAATAGTAATGTCATTAGGCTGTGATGATACTCAATGAGAAACGTAAAAAGAAATTTGTAGTTGTCATGTGTTATTTGTATAAACATGCTACCAGAAATGTCACTCTGTTAGTAGACTAATAAAAGACTAATCCCTTAAAAACTGATAAAGAGAAAACCCAAAGGGAAATGGAGACTTGTAGTTAACAGTAGCTGACAGACTTCCCAGAACACAGATTTTTTTTTTTTTTTTTGAGACGGAGTCTCGCTCTGTCACCCAGGCTGGAGTGCAGTGGTGCAATCTCGGCTCACTGCAAGCTCCGCCTCCCGGGTGAAAGCTACGCCATTCTCCTGCCTCAGCCTCCCGAGTAGTTGGGACTACAGGTGACCGCCACCTCGCCCGGCTAGTTTTTTTGTATTTTTTAGTAGAGACAGGGTTTCACCGTGTTAGCCAGGATGGTCTCAATCTCCTGACCTCGTGATCCGCCCGTCTCGGCCTCCCAAAGTGCTGGGATTACAGGCTTGAGCCACCGCGCCCGGCCCAGAACACAGATTTTGAGATTAGACAAATCTGGCTTCATTCCAGGCCCTGCCGCACTGTATTAAGTGTCAAATAATCTAATTTATTTGAGTTTCATTGTTTCCTTCTATGAAATGGAATAATGCCTACCTCAGGAATCACCTGTACCAGTTTGGATAGAGCTATCAGTGTGACTGATGTGGAGACTTATACAGATTCCTTTATAATCTGACAAGACCCGAACATCTCAGGACCACATGCTTTCTAAGAAACTCTCAAACTTTAGAGTGCAAGAAATCCAAAATTTTCAGATTGTCAGTCATCACCTGGATTCTCACACTATAAAGCTTTCTACATTCCTGAATCTAACTCAATTTTATACTCCTCAAACCTCCAAACTTTTTACAGTCTGCCATAGGAAAAATCTCTTAGAGCTTCAAACTCTTCCATAATATTCTGTTTTCACTCTTTTGTCTCACCAATAATCTGCTTTCCCCTGAGGCCCCTTTCCCAGAATCCCTATTGAGTAGTGGCTGCTTTCTCTCCTTCACACCTTATGCCAATGGACTTCTTACAGAGCTACTTTCTTCTCCTTCTTTGGAATGCCGTAGCTCTTTTGAAGATTCTGTGTCAAACTATACAATACTCTACCCTCCTTGATACAGTCATTTGCAGACCTTAATATAGACCTCATTCCCTGCAGATTTTAGCAACTGCTCTTTTTCAAACACTACTGTCATCATAATTCTTCGTAATTTCAACATTTCAACATTTAATAGATAATCTTTCCAATATTGTGACTTCTAAACTTCTTGACTTCATCTTTTGTTTCCAGTTCACTCTCCTGGTACCTCAATTAAAACAATTCCATGCACTAACAACTCTAATCTTTAATCCCACAACCCTGCTCATATTCACTCTTTCTTTTTTCAAACTTAGATTTGATGGTTCATAAATAAAATCATTTCTCTGCATAAAGCCACAGTGGCCATAGTTCCTTACTACTTCAGCCTTGGTTGATAAAACCCCAGCAGTGTTTAATTATCTCCATGTTTACTCTGCCCCCACAGTTAAAGGCTGAACATGATTACAGTGACTTCTCATTTTGAACTCAGCTGATGCTCCAAAAATGTTAATTCTTCAAAGCAGGTAGGTAGGAGCTGCCAATTTATATAGGCAGAGTGGCAGCAATGGGCTGACTTTTAGTTTAGCATGAATATTATATGTCTTGCCACTCCCATCCCCAGAACTCTTGGAAAACTCTAGAACTTGTATTCAACTGAAAGAAACCATGCTAACTCTGCTTCTGCACCAGCTAAGTTGATATCTGAGTAAAACCCAGAGGCTCACTCAGGAGCCACTCCAGCTTAGCATGGTACAGGGTCAGTCATTAAAGCCATCCTAAAGAGTTCAAGTGCTCCCTGAATAACCCATCAAGCCAGAGCCATTTCCCTGCAGTAGCTCGGATCAGTAACCTACCTACAGGGGCAGTAGCAAGTATATAGAAATATAAATAATATAAAGAAATATAAAGTTGACACAGTTGTTTTTGACACTGCCATGGCACATTTCTCTATTTTCTGCTTTTTGTCCAGATTACCTCTTTATCAATAGCTATGACAGGAAAACAATATGATCTCAGTCTCATTTCCTTTCATCTGAGATTAAATTGATTTTGGAATAAAAAGATTTTGTCAGCCGGGCGCGGTGGCTCAAGCCTGTAATCCCAGCACTTTGGGAGGCCGAGGCGGGCGGATCACGAGGTCAGGAGATCGAGACCATCCTGGCTAACACGGTGAAACCCCGTCTCTACTAAAAAAAATACAAAAAGAAATTAGCCGGGCGTGGTGGCGGGCGCCTGTAGTCCCAGCTACTCCGGAGGCTGAGGCGGGAGAATGGCGTGAACCCGGGAGGCGGAGCTTGCAGTGAGCCGAGATCGCGCCACTGCACTCCAGTCTGGGCGACAGAGCGAGACTCCGTCTCAAAAAAAAAAAAAAAAAAAAAAAGATTTTTGTCTTTAAATCATTTAGGGTATAAGTAGGCACATGATGGGATTTATTTTTTGCTGGAGAAGTGGTTTCCTCCTCTGCCTATAATGTGCCTGGGCTGGACTTGGGCCTCCTGGATTGACTTTGAATGGATACAGTACAGAATGGATTTTTTTTTTCCTATATCCTTTAGCTTGGCACAATCACTTGGAATGCGACAATCCTCTCAAATAGTACGTTTGACCATTTGTCATTGGTTTTAATGCTGTAACTATTTGGGGGTGTATTCAGTTTTTTGTTCATTCATTAATCCATGTAATCAATCAATACAGATTGAGAATCTGCAACATTTAAGGCCTGGTGTTGAATGCTGAACCAACATGAGAAATAAACAGTCCTAGATGAGTGTTATCTAGTTATCACAGGAAGTTAAGTAATGATTATAATCAGGTACTCTACAGAGGAATAATTTCAGTGAGGAGTATTAGAACTGTTATTCATAAATGAGAGTGTTATCGTTCAAAATACCTAAAGCATCCAATAAAAGGATGCTAATTAAAAAGACATTGTTGGCCGGGCGAGGTGGCTCAAGCCTGTAATCCCAGCACTTTGGGAGGCCGAGACGGGCGGATCACGAGGTCAGGAGATCGAGACCATCCTGTCTAACACGGTGAAACCCCGTCTCTACTAAAAAATACAAAAAAAAAAAACCACAAAAAACTAGCCGGGCGAGGTGGCGGGCGTCTGTGGTCCCAGCTACTTGGGAAGCTGAGGCAGGAGAATGGCGTAAACCCGGGAGGCGGAGCTTGCAGTGAGCTGAGATCCGGCCACTGCACTCCAGCCTGGGCGACAGAGTGAGACTCCGTCTCAAAAAAAAAAAGACATTGTTATACCTTTCTCTGAAAATCTCAAACCATTTATAAATATTTTTGACAACATGCACCTGAGAGGTAAGAGGGGAGAAAAAACCCACATAGAGGTCAATAACTTATAACCACAGAATTTAAGAGCTGAAAAGCACATCAAAATTCAACTGACCAAGTTTCCTGGTTTCATCTTATAAATGTAGAAAGCTGGAAAGAGCATTGTTCCAGCCCTTAAAATAAGAAAAAATCTAGATAAAATGCTAATTAGCATCTTTTCTTGAACCCACATGAGAACTGCTCAGGTGCCTACAGGGAGGAACAGGGTCTGAGCATTTGCTTACCTGTGGCAGAGGCCACCAGAGAACACATAAGCCACAAAAATGACTCAGTGAGAAATTGTGGAAAACTTACTTCAGGCCAAATAAATGTGAGACTGGTGTGAGTGTGAAGTCTCTGGGGGATGCAACTCTAGGGAGCTTTTTAGCCTCTTTCATGGTTTTCCTCTATAACCTCCTCCAGATGTCTGCAGGGAGGATCAGAGAGCATCCTGAGAAAGCTTCCCAGGTGGCACCTGCTCAGGGAAGGAAACGGCAGTCCTTGCGCAAACTCTCGCCAGATCCATCTTGCCCATCTCCCTGGTAGAAAGTCTGAATCTGCAGAGGGAAGTGCAAGAAAGACTGTCACCTCAGTACACTGGTTGAAGTCTACGACATCTAGTGTAATAAAACAAAAATACAAAATCTTCTTTGAGCACTTAGGAACCTCCCAGATGCCCAGTCTCTTCCTTAAACTAAAGTTTAATCATAACATCAGAGAATGTTTCCTTTCTTATAGCTCCTGCCATCATGCTGACAAGTACTGAGCAAACATAGCAGGAAAATACTTCTAAAAGAACTACAAGAGACAAATTTTCTCTGGGAAACATACATTGAGAAAAACTTTATGGTATACAAATCTACACCCTAAACACAAGAAGAACTTGAGCCCTTTGGTGCACTGGTGGGACCCACAGCAACAGACTTCAAACCCAGCTGAACTGCTGATACTAGTAACATAAACCACCACATTAAAGGCACAGCAGAAGGAAAAATGTGCACATTTCCAAGCATGAAATATATTTACCTCAGTGTATGCTGTCCTATATATAGATATATGTATATTTTGCTTTTATCAATAAATTTAGAGGCATAGAAAAAGGCTAAAATAAAACAGTTTGAAGAGAAAAAACAATCAGGCTCAGACTAGATTGCCATTTTACAAATGTGGAGAAAGAACAACTTAAATCCAAAGCAAGCAGAAGGAAGGAAATTTTGAAAGTAACTGATTATGACATTATAGGCTGTAATAAAACAGGTAAGCAACAAGTGATATAAGATAGGTAATTTTAACAGAGAGATAGAACAGATAAATGAAAATGCTAGAAATCAGAAATATAACAAAGATAAAGAATACCTTTAGCAAACTCATCAGTAGACTCAATACGGCTATAAAGAGAATCTGTAAACTTGAAGATAGGTCAATAGGAGATACCTAAATTGAAATAAAAGGGGTAAAAAGTAAAAGAACAGCATCCAATAGATGTAGCATAATATTTAACAGCCTAATATGCACATAATCAGAATTCTAGAAAAAGAAGAGTGGATGTGGAAGTAATATATGAACAGGTAATATATGAGAAGTTTCCAGAATTGATCACACACACACACACACACACAGAGATCCTCGAAGCCCACAGAATGAGAAGCAAGATAAATACCTAAAAACACACCAACGTATATCATATTCATACAATAGAAATGTAGAAGTATTTTTAATTATGAGAAAGGAAAAATACAAATAAGTATTCCTCATGTGCAAAAATCCCCAACAAAATATTAGATGTCAAATAAAATAACATATAAACAAATAATATAACAAGCAGAGTTCACTTCAAGAATGCTATGTTGGTTCAACATTCAAAAATCAATATAATCTAACTTATTAGTAAATTAAATAAGAAAACCCACATGATACTAACGACAGATGCATAAAAAGCGTTTGACAAAATTTAAAGTTTGTTATTAATTTTTAAAAAATTCTCAGTAAGACAGAAATGGAAAGGTACTTTCTTACCCTAATAAGAGGCATCTACAAAACAAACAACAGAAACCCTACAGCTAACATCATACTCAATTGTAAGAGACTGAGGACTTTCCCCCTAAAATGTGAGCAAGGCAAGAATGTCTTCTCTGACCACTTGTATTCAACATTGTGCTGTATCATCCAGTGCGATACAAACAAACAAACAAAACACTAAAAGGTATATGGATTGTAAAAAAAGAAGTAAAATTTCCTATTTGCAGACAGCAAAATTGTGTACATAGAAAATCACAATCTATAAAAATGCTTCTAGAAATAAGTAAATTTTATAAGAACACAGCTACAAGTTAATATACAAAAGTTAATTGCATTTCTATATATTACCAATGATAAATTAAAATTTGAAATTTAAAAATATCTATTTAAAATAGTACCTAAACGATAAGGTACTTAAGAATAAATTAAAGAAAATATGTACAGTTTATGTTGAAACATATAAAATATAATGGAAGAAAACAAATGAAAATTAAATAACTAAAGAAATAAAATATATTTATGGATTTTAAGACTTGGTATTATTAAAACTATATATTCAGTGCATTTGCAATCAAAATCTTAACAAGCTTTTTGTAGATATTGACAATGATAAATTAAAATTTGAAATTTAAAAATATCATTTAAAATAGTACCTAAACAATAAAGTACTTAAGAATAAATTAAAGAAAATATGTACAGTTTATGTTGAAACATATAAAATATAATGGAAGAAAACAAACGAAAATTAAATAACTAAAGAAATAAAATATATTTATGGATTTTAAGGCTTGGTATTAGTAAAACTATACATTCAGTGAATTTTCAACCACAATCTTAACAAGCTTTTTGTAGATATTGACAAGACGTTTCTAAAATTTATCTGAAAAGGAAAAGGAACTAAAAGCCAAAATAATTCTAGAAAAGAAGAACAAAGTTGGAGGACATACATTTGCCTATTATCAAGACAGTTGTATCGGTGAAAGGATAAATACACAGATCATGAAACAGAACAGAAAGCCAGAAATAGACCCACACAAATACTATCAACTGATTTTTTGGCAGAGGTACAAAGGTAATTCAGTGGAGAAAGGACAGTTACGATAACAAATGGTGCTGAAACAATTAGAAATCCACATGCAAAAAAATAAACCTCAACATAACTTATATAGAACATACCTCAAAATGCATAATATACCTAGCTGTAAAACATGTAACTTTAAAACTTCCAGAAGATAACGTGAGAGTGAATCTGCATGCCCTTTGGTTTGGTAATAGTTCTACATACAACACTAAAAGCAAAACTTATTTAGTAGAAAAATTTTATTTATAAAACCTCAAACTTTTATTCTTTAAGAGATACTGTTAAATGAATGAAAAGCGAGGCAACACTAGGAGAAAATATTTTCAAATCACATGTCTGATGAGGGACTTGTATACAGAATATTTCAAGAAACCGTAAAATCCACTAGGACACAAGCGAATTAAAACATGAAAAAAAGATTTGAATGGACACTTCATCAAAGAATATATATGGGTGGCAAAAAGCACATGGAAATATTTTCAACATCATTACTCGCTAAAGAAATACAAAATAAAACAATGAGATATCACTATACACTTAACAGAATGGTTAAAATTTTTAAAAAGTCAATGAAAGTTGTCAATCTAAAAAGGCTACATATTATATGATTCCAACCATATGATATCTTGAAAAAGGCAAAACTGAAAAAATGATTAAAAAATTAGTGGTTGCCAGGGGTTTGGGAGAATAAATTGGTGGAGCACAGAGGACTTTTAGGGCAGTGAAAGTACTCTGTATGATAGTATTATGGTGGATACGTATCATTATACATTTGCCCAAACCCACAGAATACAAATACAAGAGGGAACCCTAATGTAAACTCTGGCTCTGGGTGACAATAATGTATCAATGTAGGTTTATTAATTGAAACAAATGTACCATGCTGGTGAAGGATTTTGATAACGGGGGAGTCTATGCATGTGTTGGGGACAGGGAATATACTGGAAACTTCTGGACTTTTCATTTTGTTGTGAACTCAAAACTGCTTCAAAAAATTAAGTCTTTTAAACAAATACTTGACAGTACCAAATGCTGGAAAGGATCTGGAGAAACTAGACCATTCATACATTGCTGATAAGAATGTACAGCCACTTTGGAAAGCAATTTGATAGTTTCTCAGAAAGTAAAAATAACCTATTAGAAATCCTACTCACAGGTATTTATTTACCCAAGTGACTTAAAAACCATTTTCTCACAAAAACTCATATGTAAATTTTTAGAGCAAAGCTATTCATAATTGTCACAAACTAGAAACAACCCAGTTATTCTCCAACACCTAGATGTAAAAACACATGGTGGTGCATCCATACAATGGAATACTATTCATCAACACAAGGAACTAACTACCGGTTCATACAACAACATGGATGATTCTCAAATGCATTTTGCAATGTGAAATAAACCACACCCCACAGGCTGTATGTTGGGTTTCAATTTTGATGACATTCTGGCAAAGATGAAACTATAGGAATGAAAAACAGATTTGGGCCAGACGCAGTGGCTCATTCATTCCAGCACTTTGGGATTCTGAGACAAGAGGATTGCTTGAGACCAGAGGATTACTTGAGGCCAGGAGTTCGAGACCAGCCTGAGCAATATAGTGAGACCCTATTACTACAAAAATAAAAATTAAAAAGTAAAACAGATTTTTTTGGGGGGAAAAGAGGAAGGATTGAGTACAAAGTACAAAGCTGCTGCAGGAGGGAGATGTGAGAGGGATGATACTGGGCTCTGTGGTACTATCGATGGATACAGGACTATATATTTGTAATCACCTATAGATGTGTATAACACAAAAGTGCAACTTTTACTGTTTACACACACATACACTCACACACAATCAATTAGGATGGTGGGGGAACCCAAAACAGAGTTCAGACTGTAACAAAACAATCTGATTGTACTACAAATGTAAGATATCGCCTCACTGAAGGGGATGGGGAAGAAAGGAACTGATCTAAATAACTGAAAACTGTTTTGTCTGGGTACTCTAAAGTTAAAGTGTACAAATACTGTATTTTAGTCAGAAAATTTGTTTCTCACAGAAGTTCAGTTTAGCAATTCTGAAATCACATTTATTAGCACAGAGCAAATAAGTAAATATATTTGAAGGAATAAGAACTAGGTTCCTCACTGTCAGAGAAAGAAGTTACAAATAGCAATGGGATAAAAATCATGTGATACAGAATTAGAGCTGATGATGACTCTATGAATGCGTGTTTATTTATATGTGTTTGTATTTATATGTGTGTGCACACACACACTAGATAGAAACAGAAATGTAGCATATGTGTATACATGAGTTGCATGTGTATACATAGGCATATCCACATACACAATGCTTAGTGCTGTCAACTGAAAGTGCCTACAAGCAGTGATACTGCAGCAACACTGAGTATACCGAGCACTGATATCTTGGTTTCTAAGTACCAGTATCTAGAGAAAATCTTGGAGACAGATGATTCTAGACTGGGATACAGAAGATACAAGATAAATCTGAAGTATTTCTAGAACTGCAAAGTAACAGGGAAAACGTATTTTAGTGAGAGCATGGCAACCTGAAAGAATTCCCAATGGCCAAAACTGAAACAACTTGAACAACTAAATGAATAATGATAGTACTGAATTACATCCTCTAAATAAAATATATCTCCGTGGGCCCATACTGACTGAAATAAATGATTGAATAAATATATGGGAGAGAAGACACAAATCATCTTTACAGATGAATTACAATGAAGAAATGTAGAAGGAATGAGGGAAACGGAAAATCAACAATTGAACACCACACAAATAATTGCTACAGGCAGATTCACTAATGAATGCCAAAATTAGTGGGCAAAGCTTTATAGATAAGCAACATATTTGCTAAGCCTCAAGGTGCATTTTCCAAAATATGTATTAATTACTTGTCGTGGTTTTAACATATGTCCAAAAATTCTTTGATATTCTTTCTTTTAGGAGGTGGAGCTTCTTTGCCCTCCCCTTGAGGGGGCACTGAATTTAGTAAATCACTTTTGATGAATAGAGTATGAAAGGTTAAATAAAAGTTATTATAAAATATTATATATTATAATAACTATATCTATTATTATAATATATAATGTAATAACTATATATTTAATATAATATAATATATTTTAATATAATATATATTTTATAATAACTATATATTATTTTTATAATAACTTTACCAGGTTAGCAGACAACAACCTAACAAGACAGGTGTCTGCCAACCTGGTAAAGTTATTATAAAATATTATATTTTATAATAACTATATATTATTATGATATATAACATAATAACTATATATTTTTAATATAATATATTTTAATATAATATATATTTTATAATAACCATATATTATTATAATATATATTTTTATAATAACTAGTATTATAATATATAATATAATATTATAAAATATTATAAAGTATTATAACAAGGTGATAAAGTTAACATTACCAGCAGTAAGTCATTTCAAAGTTGTGTAATCCTGATGTGATGCAATATGAGGACACTTAATCTCTGTGGTAGTCTTTAACGGAACCCATAATAATCCTAGTCTGATCATCAGAAGACATAAGAGAGATCCAAACTGAGAGACACTTTACTGTTTGAAAGTGTCAAGATCATGAAATATAAGGAAAGACTGAGAAACCATCATAGAATGGGCGGAAATACAGAGACACAAGGACTAAATGCAATGTCAGGTCCTGTACTTAATCCTGGAAAAGAAATTAGAACATTAGTAGAAACTGGGGAAATCCCAGTTTCCAAATAATGTCTATTTAATTAACAGTGTCATACCAATGTTACTTTGTTAGTTTTTATAATATACCATGACTACGTAAAATATTCACATTAAAATAGCTGACTGAAGGGTATATGGGAACTCTCTATACCATTTTTGTAACTCTTCTGTAAATCTAGAATTATTTATTATAAAAGTTTTAGGCTGGGCACGGTGGCTCACACCTGTAATGCCAGCACTTTTGGAGGCCGAGGCGGATGGATCTCCTGAGGTCAGAAGTTCGAGACCAGCATGACCAATATGGTGAAACCCTGTCTCTACTAAAAATACAAAAATTAGCTTGGTATGGTGGTGTGTGCCTCTAGTCCCAGCTGCTCGGAAAGCTGAGACAGGAAAATTGCTTGAACCTGGGAGGTGGAGGTTGCAGTGAGCCGAGGGCAACAGAGCAAGACTCAGTCTCAAAAAAAAAAAAAAAAAAAAAAAAAAGGTTTTAAAAATTCAATTATTCTATTCCCACTCATCAAATTGGTGAATTTTTGGAAACAGAAATCAGTAATCCCAAGGCTAGTCTAGTCAAGCCATAAAGCCGCATATTGCAGTTGGACATTTTGCAGCTGGGCTCAGGCAACATCCTGAGTCTTGTTGACGAGTTTTCTCCACTCCCCACCTCCACATGATCACTGCAATTGGCAGTCAGAAGAAGGGCAGGACTCCTGCCATTGCTCATGCTTTCCATGTAAACAATTTTCCCCTCATCCTGTTTTCCTTAAAACTTTGACCTAATTCCTTTCACATGCTGAGCTAATTCTCATGACGGTTTAAAGTTTGCTAAAAATATCATTAAGGTCTGCTAAAGTTCACAAACGAAGACACCATTCATTCAAGCCCCGTGTTCTTGAGTCATCATTTCTTTAAATGCATGACACAAATATGTTCTTTTTTTTCTCTTCTATTGATAATTTTACATTAAGACATCATTAGAAAGCAGCATCTGGGCTGCTTTTCAAACCACACCAGCTGAACTCATTTTTTCTCCTTTACTAAAAAGGTGCTTAGTTCACATTTATGGATTTTCAATTAGCAGTAATAATAAAGAACACTGTGTAGTGTTCAGAAGACTTAACTGGCTGCTTTCAAAGCAAATCTTTAAGTCCAATGATCAAGTTGTTTCTGATACTTAACAAAGGCGTATATTTATGGCTCCAGAAGTTTAGGGCATTTTGGGGTCATTTTCCAATAATTTTGATTCTTGGGCATTTCTCACATGGAAGCATTTGTTCTTAGGGAGGCTTCACCCAGCAGGCCCAGAGAAACAGGAGGTTGGGAAGACAATATAGGTTTACTAAGTAGGAGGTGTACCTTGGTTTCTTTCTTTCAGGTTTCTTTCTTGGTTTCTTTCAGAAGTCATTTTATTCATTTTATTTCTACCAACAGAGAAGTGCCAAGACTGATGCACTGGGTAGAAGAATTCAGGAACTGAGAAAATAACAAGAAATCCTTATTTGCTAACAGAAATCATCGACACAAAAACGATTTCCTCAGATAGCTTAGAGCCACTTATTTGAGGACCAAATATGTTAGCATTTGCAAAGTGCAAAACAGGCAGGTGGATTGCTCAAGGCCTCCAAGCTCTCTTCTGTCATAGTCTTTTCTCCTCTGGGTCGAGCATTCTTGATTTTAGAGACGTAGCAGTGCTTTACCACTGTTTCCAGCAAAATTGGCTATCTTTCACTCACAATTCAGTATAAATTAAGTCAATGTCTTCACCTCCAGGAATTACCTCTATTTTGAACTTTAGTCCTAGTTTAGGAAAAGTGATTTGTTTCCAAGATCAAAAAATGTTTAGCTATTGATGATTCTAAGAAAAATGGACAGAAACTAGACAAGGAGAGAACGTTCCTGCAGTCACAGATCTATCTGCCTGACGTAAGGTCGGCACACATGAAAACACACAAAGGTGTTTTCTGCAACTTTCACTTACTGTAGTTTCGGGTTAAATCATCAGAGCAAGTATTATTTTTCCTTCTCCTCATTATTCACCTTGTTGTTACTTTAATCTTTGTTCAGTTTGACAAATGAGAATTTTGCCAGAGGGTTAAAGAGGAATGAGCTGAATTCCATCCATATTCAGGGCCTGTGCCGATGTCCTCCCTGGGTTTAATGCTCCATATGGTTTGGCACAGTGACATTACTTCTCCTGCTAAAACACCCCTTAGCCTGTGTGGCATCCATCAGTTTGCTTGTTGACTTAGTTTCATTTTCTGCTTTCATGGCCTGCTCAACTGCCTGCAACAGCATTAAATTATTCTTCTGATCTTTCCATCTCCCTGGGTTCACAAACTGCAATTTATGGAAGTCTTTAAAACTTAAAGGGCTTTCTGATAAAGGTAGATGTCAATGAAATGATAAAGGTCAAAGAGAAATGGTACACTTTAAGGAGGCAACACCCTTCACAGAAATGCCATATTTTCATCATATTTCATGTCCTAAGAAAATATTACAACCCATAGAGAAGTCAATATAGAAATTTCAAAATGGAAGGAGCTTTAGAGATTGTGCAGTCCAATCTCATTTTACAGCTGTGGGCACCGAGGCTTAGTGATGGTTAATCACAGAGTTTTTCAGGGGTAGAATTGGACGATGAAGGGGGCACTCCCAAGTCAATTCACTGCCATATTCACCACATTGTGCTGACTCGTAATTGCACATTCTTAATGATAAAAGAATATGAGGAAAAGGGAATAGCAATCAAGAGAAAGAAACAGAACATTTCCTATTTTCTTATTAGAACCGGAGTCTTGCTTTAGAGTAATTTGTCTAACAGTAAGATGACCATCTACCTGACAGTGAGAAACAAACCATGGCATCTGGTGGAGGATATTGCTATTTCCCCCTCTCCCTTACATCTATATCTGTATAGTCCATGAACCCTAGTAGGGCTTGCTTGGTAGCATTTTTGTTGCCATCCTTTTCATTTATATTGCCACCCTTGTAGCTCAGAACCTTATAAGCGTACACCTGGGCCTTTGGAGTTGAGTTTTTTAACTGCTAGTCTTTGGTTAGAGTACCTTTTTCCCCCTTTCAACCCATAATGAAAAGAACCACAAAATTGATTTCCTGAAGTTGACCTTCAACATAATATTATCATCAGTGGAATTTCTAATTTCTACTTTTTCTGACTTGTTATTCTGCAATCTTGAGGCTATGGTTCCTTCACCCTTCATTGTTCACCTTTTTTTTTTTTCTTTTTCTTTTCCAGTCCTAGGTTTGGCCAGTCCAAATAATGTTTCTTTAGGGCCTAGTAACTGTGGGAGTTTCATGGTATAGAGGAATGACTAGGGGCACCAGGGATTTTCACAAACTAAAGTCACCTCCATTTTACTTCTGTATAAATTACTTTCTCTTATATTCACATTTCCCCAGTGAAAAAGGTGAAGCAGTGCCACATCACTCACTGCTGTTTTCATTTTAGCCCTACTCTCTGGACATTGTCATGAGAATGAATTACCTACACTTGCCACGGATTTGCTGTGGTGCTGACCAGGAATGCTCTTAGGAGTTTTCTCACTTTGGCCTATATTATGACTTTTTCCTTTTGAAAAAAAAAAAAAAAAAAAAAAAGAACTCTATATATACTAATAAAATAGCATGAAGAATTTTTTCACAATTTAGTGAGCATCATTAATATCTTTGTAAAACTATGTTCAAGACTTTATCAAGCTGACCCACTTCAGAGAAAATGAAGCCAGGAAGCTTGACATAGTTCTAAAGACCAATTATTGCCACTCACATTGTGAGCTATTCCTCAATATTAAGCCAACATATCTTAGTCTTCCTTCATAAATAATGTTTTGTGCTACATTCGTACCACAAAAAGAGCATCCCTACTTTTGTCTTACATTGAAAATTATTATCTACAAAGACCAGTCATTTTGACCCTTTGATGGAGTTTTCCCTCCCATCTGAAATTAGTAGAAAGTACAATCAAACAAAACAATGAGTACAAAACATAGTTTTTAAATATATAAAAATCCATGTAAATATATAAAATGTTTTTATATTTATTACCAGTTCTTTTTTTGTGGGGGACTGGGGACAGGGTCTCGCGCTGTCATCCAGGCTAGAGTGCAGTGGTGTAATCACGGCTCACTACACAGCCTTGACCTCCCGGGCTCAAGTGATCCTCCCACCTCAGCCTTCCCAGTAGCTGGGACTGTAGACATGTGCCACCACATCCAGCTAATTTTTAAATGTTCTGTAGAGACGGTTTCATTAGGTTGCCCAGGTTAGTCTCAAACTTCTGGGCTCAAGCGATCCTCCTTTCTCAGCCTCCCAAAGTGCTAGGATAACAGGAGTGAGCCACTGTGCTCAGCCAGCAACTCTTTAATTCAGCATTTTTGAATGAGTTTGATATGCCACTTAGACCTTATGTAAGACACCACAAATTCAAAGAGGAATAAGGCATAGTCCTTACCATCTAGGGTCTTATCATACGGGAGAGACTGTCAGGTAAAGAATCCGTTGTAATTAGATGAGACAAGTACAATGTGACTATATAATAAATTGTCATGTAATATGTCATACAAGTATTGTCACAATAAATATGGGCTCCTAACCTGTATATTTTTACTCTAGAAAAGATATGGAAAATAAACATTCTCCACCTGTCAACTCAATCTGTTCATAGTAGCTCTCTGAAGAACTGGATGGAGAAGCATTTAAAGCTATTTTCAAGTTCAGCACATACACACACACACACACACACACACACACGATGTTTGATTAATTACTGATGCCAGCCATTGGCCTAAGAGTAGGAGAAAGGGGCTTTCCACCTCTCATCTATAACATGCAACTATTACATCACACTTTCTCTATCCTATCACATGGTCACTTTTGTCAAAATTTTCATCATTTACACTTCATTAAATGAAGTTAAGAATAGCAGTTTCCCTCTTGGCTTTTTTTTTTTTTTTTTTTTTTTTTTTTTTACTTTCTGAGAGATGAAACCGTTGGTAAGTCAAGAATTTACTCAATTAACTTCTTTAGGTTAATGAGACTTTGAGCTGATATTTGCATCCAATCACTACTGTATTTGTCTTTTTGCCAGCATTGTGACTTGCATTAGAATCTCTTGCCCAGCAAATAAAATTAAAAATTTGATCTTAAAATAGGAATTTCAAAGCCCAAAAGCAATCAAAGAAATCATAAAAGGAAAATCCAAAAGATTTAACTACATAAATATTCAAAATGCATTTAATTATGTCAAAATCACACACACAAAAAAAACCACAACAACTTACAGGGCAAGGAAAAATATTTTCTAAAAATATAACAGGTAAAGAATTGATATATTTAGCTGTGTATATAGAAAATAATCTACTAGGTTGAAGTACAAATTAGACATGCATTAAGCCTACAGAACTAAACTAAAAGTAATGCCGTCACCACCATACAATTAAAAGAAGTTCATTTAGTTTAAAAAGCCAGACCTATCTACAAGTGACTCTAGGAAAAGCAGTAGAGAATCCCATCAGGCTTCAGTAATATCACCAGTTTCTGGGGCACTGCTGTGTGGTAACACTATTGGCAACAGATCCTACACACTCTGTTTCCTTGTCCACTGCTATCATCCCTGCACAACCTATAATAATTTATTACTTATAAATACTTCCATAGCAACTAGTATGTACCAGGCAATCTTCTAAGCGCTTTACAAATAGTAATTTATTCCTGGTAACAACTCTGTGTGGTAGGTTATCATTACTAGTTCCATTTTACGGTTGAGAAAATTGAGGAACAGAGAGGTTAAGTAGTTTTACCAAAGTCACACAGTGATTAGGTTGGTGTGAATGTGATTGTAGATTTTACAATTAAAAGTAATGGCAAAAACAGAAATTGCTTTTGCACCAACCTGATAGTAAGTGGGGGTATCCAGAGTTGAATTCGGGCAGCCTGATTCCAGAGTCTGTGCTCTCAAACATTTTCTGGGAAGGACTAACTCACTCTCCAAAATCATCCTCTGTTAAAGAAGTATCATGCTTGGTCTCCCAAGGACAATTCTCATTCTTCCATGTGCTGTCTCTTGGTTTTATTTACCAACTCCACTAAGTAGGAATAAGAGCCCAAGCAGGACTACACAAATGATAAAAGGATGCTTGGGACTCTGTGGGACCAAGAGCTCATTCTCTGGAAAAAATAACAACAAAAAAAGAAGAAAGTTCTGGTAATTTTGAAGAAAGGGGAAAAAAGATAACCAAAATACTCGTTAGGAACTAATCCGTGCCCTCCCTAAATTCATATGTTGAAGCTCTAACTCCCAGTGCAGCTGTAATTTGGAGATAGGACCTTTCAGCAGGTAATTAAGATTAACTGAGGTCATAATGATGGGCTCTAATCCAATAGGATGGGTGTCCCTATCAGAGAAAGAGACACTAGAGATGCACGTGCACAGAGAAAAGGCCATGTGAGGATATAACAAGAGCCCATATACGACCCAAGGAGAGAGGCCTCAGGAGAAACCAAAGCGGCCAACACCTTGATCTTGAACTTCTACCCTCTGAAACTATTAGCAAATACATTTCTGCTGTTTAAGCCATCCAGTGTGTGGTATTTTGTTATGGCAGCTCTAGGAGACTAATACAATATTAATGAGAAAATATGATTAACTTTCAATGCAGAGCATATCAAGAAAATAATAATATAGATAACCCCATGCTAATAAATTTTAAAATTTTAATAAAAGCACAATTTTCTGAGAGTATGAAAAGTCATGTAAATCATCTCAATGCTAATGCAGCATCTATTCCTGGAAATCAGGAAAGCATCTATTTCTGATACAATTTCTTAGTAAAGAATAAATTAAAATATACTCCCTTCATATGAAAAACAAATCTATCTGGAATCAACAGTCAATATCGTCCTCAGTGTAACTGCAGCCTGGATGACAGGTCATAAGCTTGCTGTGGCCCAAGGGCTAGATATCACCCTTAGATAGATTTGTTTTGGCTGGTTTGTTGTTTCATTTTTAATTTGCTGTAGTTGCCAGCATTTAAAAATCATGATATTTTACATAAACTTCCAGGCCTTTGGTTTCTCTGCCAGATTAGGCCCACATGGCAAGTAACTGCAGCTGAGTGGGGCATGCCGTTGCAGACTGGCTCTGTATATTGTGGCCTGCCAGTTACCAGCACTCTACCCAATTCCCTCTGTGCAGAGACCAGGGGTAGTGACTATGTTTTATGACATTTGTATTGTTGTTTTCTTAACTTGGCCTGTGTCACTTTTTTGCCCCTTGCCAAGCTTTTCTCAGCATTTGTGTTCACATCACTTCTTTAAAGGCAGTCCCATTACAGTCAGGAATTACAGTGCCCAGTGTCATCATTATTATTCAACATTATTCTGAAAGTTTTAACCAAGACATGAAAACAAAATCAAAGGCATAAATCTTGAAAGGGGAAGACACATTTGTAATCATTTGGAAGTTATATAATCATATATCTGTTTAACCCAATTCAAATACCATTAGAAATAATAATTTCAGCAAAATGGTATATTATAAAATAAATATACATGTATCAATAGCTTTCCTATTTAATACTAATAATCAGAGACTATCATGAGTTTTTAAGAATCTCATTGATAACGATAAAACACTTGTTATACAATAATTAACCCAATGAAAATGTTTTTTACCTACATGGATAAAACGATGAAACTTTAAGTCCAGGAATTATCCTAGCATACGTAAGAATTTAGCACATGACAATAATGGCATTTGGAACAAAGGGAAGAAAGGTTGGATTATTCCATAAATCATGCTAGGATAATGAGTTAAATCTAACCTCAAAAAATCAGAGTTCAATTTCTATCTGCAATTCATGCACATAACTATATTAAAAGATGTGGAAATCAAAAGCCATACTGATTGAAGAAGAAAATAAAAGTAAATGTTATATTTGTTTTCATAGAATAACCTTCCAAACAATGTGAAAATATGGAAATAATAAAAAGTTTGATAGGTTCGGACACTAGAAATTTAAATGTTCTATACATTAAAAAATTAAGTAAATTAAGTAAATTACAAGATGATGGACAAACTAAAAACAAAATTTGCATAATATGATAGTTGAAAGGTATATAATTTATTACATCAAGAGTATCTATAAAATAATAATAAAAGGGAAATAAATCAAAAATAAAAACATGAATAAGAATTTATAATACAAGGAAGAGAAATGGCAAATAGTGTATTTTAATATATTCAACCTCATTGGAATACAACAAAAAGCAGTTATACCAAAACTTTTGTTAAATCAACATTAAGCATTTGTTTTATTATGACTATGTAAGTATCATTTATTCCAGAATCATCTAGTGTTTTCTGACTATTATTTCTTTCTTGCACAAATTTCTATTTTTCCTTAACTTAATAATTGCTTATTAATATGTGTTTGGTCTCTTGGATGGATCCTAATTACCTAGTCTCTTCTGCTTTCCATCTTGCATATTTTTCTTCTTTTCTATTCTTAATTTTAACTTGCAATCCTTTTACTGAATTTGTTGTTTTGGCCATACCAGATATTAATTCCTAGAGTTATTTCTTATTCTGTCAATGTTTTTCTTTAACATCTCTTATTGCCTTATCATGTACTATCTTCTCTCATCTCTTGGACAACAATATTGGTAATTTTTCTTTTATGCTTAATTCTACTACCTGTATTGTTTCCATATGACTGAATTCCCTTTTCTATTTGCTATTTTAGTCTCTGGCTTTCATGTTAATGGCTTTTCTCACATGTCCTCAGATCCTTGTCTATCTGTGTATATTGTCTAAAGAACTGAAAAACTGATTGGACACTCTGGGGCACGGCAGAGCCTATTTTATGGTAGTTAGTGATTTAAAAATTTGCTATTTTGTTAGGCCTTTCTTCTAGGATAATTAAATTTCTCCAGAAGGTAATCATCCAGTCACCTGCCTAGTTTCCAGTGTTCTGGGAGCCAAGCGAGAAGGTCAGAAGTCACTGAGAAGATTTTCCTAGCAGGTCTCCTTGGTTTCCTTACGGAACCTCACCCCCACCTGCTCAGGGTCTGGATCCAGAGCCTCTCTACTTCAGTCCCTGCAGAGAGTAAATACTTGTGTCTTCTGGCTCCTGGAGATGAGAATTGAGTATCTATAATGGATCTTCAGGAGGTAATCTGGGGTTCTCATGGCTCCTTATAAAGACTTTGAACTAACACTTGTGTTTTCAACCTCTTTATGCACCCTCTTCTTCAGAGACTTTCTTGTTCTGTGGATAGATTGGCTGCCTCCTCTCTGGCCTCTCCGGGCTTGGTTTTTGTCTTCTGCTTTGCCAAGTCATTTCCATTTATCCATCAGCTTCTCAGCTTTTGGGGCTTTGTTAGCCTCTCTCATTGTTTTTCTTTTTTGTGAATTCCTTTTTTGTGAATTTTAATGAAACTATACCTTTTTTATATTTCATTATTCATTTTACTAGCAGTTGAAGAGGTTGCTGAGATAAACCCCTGGGTTCAATTTGACATATTTAACCAGAAGTCACAGTTACAACAAAAAAAGGACAGTTATAATAAAAATATCATAAGATAGTCATAGCTACTTATGACTGAAAAGGAGCTTAAACACCGATTATTTTCAAATTCTTGACATAAATATGGGAAAATAAGGCACAGAGAATGTTATGAATTACCAGAGATATTCAGGTTATTTGAAGCAAAGTTAGGACACTCTTATGCACCCTACCAGATGCCTTTTGGTTGTTTCTCAAAGAACTGCCATCCATTGGGAAGTGCCTTCATCTACAACATGCAGTATTATGCCCTTGACATCTATGTTTCTTCTCCATCAGTCCAATTCCTTGGTCATCGCAGATTGGATGAGAGTAGTGTATCAGATCTAATCTGGGTAAAAAATGTCTCCCATAGAAATTTTGAATTAGGAGGGGCCCCAAGGTACTACTTACTCCAAGATGATATTTTGAAAAAGGACCAGAAAATACAGGCATAGGTGGTCATTCACTTTCTATATGAACACAAAGTGAGATTATTGTATTAACCTTGCACGTAACCTTGCACAAAGACAATGAAAGTGTGTGTATGTGTGTTTGTGTGCATGTGTGCACATGTGTGCATGAACACATGCATGCGTATCATCCTTCACCATACCCTTTAAACTGGGTTCATTGTCCTTAAATAGTAAGTTTACTGCTTCCACTTTGCTTTTCTTAGAGACGATCTCTAACGACAAACAGCTTCAATATTGGTAGAGACAATAGATGAAATAGATGAAATCCATGTTTCCCAGAGTGGACTTGGTCTTGAATTGCAACTTAACCTGCCCACAAAGCCTGGGTTATCTTAGGATAACACTTCAACTTTTATGCTTCTGTGGCTTTAAATAATTGCTGAAGGGCAGAAAGTCTCCCAAGGAAAGTTCGCAGGACTGAGTAAAGAGAGAAAGAGAGAGGAGAGGGGAGGGGAGAGGAAAACAGAGAAGAGGGTGCCCTCTCATGTAGGAATGTATGTAAAAATATGGAAACAAGCTACCAATGTGCCTGTGTAATTGTGTTTTGAAGATGATTGATGAGGATATGTCTATGACATCTACTTTTTAAAGGAAAAAAACAACAAAAACATAAAATACCCAGTGCAGCTGACCCCTGCTGCTTTCCTTTCTCCATCTCTTTCTGAGGTGGATATATGGCTTTAGTTTCTTTCAAGTGTCAGCTGGTGACCGCTGGGCCTTTCTGTAACTCTCCAGGCCTCTTTGGCTTCTAGGAACATTAAAAACTTTCCCAGTGGCTTAAGGAAACCACACACATGCATGTACTCGAAGTGCATCCCTAGAGTGGTTCTAGTGTGTTGGTTCTTCCTCTCATCTTTGGGAGCCTGTTGTTTTCATCTACTGACAGGCTCCTGGGGATGTGGTTGAAGAGAGGAGGTTGTGACAGAAGTAGAGAAGGTTTCTGATTAGTGAGAACAAGGGAAGACAAAAGAAGTTTCCAAAGCCTGACTTAATGATTGCCTCTCGAAAAGTGGGTGCTCCCTGCTTCCTTAAGTGGCTAAATGCAGGTGGTGCTGTCCTGACAAAAGATCTAGATCACATTCTCATGACTTCTCATAGAAAAAGTATAAACCAAGAAAAAAAGTTAGGCAGTCAAACTCACAAAAATTAAGCAGGAGAATAAAATAGATGTAATATATCCATTTCAGACTTTTCTGGTTATCACAAAAAAAATAATGAATATTTATAACCACATGTGACAAGACACTGTCAAGGACATTTTCAAATATATGATCTCATTTTCATGTACTTCTGTGAAAGCCATCCTTGCACCTGCCCTTACTCCCAGGCAGAATTGACCTGTCCCTCCCTTGTCCACCCACCGTACCATGCATATTGATTTATCATAGAGTCACAGAACACTGCACTGCATGTATTTGTATATATATGTATATATGTCACTACCACCCCTAGTAGGCCATGAGTCTCTTAAGACAAATGGAGATTTCTTATTTGTTCTTGAAATATTAACACATAGTACAGACTGGCACAGTCCAAGCATTTAATATTGAACAAATAACTGATTTCAGCATAGAGAGACAATTTAATTTTAGGCAAAGTTTTCCAGCTCAACCCCCAAAATATTCCCAGCCCATTGTGTGGAAGAAACAAAAATTCCTGCCCAACTAATGGAGCAGACAGAACACCAGTCAATCGACCACAAGACCGGGTGCTGAACAGAGAGAAAACAGATCAGACTTGAGTTCTGACTCTGCCATTTTAAGTTCGTGGCCATCAGAAAGTTACTTAATGCCTTGAGCTTCCATTTGCTTATCTGTGAAATGGGGTGAAGTATCTTGAAGGATAAGAGTTGTTACATAAAATACTAAAATCCCTTATATGTTACTCGGCTCACAACAGAAGCCCAATAAGTATCAGATCCTCTATAAGCAGGAATCTTCTCCAACAAGAAATTCTGGATGGGGATTGGGGTAGGGGGCAGATTCCTAACTAGTCCCTGTCCTTTAAAAAAACAATTAAAATAGTTTTGTGCTAGACCATTTAAAATAAAAAATGTGTTCTGGTATGTTAAGTTGTACTTTGTAATTTGGAGTAAGAGACCAGATTTTAGCTATTTGAGAATATGTTTTATGTTGAGACTACAATTTTTTTAAAGAAGGAATTTCTACAATTTAGAAACTTGAACAAAGCAAGGACTTCATAAATATATACTGAATGACTGAATAAATACAGGAATCAATCAATCAATCAATGTGGCTAATGATGTTTCCTGAAGAGCAGAGAAGAATATTTTTCCCCAGGAAAATATAAAAGCTCCCCTGTAAATGTTCCAACTAAAGATATTGTTAGAAGGTAGAAAAGTTGAGGCAGTCACTCAAAACAGTTTATATTTATGATTCTGGTTTATTATGTTTATGGCCTAGACCTTAGTCAAGGAACTTGAATTGCATTGGAATTTTTACTCCGTGAGATACTTTGTTCATTTGCGGGTTACCTGCTTATGGTTCCATCTACCTCACAGCAGCCAGCATCCATTTATCTGGCTCCAGCAGCTACATTGCCCTAGCTTAACAGTCAAGAGACATGCCTCTGACACTTGCCAGTTTTGCAAAACTGTGCATTTTATGAACTTATTAGACTTTTTGTAGTCTTACCTTTAAAAAGAGATGGTTAAAACTGATTATTAACATCTATTCTGGTTATAAAATTGGAAGATTATTCCATAAAGTGGCTATCCTTTGGGAGGCTAAAGTATTAGGGAACTCAGAGGCACTGAGCAGAACTCTTTCGCACTCACTCTCTCGTATGGGAAAGCACCCTCTGTCGTCTTTGGAGGCACTGCAGATGGCTGTGGTGCATCCCTTCCCTGTAGCTTGCTATGGGCTCCCAGTCTCCAGGCTCGGGTTTTGTGAGCCCAGGAACTCTTTGCTTGGTTTCTTGCCCTTCCTTTCACCCTACCTCTTCTTTAGACTCTTCTCCTCCAATTTTTTGTTGTTTTTGTTCTCTCCTATACCAGTTCTGTGAATTTAAAAACTACTTCAACAATTTCCTCTGCTCCTCAGTGTCTGTATCCCCATCCTGAAGGTCTCTGTCCTTGTACATCCAGTTTAAATAGTGATATTTATACTGTCCCTGGAATTTTTTTTTTTTTTTTTTTTTTCTGAACTGCTGACTGAAACAAAAATAGGCAAGAGCTTCAGCCAGGACTAAGTAATGAATGCAGGATTACCAACAATTAGTCCTGAATATAGATGTATTCTAGAGTGTGCATGGAAGCTGCATGCCATGTTGAGGGAAAGCGTCATCTGTGGTAGGGAAACATTTTGAACTCTCAGCAGGGAGACACCCCTGTAGATCCAGTGCTAAAGGAGGGAATCGCCAATGATAAAAACAAATCTTCAAAACATGGGGCAATGAGAAAGTCTTTAGCTGGTCTGTGACAGGAAGCACAGATGTCTAAATCTACAAACATTCTACCCTTAGGGGGCAAATATTAGTGAAAAAGAGCTCTCCTTGTCTCTAAAACAAATCCAGGTTTCTAGAAAATTTTGGTGATTTGGTTTAGAAGACAAGGATATTGTTGGAGATGAAAAGATATTTTAATTTTTCTCTTTCTCTGAAATTATGTCAAGTAAATTCTTAGGTGCATGCTTTCTAGAATGTCTCCATGTTTTAAAAACTCTATCTTCAGTACATATTATTTTTATTTTAACTTTATCCTGGAATGAGAGAATATGTTGGAAGGTGCTTCGCCTCCTAACACAATGTCTGGCAAGCGCTTCAAAATGCCAGTTCAATTAGGTGTTCAATAAAAGCAGGAAAGTTGACTTGTTTAATTTACCAGAAAAAAAAAATAGAGAGAGAGAAAAAAAAAAAAGAAGCTCTCTCTATATAAAACTGTACAAGCCCTCCCAATCTGACAAGCCTGTGTAAAAGCCCTCTGACCGAAGAGGGACCTTTCCCTTAAAAAGAATGAAACAATAATTTGGGTAGAGTCTGGAGAGGGCTAAAGGGCAATTCCATTTCTCATGGTCACTTGAGAGGCAGGGAATTAGTCCAGCTAGGGTGATGCCACCACCACCACCACCACCACAGTGCTGGGCAAGTGTTACAAATAGTAGGGACACTGCTTGTCATTTTAGTTAATAATTATAAGACATAAAATTTGTTTCACTAAAAAGTCCACCCAGTGGAAACAAGTTTTCTTCCACCTTGTGCAGTGCAGAGTGTCAAAGTCTCATTATTCCCGCTCAATCAGCTTCGGCCGATGTGTAAATATTGAAGCAAGTCTGAGGAGCCAAGGAAGGGAATGATTATTACGACATTAATACTAATGAGCGAAATGGAATCGAGGATGTGTTTAGCTAATGTCGCCACAGAAGGAGGTGACTTAAAAAGGAAAAAGAAATCAACAGGATGGTTATTGATTTTAAAGAGATGACCAAGACATAAAATCCACATGAAGTAGGAATCAAAGAAAGAAAGATTATGGCTCTAGGAAATCTGTGTGTGTGTATGGGTACGTGCACACGCATGCACCAATTTAATATTTACTTACTTCAAAAGACTCTGTGTGGACTGAAGCAGGTTACTACATGTGAGTAAGAACAGTCCACACACAGGTTTGTTGTTTCTCCTCCTTGATTGTAGCTTTTCTTGGTACCTATAATATCTGTTTATGTACCCACAGTAAATATAGACTCTTATCGGCTCATCCCCTTGTCTTCTATTGTAGAGATGTCAAAAGATCGAGACAGGTCTGTGAGAGTGGAGAACATAGGAGACAATATAATGACAGCTATGTGAACTTATGAAAGTCATTTTTCCTTTGCACCTCATTAAATGTTGTAACACCATCCTTATCAAATCCATCCGAACCTCAAACAAAAGCCATTTATACAGGAATGGACAGGGTGCTTATTTATTTTAAGGGGTCTGCCACATATTTATTGGCTGCAATAACTCTTCACATCCCTCATTTTGGAATGCTTGCACTTCAAAAGAAATTAAATTTCTTGTAACAGCAAAGGAGGTTTAGAAATAGGCTATTCTCTAAATGTTTGTTTTAAAAAATAAAAATAACCCTCAAGTTCTGCCCAAACTTTAAGGAGGCTCTGCCAGCAGCTTTCCATTTTCTTCTACAGAGCACTGTGGACAGCTCATGGAGCCCGGCACAGAAATCTGCTGCTGCTAGTGTTCAAAGACTGTCAGCTGTCAGCATCCCCAAAGGGTCGAAAGTAAGCAGAGACAGTGCTTAAACTAGGCAGAAACTTACCCGGTGCTTCTCTCAGCGGACACAGGGAGGCAGTGCGGGAAAGCTTGGCTTCTGCCAGGCAGGAGGGGAGGAGAGCTGCCCCAGAGTTTATCTTTTCCACCGGTTTACTTTTTGCAGAGTTACTTTTTGCACTGGTAAAGTTCTAAAGTCCCCAATTGCTTGCTTAACTTTCATACAGCTAAGAATTTTTAAAGAAAATCGTCAGGTTACCTGACCAATAAAACAAACCCCTCCAAACACTTTTCTTTTTTAAATGATAGTGTGTATGCGTGATCAGAGAAAATAACACTATATAATAACTTTAAAAAGTGACAATTATTTATTTAACGCAGAATACATAATATATCAAATATCCAGCACCCATCACCTGTCAAAGACACATATCCAGAGTTTCCTTGCCAATCCTGCTTTCCTAAAAGGATTTATGATGCACATTAAAATACATTATTTCACCGAATTCCTCTACTAGTTCTTGAGATCACAATAGTCATGAAATTGTTTCCATTTCATGAGGAACTGAGGTTGGAGAGTTTGCATGGTTTGAGAAGATCACATGGCCAGTGAGCCATAACTCAGGATTTCAACCTAAGTCATCTGACTCCATGTCAAAGGTCATTCACTTTACCCCAGTCAGATTTACACAGAAATCAGAAATCAGTGATTTCCCCGGCTGCTTCTCACAGTATTCTTAAAGGAGAGTGAATTAGGGGGTATCCTCTTTCCTTTGACCAAGCTTTGTGACCACAAAGCTTGAAATCTCATCATCATAAACCTTTCTCCAAGTACAATCCCCAATCTCATAGTCAATGTACTCAAACTGAACTCCCCTTACCAGTTTTCCTCCCCCAAGTATTATATGAAACCAATTTTTTGCCCTTATTCTCCATTCTATTACTATCACTCACACATGTATCTTTTTCTCCTTTCCTTACACCTTGAACCTGTCGATGAGTTTTCAAACACGTGGATGTCTCTTCTGCAGTACCTTCCTCATCTTCCTTCCTCTTCATGCACACTATGGTCAGGTCACATAGATATTATTTGTCTCTTTCTTAGAATTGGGAGTTTCCAAACGAATGCCCTTACTTCCATTTCTTCCCTCTTCTGATCTATCCTACATGACACTTCCAGATTAACCATTCTTAGGAGTGCTCTAATTAAACCACTGCCCACCTCCAAAACCTTCAAGATCTTCCCTTGGCTTATTCAAACAATGTAAGAACTCTTTATCCACAAACTCGGCACAATCTGACTTAACCTCATTTCCAAACATATCCCCTCAGTTATACCTCATGAAGGCTCTGCCCCTTCTAGCTGCTTCTCATGGGAGCTGTCCACTTGCGCATGTACAGAGACTGCCCTTTCCCACCCTGCCTGCACCTCCGAATTCTATATTCACCAAGGTCTAAGTAGAACACTGGGTTTTTCCTGAAGTCTTCCCAGGTTCAACCAGAGAGGTAATGTATCTCTTGAAATTCCTATTCACAATCCAATGCAAATTCTCTCTCTCTCTCTCTTTTTTTTTTTTTTTTTTGAGACAGAGTCTCACTCTATCGGCCAGGCTAGAATGCAGTGCCACAATCTTGGCTCACTGCAAATTCTGCCTCCCAGACTCAAGCAATTCTCCTGCCTCAGCCTCCCGAGTAACTGGGATTACAGGGGTGCACCACCATGCCCAGCTAATTTTTGTATTTTATTAGAGACGGGGTTTCACCATGTTGGCCAGGTTGGTCTTGAACTCCTGACCTCAGGTAATCCACCTGCCTCGGCCTCCCAAAGTGCTAGGATTACAGGCACGAGCCACCATGCCCAGATGCAAATTCTTTTAAAAATAAGGTTGAGTATAAATAGTACATGCATTTTTAAAACTCTCAGGACATTTCTCTTATCCACCATCTCTTGAAATTATAGTTACTGGTATACAAGTTAATCTTCTTTCCCATGGCAAAAGTGCATAAAGGCAAGAGCCAGGTCTCTGAATTCACAACAGCGCCAGAACTGCTTTCAGATATTTGGTGCTAAGTAAGTAACTGGATTAAGGGAGAAAGGGTTGTGATTTAGCCAAAATGAAACTTTTCCATTTATCTTTCCTATGCACTAGACATATATGTAACATATTTAGTTAGATGTTCCATCACTCAATAAATCATTTTGTAAAATATTTACTGAGCCCATAATATCTGTCAGCATTGTACAGGGTGCTATGGTAAACAAAAAAGGCACAGTTCAAAGCACTAGGGAAGATAGATAATGAAAAAATTATAACTTTTTTCAAATAGTGAAGAGACCATAAAAACATGCAAAGTGAGTGAAGCAATTGAGGAAGGGCTATGAAAAAAAACCTACTCAGGTAGGGGTGTTCAAGGAAAGTTTCTTAGAGAATAAACAAGACTGCAAGGGTGAGAGGAAGCCAGCCATGCAAAGACGGGGAGGAAGTTCATTCCAGACAGAAGAAACCGCAGGAGTATTCGCTGAGAAGTGAGGAAAAGTGTGGCATTTTCTAGGAACTGAAGGAAGACAAACACAGCTGGGTTATAATGAATGAATGGAAGGGTAGACCAAAACTGAAGAGGCAGACTAGAACAAGGTCATATGGATCTTGTAGACCCTGGTGAGGAAGTCGATTTTCTTTGAAGTCTGTGGGAAGCTATTACACAGTTTAAACGGTAGAATATCATGATCTATTTGTGGTTTCAGGTCATTCTGGCCTCTCTGAAGAGGGAGAACAGATTTTAACAGACAAGAGTCAAGGCAGAGAAACTGGTAAGGGGACTATTGCAGAGGTCCAAGCAGAAATGATGTGGCAGACTTTTGCACAGCATCAGCACAGGACAGATCTGAGATAGCAAAAACATGGATCGTCAAATATGAGGTGTGAGGGAGAGAAAAGACCCAAAGACAGTGTCCAGGTTTCTGGCTTAGCCATTGAGTAATCAGTGTTACCATTTACTAAGACAAGAAAGATTGGAAGAATAAGTTTGAAAGGAAATAATTAGCTCAAATTCTAAAGCCACCTTAAATTATAATTACTCATATGATGAATATTTAATACATGTTCATGAACACCTACTGTGTGCCAGACACTGCATTAGATGCCAGAGTAAATAAGACAAGGTACCTGCCTTTATAGCCCATGCCGTCTGGTGACAAATACCTATATCATTTAAAAGTTTTTAAAGTTAGGTGGTATACAGGATTGTATACAGACATTCAGAGTCTGCTGTTTATAGAATAAAATGTCACACTATGTTTTGAGATCCTTTTCCACGATGCTTTGTTCATGTTTGAAGAAAATTAACTTACCATTTTGCAAGTGAATCCTAGAAATTTGTGGATATAGAAGTCCAAACCAAACACATAGTAAATTTTGGGAACAGCTGCTCATAATTTGCTTTTAAAAATATGATTTCCAATTTTCCCTAACCTAAGCCCTAAGTATCCTTCATAGACAAGCATGGTTGCAGTGTGGTCTGAAGTTGCCTACCCCGATCTCTGCTTTCATGGCTAGGCTACTCACAACAGGCACTTTGTGTTTTTAAAGTGACTGCTTTAAAAAGAGAGAGAGGGAAAGAGAGAGGTTGCACCTTATCAAGAAGAGTGTCAGACCAAAAAAAAAAAAAAAAAAGTCAAGTTGGGAAACTACTTAAAATTATCATTAAATCCTGCTTTTCAGTCTAACCAGAACTTATATCCTGAAAATTTTCTCTGTACACATCATAGTTTATAATCATTCAAAGAATAACCCACATAAGGCTAAAAGAAAATACTGCTTCTCATATTACCTCTTTTTAATATTTTACCTAATCTTCCCCAGCATTTGCAATATGTTACATAATCAAATACATTACACATTCATTAACTGACCATGTGTGGAGAACTCAGACTCTGAACCCAAGTTAATAAAATACTCATAAATTAAAATTTGGCCACAGGATCGACAGACAATTTATTGATAGCTCTCTTAAAATTCCTGCTTATGCCAGCTCAAAGTGTCATATTGTTAATGTGATGATAGTTTGCTTAATGCTTTGTAACATTTGTCCACATCAAAGGATTCTTTTTTCCTTTAACATGTCCAGAATTAGCTTCATCAATTTTTCTAAAAAATAGTTTACATAAAGTCACATTCTAATAGGCATCCTCCTAAAGCTGAAAGTCCTGTTTTCCTCAGAAAATGTCATTCTGATGCTTGTCCTGGCTTATTCTCCAGCTGTATTGAGGCCAGCCAAGAAGCTCTGACCATATGCACTGACTAAATCACTATCCTTCTTCTCCGGTAACATCAAATATATACAGCAGTCATCTGTCTTCCTTTGATCTTCAGCTAGCACAAGCCCTTTCTCACTAAGTTGTCCTCCATGGTTTGTTTTTGATATTTAAACAGTTTGGACATCTCTAAAAGTGGAGTGACATTGACACAGAGATAAGGTGCCAATCAATTTATTAAGTGATTTCGTACAAAAATGGCAAACTTAACATGACCCTAGAGCATGGCTGATTCGGCCAACAAGAAGCGTGAAGAAAGCCATTCATCTGTTCTTGTCTCTTCTGGCCAAGGACATCTATGGAGCTCTTCTCTGAAGTCGAAGCTAATAAAACTCAACAGAAATAATGTTTTTATTCATTTTTAAAAGCTTAATTAATAGATATAAGTATTATTCCTTATTTCTATACTTTTTTATTTAGTTAAATGATGAGTGCAGGGTAGGTAGATCATGAGGACATGTTTCATTGTCATTACAAGGGATATTTCGTTCTACTAAGATGAGATTTCAGTGTTTTGCAAGCCATCAAAATTACCAAGCTTATTGCAGTTACATTAAAGAATTTTCAAAGAGGGAGACGTGAGTTATAAAAAGTAAATGCATTCATTTATTACACTACAGTACATCCTGCCAGTAGCCTGGATATAAACTCATCCCAAGAGTGCTAAATGTTTTCAGGATTTTTGTGTTTCAAAGCAAAATATACAATGTCTATGGAAATAGGAGCTTTGGTTACCTTTATTCCATATTCCATGTGAATGCCAAAACAATAGGTTACTTTAAAATAAAATAACAAAACAATGACCTTTAGATATCATTATTCCTAATAAAATAGCTAACTCGTAGAATGAATTGGCCTGACTGTCTCACAAGACCAATTTTTTCATAAAGTAGACTCAATAGCCCCGTATTGAAGGACGAAAGAGCAAATGTAATTTAAAGCAGTCGCCTGTCAGCCAGACACAGCAAAAAGACTGCAAAGCGATAGTTTAGAGAGAATGCCACTGTCATGGTTAATTTTATGTCAACTTAACTGGGCTAAGAGATGCCTAGGTAGCTGGTAAAACATCACTGGGTGTGTGTGAGAGGGTATTTCTGGAAGAGATTAGCATTTGAATCAATACTGAAGAATAAAGAAGATTGCCCTCACCAGAACGAGTGGCCATCATCCCATCCATTGAGGGGTGGAATAGAGCAAAACTGCTCTCTCAATTTATTAAGTGATTTCGTACAAAAATGGCAAACTTAACATGACCCCAGAGCATGGCTGATTCGGCCAACAAGAAGCGTGAAGAAAGCCATTCATCTGTTCTTGTCTCTTCTGGCCAAGGACATCTATGGAGCTCTTCTCTGAAGTCGGAGCTAATAAAACTCAACAGAAATAATGTTTTTATTCATTTTAAAAGCTTAATAGATATACGTATTATTCCTTATTTCTATACTTTTATATTTAGTTAAATGATGAGTGCAGGGTAGGTAGATCATGAGGATATGTTTCATTGTCATTACAAGGAATATTTCGTTCTACTAAGATGAGATTTCAGTGTTTTGCAAGCCATCAAAATTTCCAAGTTGGGATATCCATCGTGTCCTGCCCTTGGACATCAGTGCTTCTGGTTCTCAAACCTTAGGACCTGAACAGGGACTTATACCATTGGCTCCCCTGGTTCTCAAGCCTTCAGGCTTTTACTGGATTACACCATTGGCTTTCCTGGGCCTCCAGCTTGCAGATGGCATCTCCATAATTGCATGAGCCAATTCCTCATGGTAAATCTTTTTCTATAAATCTGTATCTATGCTGTTGGTTCTGTTTCTCTGGAGAAAGTTGACTAATGGCCACCTTTAAGAGATGGATGAGAAAGAAAAATTACTAAAAACAAGGAATGATCAGAAAAATAGTTAGAAAACATATGTAATAAAAGTCAATTGGAGTGGGAACTACAAGATGGTAGGGCTCAAGCAATGAGAAAATAATTCAATAATTAATAACTTCAATGTCCACAGAATATGAACTATTCTGGTTTCCAAGAAGGGAGATATTTCAGCCTTGAAAACACACTGTTACCATCTGCCAAACTGCACATAACCCACTGTTACGAGCTAAGTTTTGTTCCCCTTAAAAGATAGCTTTCGGTGCTAACTGCCAGTACTTCAGAATGTGACCTTATTTGGAAATAGAGTCTTTATGGAGATAATTAAGTTAAAAATGAGGTCATTTGGATGGGCACAAATTGAATATGACTGGTGCTCTTATAAGACAGAGACATGTAGACATAGGTAAAACAATCTGAAGACACGCAGGGAGAAGGCTGTCATCATCTACAAGCCAAGAAACATCAAGGATCACCAGCAAACACCAGAAGCTAAAAGAGGTAAGCAAGGACTGTCCTCAGAAGCTGTCAGATAGCAAGACCCTGCCAACACTTTAATTTCAGACACCCAGCTGATAAAGTTCTGTTGTTTTAAGCCACCCAGTTTTTGATATTTTGTAACACCAGCCCTAGGAAACTAATACTCTCATCCTGAAGTGTGCCTTAGAAACCACCATTTGAAAGCCACCAGTGCTGATCACCAGGCAGGAAGATTTATGGTCCAGAAAGATATCTTTGTATTAAGCCCCCCAAGGCCTGGTTCTGATAGGGACAGCTTTCTTGCAGAGTGCCTACAGAACATCTTCTAGCCATCCCAAGTCAGATGTTTTTCCCCACCTGTTTTGTCCACCTACAAGTGAATAAATGGTCTAGAAACAAGGAGTGGGTGGGCGGTGGGTGTGTGCACTGTGAGAAGGGAGGAGATAATCAGGGGCATGGGGTCAGGATCAGGAGGCTTGAATTGTTCACCAGTCATGTCACAGAATCATTACTTCCACAAATGTTTGCTAAGTACTTCTATTTGTGAGTCATTGTGCTACATGCTTCAGATTATAGCTGTGAACAAGACAGACAAAACAACTACACGCATGGAAGTCATGTTCTAGCCTGATCTCACGCAATCTCATACAAATAAATCTTTGCTAAACAAGTCAATCAAGAATTTAATCCTGCTTACATTGAAACTTTGAAAGAGCTGGATTCCATACATGATTTGGAATAATTTGAACAGCCTTTTAGTTCATATTCATTTTCTATATGTTCTTTAGTCCAAATAAGTTACATTCCAGTTTCTCAAAGTCTGACCTGAAAGGATAAACCACCTGCCTTCCCCCAAGAAGTCTGTGTGTGTGTGTGTGTGTGTGTGTGCGCGTGTGTTTGAGAGAGAGATAGAGAGAGAGAGAGAGAGAGAGAGAGAGGTGGGAGGGATAGGCCTAGAGACATAAATTGTGCTGCTAATACCGATATGTGCAGCTGGCATTTCTATTGTCTTGTCTCTTATGACAGTGCCCTCCTCTGGAAGCTGTTAGGATAAGAGCTAATGTAGGCTGTGCCACACAAAGGTGATGGCAAATTGATGAGCCTGTAAAGAGATTCAGAGGCAAATAGGGAAATGCATTGTTAATGCTATTAAATATTACTTAGCCTACAGCAAGCTGCATGTTCAACAGTTTAAACTTTAATTGCTAGCTGATGCAGAAACAAGCCTGGATATATGTAAATCCTATTGAAAGCTAATATCATTTTGGCTGCTCAGATGGATTAGCAGCCACTACAATTAGCAGCATGTGCAACTAATGATATTAGGGGAGAATCCATCATGCAGTGGTCTAGGCCTTTAAATCTGAAAAGAAGTTAAGGCTCTTTTCCCCCACAGAAACCCCATACTGGGGAGTCTTGCCAATTGATGCAGCAGATTCTAGAGTGAGCCAAGAAGCTTACAGAATGCAGGAGCCTGACTCCACTATCACCTTGAATTGTTCCTCTTTTTGCCTTTTACCGGCAATTCTAGCTAAGCACATTATGACCAACACTGTCTCCTCCCCTCTCTCCAGGGAGTGACACTGGATCACAGAGTAGAGGCAAAAAGATCCATCGTTAGCGACTGAACCTTTGTGGTTCACTCTGGCTACTGTGGTTGTGATCGAAGGAGAAAAGACAAGGCTTTTTCTCAAGTGTGGCACCATTGGAATCAGGTGGTTGTACAGATTACTTACTACAATGTTCGTGACTACATGAAAGGGTCCCAGTGAAGATAATTCTCATTTAAAACTTCACTGCTTTTAGATAGTCTAAGAAAACTGTCATGTTTTGAGTAAAATTTCTGTATCTGTTCCATAAACATAAGCATTCTTGATTCCCTTTGAAGTCACCAACAATAAGGTGCAATGGAGTGTATGTGGTGAGGTGTGATTCCATCTCCTTGGCTGGATAGCAGCCCTTTCATTTCTAAAAATTTACATTCTAACTCTGGGAAATGTTAAATCACAGTAGTTGAAGGAAAGATTGGCCTTTATTAGTGAAATTTCTAACATATGGAAGATTGTAGTTTCACTAATCTGATTGTAAAAAGCTACTGTAGTTATAATTTTGCGGTATTACAATTAAGCTAAAATGGCTACTTATGAATAATTGTATATAATCTAATTTTGAAAAACAAGCTTTCATCATCAAAACTCTATGCATATAAGGAACCATTAATATCTTGATTTGTGAGACAACTTATTTTACACAGATTCATCAATGATTATAAACCCTAATTTTTATCAAAAACCATGCATACCCACAAATTCTGACTTATTAGTATTAATTAGTAAAGTGTTGCCTTATTAATATCACATAAATAGTAATTATTAGTTTGTCTATTGGAAGTTCTAGTAAACTGAACTTTTATAGAAAATATAGACTTAAGACGCCTGTAATCCCAGCACTTTGGGAGGCTGAGGTGGGCGGATCATGAGGTCAGGAGATCAAGACCATCCTGGCTAACATGGTGAAACCTCATCTCTACTAAAAATACAAAAAATCAGCCAGGCGTGGTGGCAGGTGCCTGTAGTCCCAGCTGTTCCGGAGGCTGAGGCAGGAGAATGGCATGAACCCGGGAGACAGAGCTTGCAGTGAGCCGAGATTGAGCCACTGCACTCCAGCCTGGGCAACAGAGGGAAACACCGTCTTAAAAAAAAAAAAAAAAAAAAAAAAGATACAGGCTTAAGAGTTGTATACATAATTACAGTTTTATGAAAACATTTTTTGTAGCTTGTGTGCCCTTGTGGCCAAGACGGTAGAATGTGATAAGCTATAAATATATTTTATGCAAGAAATTTATGCTACAAGATATGATGAATAAAGGTGTAAGGAAGCAAGGACTAGGCTATTCTGTTTGTTTTTCATCAGTTAGGAGAATCTTTTTCTGATTTTGCTGATCTTGAGTTTGTCCTGTGGGAATCTCATCTTAGCCTGGACAGCGGGCCTAAATGAATAACTGTGAGCACAGAGTGAAGATGATTTGTTGTCATGAGCAACCCTTTCATGTTACTTTGAGAAAGCTACACTCAGTAGAGGTTCAAACATGTCCACGCTAATGAAAACCTGTATCCCATTCAATGTACTTCTCAATTTTTTATACTGATACGACTTTAGAGTTTGGTTGGGCTCAAGAAAATAGATGGCATTTTTCATTAACACTATCCTTTCTACAATAAACGTTAGTATCAAAACTTTCCTCTCACCAGTTATTCTCCATCCTGTACTGGATCCAGAAGCATGTCTCTACACTTCAAATAAAGTGAGTGGGATTTTAAAACCCATGAAATATCAGGTCAGAGGAATTATTTAATGACAACCTGTGGACATATGAAGAGCCATAATAGCAAGCAACAGAGGCTCACACTCATTCATCCTTAAATTCTACAGACAATCATTGAGGACCTACTGAGTACCAAACACTATGCTGTAAACATACCTAATGTATTGCCCTTTTCATTAAGAAGTTTATAGCTTAGTGAGAGAGAGACAGGAAATCAGTCTAACCAATATAAAAATATTCACAGGCTCTATGGGGGCATATAACTTAAATTGGAGGGGTCAGAGTCTAAAAAATAGGTTAGTTTCAAAAATGAACATCTTGATAATGAGGATTATAACACAGCTGTGTCTATTGTCAAGGGGGATTGCAAGGTTTGGGACTTTTTTACATATATGTGTATATATATTTACATGTATGTATATATGTACACATGTATGCATATGCAGGTATATTTACACATACACACACACACACATATATGTATATATACTGTCTGAAGGTTCCAAGACAGTTGGGTCTAGTAATACAGTGCTAACTAAGTGGCTCTGACTTGTTGTGAACTATCTGGCACAGATGATATGTTCCCTGCAACCCACTACTCAGCCTATCTAGTTTCTGCAAATATCAACATCCTTCTGCCTTTACCTAGCACTATAGACCCAAGTTTATCTTCACATCTTGTGTTCATTGCAATCAGCTCATTTTTCATGAGTATACGTGATTTGGCTCAGGATTGCTGCATAGTAAAATAACCAGAAAAAAAATCTATTCTTTTTCATCTCCCTCCACCATCAAAAACTTAATGCAAGATATTTTAATTCTATCACTGACCAGTTCTGCTTACAGTGTAAGCAAGTGGTGGGGTGAGGGGGAATGCTTATTTTAATTTACCATGGTGTTATTAATGGATATTGCATAGATATAGAAGGGGGTTTAAAAAAGAAAGGTAACAAGTGACCATTTCAAAGGTTCATGCTTGTTGCATATTTGGAGAGATCATTTCAGGCATAAGCTTTGAGTGTAACGAGCTTTTGAAGTAAAGCTCCCAACATCTCAAATTTAGCATATCCGGGACTCATTATCTTCTTGTACACTTGCTTCTCTTGCTGTGCTCTCCAACTTGGCATAACATTCCATCTATCACATAAGCTAGAGAACTCGAGTTTTCCTTTGACTCCTTTTCTCACCCATTATGTCAAATTGGTCAATGAAACCCATCATTTCTCTCCCTCACACATCTCTAATATTCATCCCCAGCCTTCTTTTTCCCACGTCTATCATGTCCTTACACATACTAGTCATCATTTCTCTCCTAGACTATTAGCAACGGTCTTCTAAGAGATTTCTTGCCTCCACTCTTCTCTTATATTATCTTCACTTTCCACACAACCAGCAGAATTCCCTTAGCAAACTACACTGTTGCTTAAAACCTTATGATCTAAAAGATGGAGTATGAAATCCATAGGGTGATATTCAAGACACTTTCCAATTTGGAACTGAGAAACCAAGAAGTCTGGGGCTCATCCTCTCCCATTTTCACTGTGAATATGAGAGACTAAACTCCAGCCAAGCTAGATTGTTTCAGTTACACTGACAATTTTTATACTTCTATATTTATACTGGAATGCCACTGCATCCCACACACCTCCACTTGGTGGAATTCTATCTTTTGAAGCCCAGATCAATGTCACCTTCTTTCTGAGGTCTTCCCTAATTCCTTAGACCAATTACTCATCAAGCAGTTCTTAGAAGAACTTCAGACCCGAAAATGTCTAACAGACAAATTGTGAATACTATATTTTTTTTCTTCAAAAATTTTTAGTGAAGACACATTCTGTACCATGTATTGTAAGAGGCTATAAACATATAGGTGAGCAAGACAGGTAAGGTTAGTTTCATAGAACTTCAATTTTAGTAAGAAAAATAAACAACAGGTTTCCTTTTTTTAAGAAAAATCATTCTGAACACATGAACAGAGTAATGTGCTAGAGTAATGAAAAAGATAAGGGACAATTTTATGCTAGTTGTCAAAGGAAAGCTTCTTCCAGGAGGTAATATTGGAGCTGAGACCTGAATAACATGACAATGCCTGTCAATATTAGTTTTGTTTTGTTTTTGGGCTTTAGCTGAGTATTAGATTAGAACATTTTACATGGATGCAGCTGGAAACCATCATTCTCAGCAAACTATCGCAAGAACAGAAAACCAAACACCGCATGTTCTCACTCATAGGTGGGAATTGAACAATGAGATCACTTGGACACAGGAAGGGGAACATCACCCACTGGGGCCTATTGTGGGGAGGGGAGAGGGGGAAGGGATAGCATTAGGAGATATACCTAATGTAAATGACGAGTTAATGGGTGCAGCACACCAACATGGCACATGTATACATATGTAACAAACCTACACGTTGTGCACATGTACCCTAGAACTTAAAGTATAACAAAAAAAAAAAAAAAAAAGAGAGAGAGAGAGAGAGAAAAAAGTGAGTCTTCATTATTTTGAGTTCCTGTGATTATTTCAGAGGACATTCTGGGAACCTTAACAACGATAACAACAACGTAATCTTATCTATTGCTTCATAGTAAACTAATCCATAATTCAACACCTTGAAACAGAAATTATTTGTCTCTTCTGAGTTTGTGGGTTAGCAAATGGCTGATTGACTAAAGGTGGGCTGAATAGATTCTACTTCATGTCTCTTTCACCCTTTACTTCTTCTGGAAATGACAGTTACAAGTACAAACAAGCTCTGTGGTGCAAGTGCGTTTCATAATTCTGCTTACAGCGCATCTGCTAATATCTCATTGGCCAAAATAGGTCACATGACAAAGCCCAGGGATGTGGAATTACACCCTGCCCATAGTGAAAGGACATGGCAAAGTTGCACATCATAAGGCATGGAATCAGGGATGGCTGGAGAATTTTGCCAAAGTGTTAAATAACATACCTGGAAACTAGTAAATTGCATTTACTGCCAAATGTGTCATTTTAGACATGTCACTTGCTCTCTCTGGCTCTTAAAATTATCAGATATAAGATAAGGTTACTTGAGTAGATAATTCCTAGGTTTCTTTGAAATGTTATATTTATCAGGATCCTTTAATTTTGGAAGGCCAGGCAGTAGTTAGAGCATCTGGGCAAATAAATACATAATTCCCATATGAAAAGAACTAAAGCTCATAATAAGTTTTTATAAATGCTTTATAATGGTGTATTGAGACTTTGTGATGCTGCTTAGCAGTGAAGATAACAATAGGAAAAATCACAATGGGAAGGAGCATCAAGAGGATGCAGCTCATCTGCGAACTCCCCGTGGACTATTTTTTAACCCTTACAAAGGATGGCTGGGCACTCAGAAAAGTGTAATGATTAAAAACTTGTACCCTAGGGTGAGCACCCAGATACTCGAGTGGAAATCCTGGCTGTCCCCTTCACCAGCTGAGTGACTTATCTTTCAGTACCTCCATTTTCTAATGTGTAAAAGGAAGATAATAAGAGTGTATACTTTGTATTATTGATGTGAGTCATAAATGAGACACTATACATAAAGTTTAGGAAGTATGCATAAAACACAGTGCTCAATAAATAGCAGACATATGTATTATTTTTAAGCCACCTAAAATCAGGTATATGTATGTTTCTTTAAATATATATGTGCATATATATGTATGTATGTGTATATATTATATGCTATATGTATAGTTGTGTGTATATATAGCATATGTGTGTGCATATATATATAGCATATGTGTGTGTGTATATATATGTGTTATATATACGTTATAACAATCCAAGTGGGCTAGATATAAGACAATAGGGACCTGTATAGATTGTTTCATTTATAACAATGAAATAACGCTCTCCCTGGCTTCTGTAGACATCTGCATTTTCATCCTCTACTTCAGAAAATTCTAAGGGCTTTTTCAGTCTCACCAAATGGTCACTGTGTTCTGGACGTAAAGCCACTACAGACTAGTCAGTCGTCTTGGTGGTTCTCTGAACAAGTAAAGGAAAACCCAGAAGGAATATAACCCAAAGCATGCTCAGAAAAGGAAGCAGCAGCTCTCTTTTCCCTTACCGTAGGCTTTTAGGCATCATGGTTATGAAATATGGCTGCAACTTTCTTTTAAATCCTTTTAAGTAGCAGTCATCCTCCTCCCCCCCTCCCCGATACTATTAAGTCCTTCACAGGTATCAATCGTCGGGAAGTAGGAAGAACTGCACTTTAAAAGGATTTTAAATAATGTCTCCAAGAAATATAGCAGCAGATTGTTCAATGGGGATTATCAGCCAAGAGTGTGCTTAAGGGGGAGGGCTCTCTTTTAAAAGGTCTTTAAATAATGTAAGTGTACTTCTTGGCAACGTTACTCAGAACCATTTAAAGAGAACATATCTCTGCTGCACCTAGGCACCCACAGAAGAGACCTGAGGGAGACACATGACAAATGATATCCCTATCCCCTTGACATTGTCATGACACAGACATTACAAGCTTTATCCAACATGTTGAGAGCACCGGAGACTTACTTTCTAGAGAGATCCTCCCTCCTTCCAAGGGTCAAGGTCAAATTATCCCTAGAGAATATTTGGACATTTGCTCAGTGACCTTTGAGGGGAAAATGCAATTTCTGTGCTTTCCAAGAGAGTTGCAAGAAAGGAGCAGTTGTTTTACTTTCCTGTCTCCTTCACCTCTTCAAAAAACCTAACTTAAGGTCTAATATCATCAGAATCTAAACAGCCTACTCTGTTTTCTTCCAACCACTCCATCTCCAACTCCCTCCCCTGTCCAGCTTCACTGAAAACTGCAGGATGGGTAGAAGAGGAAGTGGTGTGGTGTATTATAGAGATTAAGGCTTTGGACTCAGAAAATCTGAGTTTAAAATTTGTTATGCCACTACTGGTAACTTTAGGAAAATGTCATTATTTCATGAGTGTCAGTCTTCCTACCTGTAAAACAGCGTTTAAAACATGCCTGCTCCTGGCCGGGCATGGTGGCTCACGCCTGTAATCCCAGCACTTTGGGAGCCGAGGCAGACAGATCACTTGAGATCAGGAGTTCAAGACCAGCCTGGCTAACATGGCGAAACCCCGTCTCTACTAAAAGTACAGAAATTAACTGGGCGTGGTAGCACATGCCTGTAATTCCAGCTACTAGGGAGGCTGAGGCAGTAGAATTGCTTGAACCCAGGAGACAGAGGTTGCAGTGAGCTGAGATGAAGCCACTGCACTCCAGCCTGGGTGACAGGGCAAGACTGCATTTCAAAAAAAAAAAGCCTGCCCCTATTGTTGTTGCTAAGGTCAAATGGAATCAAAGCAGGTAAAGCACTCATAGTAGGCTCCATGCCTACCATATCCTAAATGCTTAATACAGGGTACTCAGGGAGCTGTGACTATGGAGGCTGTAATTTCATGAATGTGGTTCGAGTTGCTGAAAGTACTGGAAATGCCTGTCTTCATGTATCTGGCTTGCTGGGCCCAAGAGTTGAATCTGATACCCAGATGGTACCTGTTTTAAGGACAGTTGTGTGCTACCTGAAAACTATGGCCAAGTGGAGATCCATGTTGATATGTAAGAATGAACAACCAACTCAAATATTCAGGGTGAACTTGGGGATCTTTTAGGCCATTTACAGATAGACCTTGCACAGATTGCAGTAGAAGGAAATTTCAGGGGAACATTGTTTGTTTTCCTTGTCTCAGAGATCAAACATAAAGTAGAAGACACAGCTCAAAAGACATATGATCCAGCAAACCCACTTCTGGGTACATACGCAAAGGAATTGAAATTAATAAGTTAAAGAGATGTCTGCACTCCCAAGTTCTTTGCAGCACTATTCACAATAGCCAAAATATGGAATCATCCTACGTGTCCATCACCAAATAAGAAAATAAAGAAAATGTGATATATAGAAAATGGAATACTCTATTGCCTTAAAAAAGAAAAAAAAAATCTGTCATTCATGACATGGATGGAATCTGAAGGACATTATGTGAAATAAAATAAACCAACACAGACAGACAAATACTATAATCTGCCTTATATGTGGAAACTAAAAAAGTGAATCTCATAGAAACAGAGTAGAAAGGTGGTTACCAGAGGCTGGGGGTGGGGGACCAGGGGGGATGGGGAAAGGGAAGATGTTGATCAAAGGGTACAAAGTTTCACTTAGACTGAAGGAATATGTTTTAGTGATCTATTATACTTTGTGATGACAACAGTTAATAACGTATTATATAATTAAAAATTGCTAAAAGAATAGATTTTTAACATTCTCACCATAAAAAACGGTAAGTTGGTGAGGTAATGTTAATTAGCTTGATTTAATATTTCTACAAGGTATACTTAGATCAAAACATCACATTGTACCCCACAAATATATAAAATGATCATTTGTCTACTCAAAATAAATAAGTAGACTCATTTTTCCCTTATACCATAAAAGAGTTTCAGAAATAAGAAGTACCATTGCCCACTGGATCTCATGTACATTATATACTTGAGAAACTGTGAAATGTCAAGGCTGGACTTAAAGAACACCCCCAAAGAAGGACACTGAGCTGGCAGGTGAGTGAAAATAATGCAGCTCGAATGATGTGAGGGAAAATGATGTTCCCCTAGCATTGAGACAGCGGAACAGGTCTTGTGTCATTGACCACAATGACAGAAAATCAAACTGAACCCCATTAAAGGAAAAAAGCCATCTATTTTAGTTAGCCCAGCAGGCACCTGAAAGCTCCATTCAGTATGAAAAAATGGAAGGGCACTTGAGAAGATGGAGGTCTTAGTTCTAATGACTATGTTTGCACCTCCTGGAGAGGATAGATCTCTCTTTTAAATATGAGGGATTGATTTTGAAAATAGTCTTCTCTGCTGTGTTAGTTCCTTTTCTGCCTTTCAATGACAAGAGGACATGATTAGGTGAGGACCTTTTCAGTTAACTGAGATGAACCAAAACAAGGGAACCATTTTTTAACAGCAAAAATCTTGTGCAGCCTTATAAGTTCTAATACTTTAATTCTAGTACATTAAACAACAGTGCCATAATAGGAGACATTAAGAAAATCAGAGAAATTGAGACATCAGATAAATAGAAAAAAAGAAGAATGCTTTTGAGATTTTCTTAAAGCATTTCAAATTACTTCTTACAATATCATCGTCACTTGGAAAGGAAAGGTAGCAATGATTCCTTTAACTCTTTTTTTCAGTTGACACTCCAGGTACCTTGGTCTTTCTGACCTATTAGTAGAAACTAGAAGGTTGACTCTTTGGCCCTTATCAAATAAAGTGAAAGCCTGAAGCAGCTATCTGGGTAACGTAGGTCCTCCAAATATCTTTGGTTTAAACTATGCTATGTGAAGTCTGCAGAGAGCTTACAAAATTGTTGACACCAATTTTCATGAATAATTGCCCCCATAGCTTCACGATGATAAATGAGGTTGTTCAAGCCATGGGCCCTAATCATTTATTACTATTATTATTATTACCATAATCTTGTTTTGCAAGCTAAAATGTATACTTACATACTTTCCAAGCATAACAAGCAAACATATTTTTTCCCTAGACATATCTTTATTCCAACTTTTCTCTTAACTTCTTGGTAGAGTTTTAATACTGTAGAAGCCAACTTTAGGGAAATCACCATCTTATTTGATTTTCTTCAACCAGGCTATATGTTAGGACTTTTTACTGCTGAAGAAAACCATGTTTTGGGCAACATTTTACCTGCCAGTTCAAGACTTATATTTGAATTTGACTTTTTAGCTGAATGTAAATATGTCATTGTATTAGTCCATTTTCACACTGCTATGAAAACATACATGAGACTGGGTAAGTTATAAAGAAAATAGGTTTAATTGACTCACAATTCTGCAAGGGCTAGGGAGGCCTCAGGAAACCTACAATCATGGCAGAAGGGGAAGAGGCACGTCTTACATGGCAGCAGGCAAGAGAGAGAAGAGAGAAAAGAGTGAGTAGCAAAGGGAGAAGAGTCCCTTATACAACCATCAGATCTTGTGAGAACTCACTCATTGTCATGAGAACAGCATGGCAGAAACCACCCCCATGATCCAATCACCTCCCACCAGGTTTCTACCTAGACACACAGGGATAATGGGGATGACAATTCAAGATGAGATTTGGGTGGGGACACAGCAAAATCATATCAGTAGTAAATCTGGAATAGCTGCTGCCATGGAGCAAAATAAATATCTATGTTTGCCTACTTAAATATGATAAGCAACCATTCTTTTGATCATCAGACCTCAGAGCCTAGCTTTACCTGGGACCATAAGGAAGAAATCAGAGGTAAGATATCTTTGGAAGTAAAGTGTTACTGGTGAGTGTTGGGAAGGCAAAAAGAAGCTGTGGTTCTATAGAATGACCTCATAAGGTCCTATCACAACTCAAGAATAACAAGGTACAAGCCAGCTTCTGAGTTTCATTGTATTTGGAAACAGAGTAAAATTACACCACGAGATAAAGGGAGAGGAGAGGTCTGCACCCATGTTAGGTAAGAATGTTCTTGGTTTGAAACCAAGGTAAAGCCAATGACTCATCGAAATACTGGCAAGTTCCTGCCCTTGGTGTTGATGCTTTAAACAGAGATAGGAAATTGGAAAGGTAGCAAATCTGCCTTCTTCTCCCGCATTGGACAGGCTGCAGAGTTTGCCTTACTCAGTCTGGTGATTGTGTTGACTCCAAATCACACGAGGTGGACAGGCCTGCAGCTTAAAACATCCCTGTGGCGGCCTGATGATTAACTCAGCAGCTTGAGCTATTCCAAATGTTGCTCTCTTGTCGGAGAAAAAGAATAAATACATTGGGTGTGAGTGATGGCCAGCAAGGGAAAGCTGGGATGTTTGCACAGCCTCAGTTTTCTGTGAGCTGAACAGCTTTCCAAAGCCACTTTTTTTTCCTCTCCAGATGTTCTTGAGGAAGATGCAAATGAGCATTTTTTTTAACATTGCAAAACTGTCAAATCCTGTCCAAGGAACCTAAAAGAATGCCATCAAGTCCAGCAGGTTTACTCCCTGATGGCGAATGTCTTTATTGCCATCAATCACATAATCAGAGACTTCATAACAAAATGTACTCTGCTTTCTTATTTCAGAGCAATACACATTCCTTAAATATTCTCATGGATATCATCTTAAATTATTTTATTTTATTATAAAGACTGGCTTATAGTGTCATGCTACTACATGACTGCTGAGATGTTCCTTCATGATATTACCTATGTTATTTACAGGTGGCTCTATTTTACAAATGAGTGGGCTAAGAAACAGAGAATAGAGGTGGACTTTCCCAGCATCTCCCCTTTCTGAATATCAGGTATAAAAGCCAATATTTTCCCTTTGTTTTTTTGTTTGTTTGTTTTTGTTTTTGTAAAAAATAAATAATAGTAATAATAATAGTATCACAAGGTCATATCCTAACTGAATATAGCAGATGAAAGTTCACAGATTCAATGGTAATCTCCTGGCAGAAAGAAAGGGAATTGGAGGATCTGTGTCTGACTCTGATTCATTCTATTCATGAGAGCATCTGTCCTAGTTTGGATTAGCCAGAATCGAACTTTGAGAACATTTGAATAGGATGCTAAACTAGAGGAAGGCCTTAGAATGTTGGCTAATAAAAAAATACTATAGATGCCAGAAAGGGAAAAAGAAGAAAGTATATGTAGAAAGAAAAGTATCATGGAAAAAGAAACTTTCCTCCAGTATACACGAGCTATCACTCTACAATGACAAAAAGCTCATTAAAATGTAAAAGCGCATTTATCTAAATATTTGCAAAATCTTTATCATTACATCATTTAGGAAGCATATAAAATTTGATTAAATGTTTCAGGTTTCATCAAAGATTTTATCTTGGTGAAAACATAGCTTAATACTCAATTTCTTAATGCACAAAATGAAAGATAAATTCATCAATTTTCTGGTTACTTTTGGATGCCTTTGTTATAGTTAATGAACCAACATTGTTATATTATTAAGTAAATTTCATAGATTCTTTTGATTTCTTTAGTTTTTACCTAATATCCTTATTCTGTTACAGGACACCATCCAGGGAACCACATTACATTTAATTATCATTATCTTATTAGGCTCCTCTCAGCTGTGTCATTTTCTCAGACTTTCCTTATTTTTGATGAGCTGACATTTTTGAGGAGTACTGGTCATGTACTTTGTAGGATATCTAGCATTGAAATTTGTTTGATGCTTTTCTGATTATAAGACCAGAGTTATGGGTGATTGGTAGGAAACCACAGAGTATAGTGGTCCACGCTATCAAGATGATTTATGACTGCAGATGTTGGCCTTGATTACCTGGCTGAGGTAGTGTTTATCAGGTCTTTCCACTGTAAAGTTACTCTTTTCTCCCTTTTCATACTGTAGACTTTGGGAGGAATTCACCACATGCAGCCCACACCTAAAGAATATGGAGCTTTTCTCTCCCTTCTTCAGGGCTGAATATCTACATAATTTATTTGGAATTCTTCTACATGGGAGATTTGTCTCTTCTTTCCCATTTATTTATTCAATTATGTATTTATATCAATATGGACACATGAGTGTTTATTTTATACTTTAGGTTGTAATCCAATATACATTATTTATTTTGCTTCCCAGATGGTTTCAGCTTTGGCCCTTGGGTGCTCTTTCAGTTGACATCTATGCTTCTCCTTTGACACATCCTCATCAATATGTGGAGGCTTTGTTTCTCTCTTTCTCTTCTTATGACCATTTCTTTACTTTCTGGCACTGCAAGATGCTCCAGGCTCATCTGGCATATTTATGGTCAGAGCCATAGCATCAGTCATTTCTATAAAGAATCCTGAATACTTTTATTGGAGAAAGATATTGGAAACCAAGATCTGGGAACTAGTTGTGTTTGTTGCTATTGGAATGGCATTTATTTTAGGCTATCTCATTTGGCAAGCAAAAAAAAAAAAAGAAAGAAAGAAAAAACCATGTGTTAATGTATATAAATATGCATATCTATAAATATTTCTATGTGTAATTATGTGTGTTAAAGGTATACATATTTAACATCTCAAAATGCCATCTACAAAAGGTTGAGCTTGAACTAAAAGACTTTTTAGGTTCTATTTCAGCTCCAATACTATATAATATTTATCCTTTTATGTTTCTATAAAAAGAGAGAACAGTTTTCTAAGCTTCTTTTGACATGAACTCAGCACGGTTGAATACATATAGACCTCTTCTTATCCATCATACAATAATGTCCTGTGTTTCCTTCTCTTGTTTTTCTTGACTGATTTAAACTTAGAATGGAAGACCAGATTTATATTTATTAAAGTACTAAATTACAACTCATGTTCAAAAAATGCAATTACATGTATGATTAGCTTCAAGAAAATTCTATATATGCAAATTTACTCTATTATTCCCTTTAAAAAATAATTTACTGAATTTTTAATTTAAATAATGCACTCTCCTAGTGCATTTTAAATTTGATGAAATTAACAAAAAATGCATTTGACATATCATTTCTCAGCTAATTTATAGCTATACCCATGCTAATAAAAATCATAAACCTGGTAGAATAATAGAAGAACAAAAATTGTAAATCTGACTTTTCATATCAACTCACCAAAGCTTTACAAGGAGAATATTTTCCATTAGGAAACAACTGTTTAAGGGGAGAATGTTCTTCATTCAGAAACAAATCCTACTTATGCAATACCTCTGTCTTAGTTCATGTGGAAGTTTTAAAATATATATGCGAATTATCTGACACTTTTCCCACCAAATCTAGGCCAATTTATCACATGGCTTGTAACCAAAAGAGTGTAGCAAAAGCAATGTTGTACAAATACAAAGGCTAGATCCAAAAGGACAGTGTAGCCTCTACCGGGTCCTCTTGGGGCACTCACCTTGGGGAAAGCTAGACACCATGTATGAGTGAGTACCTCGAAACTTCCATCTGGAGATGCCTCATGTAGGTACTCGTAATCAGGTCACTACTTCCAGCTGAGCTCACAAGTGAGTCATCCCAGCCCAGGCTTTACATATAGGTATGAGGGGCCTTCAGATGATTCCAACCCCCAGTTGTCTACCCAGCCTTTGAGTATTCCCACTTGAGGCCCCAAACATCATGTAGTGGAAACAAACCATTTTCACTGTGCTCTGTTTGAATTCCTACCCCAGAGAATTCACAGGCATAATAAAATTCTTGTTTTATGCTACTAAGTTTTGAGTTGATTTATTATAATGGCAGTAATAATTCCAACAAATTAATCGCTCCAAAAGCAGACCCCAAGACTAGGATTTAATTGCAAATAGATTATTTGGCAGCTAATCCCATGAGGCATCATTTGGAGAGTAGAGAAGTGGGGCAGGGCAGGGAAGAAAGTTAATAACAGGTATCTTTAGTAAGCAAGTTATCATATAGCCAAATAGCATCTCTTGCTAGGACCTGGAAGGTGGTATAGAAAATGCTTCCAAGTTGTTCTACTTGAAGAGTGAAGAAACTGGGGTATTCATCCACCAATTCTTATCCACCATTGGTTGAGAGGTATTAGGATATTAACATCCTGGCATCTGACCTGCCCTACACGTAGGCTATGCACACTCCTGCAAAGAGTCACAGGAACTTGTAATAAGAAGCTGTGGGCTTGACACTGCTGAGTGCAGAGGCGATCTAGATGGAGCCTTAAACCCACAGAGCAGGGGTTCACTGGAGTCCACTGAGCCATGATTGAGTTTCAGCGATCTGCCAAGTTCTGGAAACTACATTTGAAGTTCTGCCCACATGAAGACATATGTACTTTTCTGGAGTGGGAGCTCAGGGTTTTATTAGCTTCCTCAAGTGGACTGTGAAGTTTAAAAAAAAAAAAAAAAGGTTAAGAATAAGGAGCCAAGATAATAAAGAAAGTTGTGCACCTTTGGCTCTCTTTCTCATATCAGATAATCAAAATCAATAATAACAGTAGGAGTTATTAAATAACTAATAGTTATGCAGTAGTTAAACAATATATGTTAAACAATTATATTTAAAATAACTGAACCAATAATTATTGACAAAAAGATTGTCATATTATTTCCTTGGCAGAAGAATTTTGGTGGAGGAAGAAACTAAAGAATATCCAGGCCAGGCACAGTGGCTCACGCCTGTAATCCCAGTACTTTGGGAGGCCGAGGTGGGCAGATCATGAGGTCAGGAGTTCAAGAGCAGCCTGACCAACATGGTGAAAACCCATCTCTACTAAAGATATACAAATTAGCCAGGAGTGGTGGCATGTACCTGTAATCCCAGCTACTCAGGAGGCTGAGGCAGGAGAATCGCTTGAACCTGGGAGGTGGAGGTTGCAGTGAGCCGAGATCGTGCCACTGCACTCCAGCCTGGGAGACAGAACAAGACTCTGTCTCAAAAAAAAAAAAAAAAAAAAAAATCCAAGAAAAAGTAATTATATTTCAACCCCTGCCAAGATATGTGGTTTTGCAAACAGCAGTTAGACCTCTGGTGGACAAGAGGATAAATTATATATTTATGTATAGTCTAAGAGTCATACATTTGAACACTTATTTCTCCATGATGGTTAATACTTTTTATTAATGTAAGATAATACTATAATGACAACCATAATAAAGATGGAAATCAAAATTCATTGATCCAATGAAAATCTTAAAGTGTCAGATATGTTTTCAGCAAGAAAACATAAGCAAAAAATTTCTTCTCTTAATCAATTCCCTTCAGACTCAAAGAAACCAAGAGACCAGTTTCAGAGAAAAACTGCCTGGATGGTCAAAGTATGCTTTCATTATAAAATTTGGTCACATTATCTCATCTATTCAGTTAATTGGTATCAAAAAAATTACCAAACTACTTCTCCAAACCTATAGCTTCCCAAGGGTATTGTTTGATTAAAATATTTTTATGTTTTCATGTAGTTATTTTGGCTTTTGTTTATTGTTTAAATTTATAAAGTAAGACTAATATATTATTAATCATACTCTGAAATACTGTACTACTCAAGAATTCTGGGTCGGGCGCGGTGGCTCATGTCCATAATCCCAGCACCTCGGGAGGCCGAGGTGGGTGGGTCACGAGGTCAGGAGATCGAGACCATCCTGGCTAACACGGTGAAACCCTGTCTCTACTAAAAATACAAAAAATTAGCTGGGGGTGGTGGTGAGCGCCTGTAGTCCCAGCTACATGGGAGGCTGAGGCAGGAGAATGGTGTGAACCTAGGAGGCAGAGCTGCTGGCGGTGAGCCGAAATCATGCCACTGCACTCCAGCCTGGGTGACAGAGCAAGACTCTGTCTCAAAAAAATAAAAATAAAAATAAAGAATTCTCTATGAATTCAAAGGTAGTAAAGGAAAATGAATTAAAATGAGTGAGTTTACAACTTACTAAGCCAAAAATAAAATGGCATATTACTTCTAACTTTAGGATTGTGCACAATATCACCTGGTTTCCTTTATAAAAGATGTCTGCCACCTAGGTCTGAACGAGCTGTTTACAAAGCTATTCTCCCTATTCTTTGGAGTAATGGGTTATTCCTTCACTTCCCTACCCTTCTACCCTTTCATCCCATAGATCAAGTCACTCATTCAAATACCGCTTTGTTAATGTTTTCCTGAGAGTGCTGTTCAATGATAATTTGTTACAAGGAAGCCCATAAATGACTTTTAATTGTAGTAACTACTATCCCATGCTATCATTTAAATCTCGGTTGTTGTCACTTCCTCCTCCTCACTCAGAAAAAATACAACATTTTCCCCTCCAAACATCTGCATTAGCACATAGCTTATGCTTTTCTGGGATAGGTTAAGTAAGTTACAAAATGCCAGTTTCTGGAATTATTATCTGATGTGAATTGGTCTGAGTAGGGAAAAAAATCCGTCTATAATCTCTCTGTGTGTAATCTGTATATAAAAGACACAATGCACTTTAAATATGTGCTACAAAACAATTGTGGTCTTGTGTTATTAGAACTAAAAACCTTAGGATATATGTTCATAACTCTTCAACTATTTGGTCAATTAAATAAATAACATTTAAGAAAATGCCAACATTATATTTGAACTGTTCATCACTCTGTATGGTGCAATAAATTCCATAGAAATGTTAAACTCTCCTCTATCAAGATTGATATGAATACTAAACTTTTATCAAGTTTTTAGGTCAATTTACTATTGATAAGACAGGCTCAAAAAAGTTGTATTGTTATGAGGTCAATTATATATGCTTATGACTACCTCATCAAATGATTAGCTTTTAGATACATGTGGTTGAAAGCTTTTTTTAGTAAGGCACCAGCCATTCCATCACTTTAATGTCTGTCATAGAGCCAGAATGATTGTCTTTTTCCTGATTTGTCTGATTTTACTAATTCATTGAACCATTTAAACTATTTACATATGCAGACACAATTTTTAGCCTGCATATAAAGAAAAAATTAAAAAAGAAAATAAATTAGAATATATTTTTCAGCTACGCCTTAAAGAGTTATGACTAGTTAAGAAATAGTGTTGACCATTTACCTGCTTAGAAACCCAACTAGGAAAAATGAAATGTGCATATAAATCCCTCTTCTCTGATGGAGGCAGAAGGAAATAGTCAGTGGTTGACTATGCTGGCGGGGTTGTCTGGAAGAGCTGGGGGAAGGTGTCCTTCCCCCGAAGTAGTAGTCAAAGTACACAGAGTCAAGAACCAAAGGGGAAGACACAAAGAAAACCAAATTCAAAGCAGTGAGGAGAGTCTTCATAGGTCCTCAAAACCACATTTTTAAAAAAAATTGGAAGCCAAACCTTTTTTAATAATTAGATTTCTTTCTTTTTTAAAAAATATAGTATTGGGGATACGGGTGGTTTTTCAACACATAGATAAGTTTGGTGGTGATTTCTAAGATTTTGGTGTACCTGTCACCCAAGCTGTGTACACTCTACCCAACATGTAGTCTTTTATCCCTCACCCACTTTTCTACTATTCCTCCCACCCTAAGTTCCCAAGGACCATTATATCATTTTTGAGCCTTTGCATCCTCATAGCTTAGTTCCCACTTATAAGTGAGAACATGCGATATTTGTTTTTCCCATTCCTCAGTTACTTCCCTTAGAATAATGGGCTCCAGCTCCAACCAACTTGCCACAAAGGACACTATTTAGTTCCTTTATGTGGCTGAATAGTATTCCATGGTGTATATATGCCACATTCTCTTCATCTACTTGTTGATTGATAGATACTTAAGTTGGTTTCATATTTTTGCAACTGCGAATTGTGAGAAGCCAATACTTTTGAGCCAATGAAACAAGAACAAAGATGATCAGCATTAGGTCAAGACAAAGCAAAGACTAGATCTGGGCAATTGCACTGGACACATGTTCCTTGGCTTACTTTTGTGTATCTGTATGTGACTCTGTTGAACTGAATGAAGAAGGGGTAACACATATGTGAGCAATCACTGGGCAAGATCTGAGTGACTTAATGCCCGAAATACCAGGAAGAAATCACTTGCTAAAATAGAAATAAAAGTCAACTGCTAAACTCAAGTCGAATCAGAATGATTATCTGGAAGTAATGAAAATGGAAAGTAGAAGATTGAGTTCACAAATGTAGTAAAGAAGACAATTTGATTTTGAAGTTATTTGTTGATATTGTGTTCAGCACCTAAGTCTGCAGGTTTTCTATGTCACTCACCCAATCTGCTTTTCATCTGGATAATGGAAGTAGGAATGGTTGATGCTGACTTACTTAAATTCAATAAGCGATTACGCAGTTGAATATGTGTAGTACTTCTAGAAACTTCTTGGCAGAACTGTACTTTGTAAGAAAAAACTACCTGAGTTGTAGAGAAAAAAAAAAAACTGTAAATCAGTTAAATTCAGTGATAACATCATGGGCTTACCAATCCACAAAATTAGAATTCAATGAAACATGTATGTTTTAATGTTCCTAAGACCCTACTTTCTGAGTGTACAAAGATCAAAATAAAGAAGGCTAATGTCTATTTTCTAAATAAGAATATTAGGAACAGATAAAAATATTTTATCTTAAAGATAAGACCAATGTTTCTATCACGTGTAGATAAAAACTAAAGCTATAGACCTGGAAATCTTCCATCAGATCCTGAAACATTCTTAACTGTTAGATAAATACTCAGCATATAAAAAAATTAAAGAACCTTCACTGATGACAGAATACTTTTCCACTCTTAATCAATAGTATTTGACAACTACCAACTATTTCATAAGCCATTCAACAAATATTTACAGAGCATCTGCTATATTCTCAGCACTATACTGTAAGTATTAAGCCTACTTCCTATCTTCAAGTAACTTGCAGTTAGTTAGGAAGGAAAAATAGAAAGTCAACAAAGAAACAGAGAACAATTCAGTATTAAACTAAACATTGACACATGATTATGATTCCGTTAAGGGGGGGAAAAAAGGGCCAGGCATGCTGGCTCATGCCTATAATCCCAGCACTTTGGGAGGCCAAGGTGAAAGGATCACTTGAGGCCAAGAATTCGAGACCAGCCTGGCCAGCATGATAAAACCCCATCTCTACTAAAAATACAAAAAGTTAGCTGGGTATGGTGGTGTACACTTGTAATCCCAGCTACTCGGGAGGCTGAGGCATGAGAATCTCTTTAAATTGGGAGGCAGAGGTTGCAGTGAGCTGAGATCGCACTACTGTATTCCATCCTGGGTGACAGAGAGAGAATCTGTCCCAAAAAAGAAAAGAAAAGAAAGCGACAAGATACTGGCTGAAAATAAACATTTGAAAAGGGATGATAATGGAAAAGCAGAAGAGAAAGTGGAGGAGGAAGAGGAAGACAATTTACAAAGTCATTACTATGTCCTAGGAACTAGGCTATGACTAATTAATGATTTGTTTACATATGTTAGCATTTTTTAAAAACTCACACTAATGATAATATCTAATATTTATTGAAAGCCTTTGAGTGCCAGACAAATATTTACAAATGGTGACTCATCTTACTCCGACAATAAATCCTGTAAAAGAGGTATTATAGTTTTCTTTTTTTCCATTTTAGAGATAAGGAAACTGAAGCAAGGAGATGTTAAGTAATGTAACCAAGATTACACAGATCATCACAGTACTAGGATTAAAACTAGACCAATCTGTCTAGGGAGCTTATTCTCGTATTCCTTTATGAATCTGGAAATGAACACCAAATTAGGGCTGCCTGTGTACTTGATGTATTTCCTGCATCCTCGTCAGAGTCTGTTACTTGTATTGCCTGGTAGCACACCTATATCCTAAGCTGTCCTGTCTAGAGCCCAAAAGTGGATTAATCTCCTTCACTTTTTACTTTTTAAATTTTTTCCTAAATTTCACAACTAAAAGAGTCTAGCATTTTTCTAAAGGCACTTTCCTAAAATGACATAGGCAAAGGTAAATCAAGGAAAGGTAAAACAAGGAAAGAAAAACTCAAAGGCACAGCAAGAGAAAAATAAGTAAATAAACTACAGTGCATCAAAAGATCATGTGTTCTACTTGAGAACTTTCTAAGCCTGCCTTGAACCTAAAACAAATTTTTTTCTATAATTTTCTAACTCTCTGTTGCCTGGATAACTACTAGTTGTTCTTTAGGACTCAGGTTCAGTGATGTCCCTGGTCAACACACATACAAACACACACACACACACACACACACACACCCCTCACCACTGTAGAGTCTGGGTCAAGTGCCCCCTCCTTTGAGTTTCCACAGTACACTACATCTCCTGGTATTTGAGCACTTGTCAAACTTCAACATTAACTCGTATGTCTCCCTCATTTGGATGTAAATCTCTGAAGCCATGGACTGTGTTTTATTTGTTTTCCTATCCCTGTTGGGCTACTGCTCAGTGTCTGGCACTTATTACATTGAATTGATAAGTAAATAAACGTTTAACAAGAGTTCACTCACTGCATTTTCATAGTGCAGTGAACAACAATCATTCTCTCTCTCTCTCTCTCTCTCTCTCTCTCTCTCTGTATATATATATACATAAAACTAAAAATTTGCATGCACCTTGTCAGAAGAAACCCCATCACAACCACCACCGTCAAAGAGAGTCTAAATGTTTTACCAATGGAGGCACACTAAAACAGGAACATGCTACTTCTCCACTTGCCCTTTTCCCTTTACCTGTTCTTGGGATAAGGCTGAGAATAGGACTCAAGGAAGGATCCCTTGCAGAAGAAGGAGGACAAGGTTGCCTCTCTACACCCCCTGATGCCCACTCTATGGAGATGATTCTTACCATCCCCAAGGAAAAAGCCTCTCTTGTTTTTATTTTGGTCAATGACCTCAGTAAGGGCTGGAGATAGGACAGATCTCTACTTGATGCAAAAAGAGTCAAGGAAGTAGATGGGGGCAGGAAAGAAAACCCTTAGAGTTACTGAGTACCATTTATGAGCTGAGTACTTTATGTATGATATTTCACTTAATCCTCACAACCACCCCAGTAGTGTTTATGCACTATCATTCTAACTGAGTTCCTAGAGCTCTGCCTCAAATACCTCTGTTCATTTGGTTTGTCTCCTTTCCTAACAAGTGCCTAAGCTCCTTTAAGAGAGAATTGGCTAATTAATAAGATGCAGAAGGATGCCACTAAAAGGCATAATGATAGCAATGGAAGGAACAACCCAACAATAATGAATGCAAAGAAATTACAAAATTCAGATAAACAAACTCAAAGACACTCTGATGCCCATTTAGTATCAAGGCAAACATCCCTAAATTTGTTAGTAATGCCTAAGAGCATCATTGTATTATTTTAAAGGTTTAAGAATTAATGTTAACAATGATTCCAAGTCACAAATACAGATCTATTTATATTCAGTATGCTCTATTTTAGAAAGTAATATGTTTTGTAACTTGCGATTATTAAATTAATATTAAAACTTGTAGCATGCATAATTAGGCAAGCCCTTAACAAACTGAGAATTCAACCATAATAAAATAATTCATTCCCTGAAAAGAGTCAAGATTTCAAGATTTTCTTGGGTCAGGTGGTTGCTCAGATATGAGAGGGACTTTCTAAAAAGTTATCGTGAAAGCTAATGTTTAGAATGTCGATTTCTACAAGTATGTCTATAAAACTATGGTGAAACTTTATCAATTAATAACCTAGAAAAATGCAGTGTTAAATTATCTGCACAGGGACTAGGCTGAAGTTTGCATTTGTATTATCCATATATAATTACAGATATTAATAAATCGAAGTCTCCAGGGGAATGCATAAATAAATTGAGGGAAGGGTTGATTGGTGTTCATTTCTCTTACATCTCATTCTTGAAGAACATACTGAAGTTTCTATATATCTAGAGGCAGAGAAGAAGTCACAGGAAAAAATTGGGCAAAACAATAAGGCCTTAACAACGCATACAGGCTGTGTGGATTGTTCAATATTAAACAGCTTTTCAAGTTGCAAGACAAGAATGAAGACTTTGTTGCTTTGTTCTGGATGACATGCTGACAGATAGCAGGCCTTTGATAGCTCAGTGGAGGACGAAGGTTTTTATATGCCTGTAATAAGGACATTAACAAATTTGACAGCAGCTTGTACAAACTGCTGTGCTGATACCATTCTCTGTCGAAAGATGACAAGTAATGATAATGATGAAAATTAAGCAATAAGGGTGAAATCTATCAGGTTGGAAGGAATACTGAAAAACAGAATACAGATGGGGAGCTTCTATGGATCTGAAATCTTTAGAATGACTAATATTTCAGGTTATTACCAACATGTAGAGTGTATGGGCCAAGTGCCTTTTCTTTATCCCTCATTTCTTATTTTCTTATCCAGGCCAAAAGAGTCTGAAAATCTTCAAGGCCCAATTTAGTAAAGACTTATTTTTGGAAGACAGTAGAGAATGCTTCAGAAATATGTCACTCTAGAGAGTTAAGGCTAGGCATGAACCATGAAATTAAGTTTAGTAAATGAACTATGACTAAATATAAACATTATATATGTGTACTGTTGTGCTTATTATATGTCAAGCACTTTGCTAATTCAAGAATTAAACAATATAGACAAGATCACTGTTAAAGTTCATGTTCAGTTATAGAGATAGAAAATGAGTCAAATGTACACATAATTGAACAAACAAATGAAAACATATGCACATGGATTTTCTTATGAAGGAGATAAAGTGATGAGTTGGGGCAACTGAGAGAGGCTTTAGTGAAGAGACAATGACGGAAGGCCCCTCAGAGGCGGTGTCATGTTAGCTGAGATCTGAAGAATGAGGATAATCAAGTCAAGGGAGGAGACAGGGCTTGTGGAAGGAAGTGGGAGCAGTGAATGTCCTCAACAGAAAGAAGGAAGAGAAGATGCAAAGCCAAGAAGGGAAAGGATTAGAAGAACAGAAAAAGGTCAAAGTGACTAAAGCAAAGTGACCAAGAGGGGGTGCATTGTGAGTGGAGGTTGAGGAGGAAAATAGGAGCCAGTTTATGAAGAAATTTGTGAACTCGATTTTTATTCTAAGATTGATTGAAACCCAGAAATTGAAGGGAATGACTATATGCTTTTTGAAAGGTCATCTTTCTTCTATGTGGAGAAGGTACTATACAGGAAGAGTTAAAATAAGGAGTCCTGTTAGAAGGCTGTTTTAATAGTTCTGATAAGAGTTGATGGCAGTTTGAATAGAGATGGAAAGAAGTAAATGAATCTGAGATCTAATGTGGAAGAAAAATAGGACTTGCTTGTGGATTGATGTTGGGGTGAGGCAAATGGAAAAATCAAGGATGTCTCTTAGGTCTCTGGCCTGAGCTACTGAGACAGGAGATAAATGGAAGAAGAAAAATCGATGTGGGGTGAGTACAATCTGGAATACCACAACATAACATAGATACAGAAGGCTGGGGAAATGTGTTTAAGGCCACAATGTTCAGGATTCTTAGCTGAACCATGTGGTCAAGTAAGAGCCAGGATGATGTAAGAGAAAAGTTTTACACTAACTAGCTCTCTGCTCTTGGTCAGACCAATTATATTGGAATTATGTAACCATGGATTTAGAAAAGACATTATGAGTAACCTAGTCTTGCTTCCCATTGATCACAGCAAGAGCTTTTAATACATTCAGTGGTTAGATGCTTGCTACTTCAGAAGTCACCCACTCCATTTTAGGAAAACTTCAATTGTTAAAATTATTATTGATATTGAATCAATTTCCATGCCTTACCAACAGCAAGCTTAACCTCTCAACCACACAGCAACTCACCATGTGTGTATTCTCTTTATTGCTTCTGACATTTAAATTTGAATCCCAGCTCTAACTATACTCATACCTACTCAATCTCCACATACAAAAAAAAAAAAAAAATCGAAATTGTAGATTCTGAATATTTGACTTTTGTGATTGCCTCAAACATTTTCATATTCTGTAATTATAAATCCTAAATCTCTTTGTGACTCAGTTTCCCATTTATATTATTTGCAATATTTCAGGTTGTTTGAGGTTCATAAGAAAAAGTCATATTTGTGATCATTTTCTTGTCTGTTGACTTACAGTTCGTAAGATTAAAATATATAAGAGCAAAAGAACTGAGCAAAATTATTTATTTCTACTTGCCCATTAGTTTTCCATCTTTCAAAATTTTGTTTTCAATTTTCCTTTTCTTATCTCTTAATTTCTTTTCTATTATCTTTTAGTTGGAGATTGAGAGGTACTAGAATTATGTTGAGTTGTCCAATCTCCTGTTAAACCAGAAATCTAACAAAGCTCATTTGTTTTCCTTTTTTTCCTTCAAAGGTGTATATTAAAAATTTTGGTTATGTTTCATTGTTAAGCTTGAGGGTTTCAAAGATAAATTCTACTAGAATTATATGTTTTAAGAAAATTGAATGGTAGAAAAGGCTAAGGCAATATAGATGAATTAAAGGGTATCTGGGCTGGTCTTGGTTGGCTTATTCATGATCTTTCAAATAAACATGCAGTGAGCTAAAATGGCTGTTAATAAAAAACAGAAATACTGGTATTTTACGAGTTGCTTATTATGATTACATATTTAAAAGCCCTGAGACCCTGAGGTCATCGCACTATATTCTCACAAAGGGAACCAGAGTTCATGCCTCTTTCAATGAAAGCACTAACATTTCAACAGTTAAAGATTTCTGGTGGCTCATGGCTAAGTGGATTCAGAACTCTGAACTTTAGTATATCTTCAGTGCTAATCTTAAAACACCAGAGGTAAAATCGTCTTTCGCTGTGTACAACTGGTTTTCCATAGGAACAGTATGTGCCACAAACAATTACCTATATTTACTATCTTAGGAGTAATCACATAATGATAGATTCAGTGACGTTTGAAGGATAAATTCTCCTTGAAATACAGTTTCTTTAGGAAAATAGAATAAGAAGAAGGTATAATAAGGATTTGAGGGTCCCAGGTCATTGGTTTAGAAGCAAGTCCGATGTGCATTAAGCAAACGTTACATACTCCAAATATTAAATTATAATTTATGTCAGAGTAGGGAGACTGCAGGTGGCCAGTCTACTGACATTTCAGACTGCTTTCTTGGTGACATAAATATTTCCAAGTAGATCATGAACAACCTTACAAAATATTCAAAGTAAATTATGAGAAAAAAAGTGTAAAAATGGGATAGTTATCAACATTTACAGACGATTTTTCAAGTAATCCTGCAAAAGGGAAGCCTTTTAAAGATTTCAGTCCCTCTTGGATCACAAGGTCCATCGTGGTCTCTGTCCCTTCTTTCTCCTTCACATCTGTCAATTTTGATCATGGCTGCTCTAGAAAGCTATGACTGCAAGCTCTCCTTTCTAGGATCTCTCCTTAAAGCATCTGATCTTGCCTGCTTTCCTTGCTTCTCTTCCCACCTATCAATTTCTGTTTCTAGGCCAAACTAAGTGAGGAGGTTAACAACCAGCCAATCTTATTTTTTATTCTCATCAGGAGTATAATAAATACCTCTCTATTCAGCACTGGAAGTCCTGCCTTATTCTTTAAGGCCATGACCCCACAAATCACCCATTCTGATTGACTGTGTTTCATCTTAGCTCTCAGGAATACTTTCTCCAGTGTTTCCCATTTATACATAACTCATAGGTAGAAAATTATAAATATAGCCACAATTATTAGGAGATGTTCCTATCAAGGTATAGAGTTTACTTCTCCACCCCTTGAGCTTAGGCTAAACTTCTGACTTGCTTTGGCCAATACAGTGTAACAGCGGCGTTACTGGGTAAGTTTCCATACTATAACTCCAGATATTTTTGTGTGTTTTTGTTCCTGCTACTAATGAATCCTGCCATCATGTGCACAAGCTTAGGCTAGAGTGCTGGAGGATGAAAGATCATATTGAAAAAGGTCACAGATATCCCAATTTTGCCAGCTGAGGCTATCATAAAACCTGTGACAACCTATCACATGACCACGGATGTATAAGCAAGCCCAGATGAAATCAGCTTAATTCAGTCAGACCAGTAGAAGCGCCCAGCTGAGCCCAGCTCAAATGGCTGATGTACAAAATTGTGAGCTAGATAAAAGGCTCTTGAGGGCCCAGGAGCAATGACACCCCAATAGCAACAAGCACCCCTTGAATACAGACATTGGCTTCTAATATGAATCTTCAATAAAAGAAGGCTCTTTGGGGATATGGCTAATTCTAGGACTGGGAGAAGGAATATCTGAGATAATCCTGGAGTCTGACAGAAAGTTAGGAAGTACTCAAAATAACCTCCAATGTTGGGAGAATATTGAATGAACACAGGAGCCAACCGAAAGAACTCCCAAGAGCTAAAGCTGCAATAACAAAGTATTGGATTTTAACTCAAAATATAAAATAAGTATCAACAAGTATATAATGTTTTAAATGACTGAATAAATAAATAAATGGGGGGAAATAGATACATTTCTCATGCAGAATAATTCCAAATGAAGTATGTAGATACGTTACCCTGTGTGTGATCCTGTGGACCACAATAATGCACAAGCCATATCCTTCTAGATACGTAATTCCTTCTATGTTTCCTAAGCTACAAGCCCTGCTGACATCTCCTCCAATACATGTAAATATATGTACTTCTCTCCATCTCATTAGCTACCAGCTAGTACAAGCCATCACCAACCATCACATGAACAACCTCACGGCCTCTTGACAAGACCACTGGCTTCCACTCTTACATCAGCATAATCCATCACCCACAGCAGCCAAAGAGCTCAAACACTGCATAAAACAAACATACTAGCCAACAAAACTGCTTTCAGTGCTATTTACAATAACAAAGCCATGGAATCAACCTAAGTGTCCATCAGTGGATGACTGGATAATGAAAATATATGTGTATGTGTATACATATATATACATGCATACATATATATATACCATGAAATATTACCCAGTCATAAAAAAGAATGAAATTGTGTCTTTTGCAGAAAATGGATTGAACTGGAGGCTATTACCTTAAAATAAATAATTCAGAAAGTTAAATACCGCACATTCTCATTTATAGGTGGGAGCTAATCAATGTGTACACATGGACATAGAGAGTGGAATAATAGACATCAGGGACTCCAAAAGTTGGGAGGGTGGGAGGGAGAAGAGGTTGAGATGTTACCAATTATGTACAATGTACAATATTCAGGTGATGACTACACTAAAACCCCAGACTTAACCACCACACAATATATCCATAAAACAAAATTGTACTTGTACCCCCTAAATCTATAAAAATTAAATAATAATAAATAAATATAAACAATAAAATAAAAAAACACAAAACTCTGCTTTCAAATTTAGAATAAAATTCAGACTTCATGATTTGAGTCCTACCATTCTTTTTTTCTGTTTTTTTTTATTATTATTATACTTTAAGTTCTAGGGTACATGTGCATAACGTGCAGGTTTGTTACATATGTATACTTGTGCCATGTTGGCGTGCTGCACCCATCAACTCGTCAGCACCCATCAACTCGTCATTTATATCAGGTATAACTCCCAATGCAATCCCTCTCCCCTCCCCGCTCCCCATGATAGGCCCCGGTGTATGATGTTCCCCTTCCCGAGTCCAGGTGATCTCATTGTGCAGTTCCCACCTATGAGTGAGAACATGCGGTGTTTGGTTTTCTGTTCTTGTGATAGTTTGCTGAGAATGATGGTTTCCAGCTGCATCCATGTCCCTACAAAGGACACAAACTCATTCTTTTTTATGGCTGCATAGTATTCCATGGTGTGTATGTGCCACATTTTCTTAATCCAGTCTGTCACTGATGGACATTTGGGTTGATTCCAAGTCTTTGCTATTGTGAATAGTGCCGCAATAAACATATGTGTGCATGTTTCTTTATAGCAGCATGATTTATAATCCTTTGGGTATATACCCAGTAATGGGATGGCTGGGTCATATGGTACTTCTAGTTCTAGATCCTTGAGGAATTGCCATACTGTTTTCCAGTATGGTTGAACTAGTTTACAATCCCACCAACAGTGTAAAAGTGTTCCTATTTCTCCACATCCTCTCCAGCACCTGTTGTTTCCTGACTTTTTAATGATTGCCATTCCAACTGGTGTGAGATGGTATCTCATTGTGGTTTTGATTTGCATTTCTCTGATGGCCAGTGATGATGAGCATTTTTTCATGTGTCTGTTGGCTGTATGAATGTCTTCTTTTGAGAACTGTCTGTTCATATTCTTTGCCCACTTTTTGATGGGGTTGTTTGTTTTTTTCTTATAAATTTGTTTGAGTTCTTTGTAGGTTCTGGATATTAGCCCTTTGTCAGATGAGTAGATTGCAAAAATTTTCTCCCATTCTGTAGGTTGCCTGTTCACTCTGATGGTAGTTTCTTTTGCTGTGAAGAAGCTCTTTAGTTTAATTAGATCTCATTTGTCAATTTTGGCTTTTGTTGCCATTGCTTTTGGTGTTTTAGACATGAAGTCCTTGCCCATACCTATGTCCTGAATGGTATCACCTAGGATTTCTTCTAGGGTTTTTATGGTATTAGGTCTAACGTTTAAGTCTCTAATCCATCTTGAATTAATTTTTGTATAAGGAGTAAGGAAAGGATCCAGTTTCAGCTTTCTACTTATGGCTAGCCAGTTTTCCCAGCACCATTTATTAAATAGGGAATCCTTTCCCCATTTCTTGTTTTTCTCAGGTTTGTCAAAGATCAGATGGCTGTAGATGTGTAGTATTATTTCTGAGGACTCTGTTCTGTTCCACTGGTCTATATCTCTGTTTTGGTACCAGTACCATGCTGTTTTGGTTACTGTAGCCTTGTAGTATAGTTTGAAGTCAGGTAGCGTGATGCCATTCCAATCAATAGAAAAAGAGGTAATCCTCCCTAACTCATTTTATGAGGCCAGCATCATCCTGATACCAAAGCCTGGCAGAGACACAACAAAAAAAGAGAATTTTAGACCAATATCCCTGATGAACATCGATGTAAAAATCCTCAATAAAATACTGGCAAACCGGATCCAGCAGCACATCAAAAAGCTTATCCACCATGATCAAGTGGGCTTCATCCCTGGGATGCAAGGCTGGTTCAACATACACAAATCAATAAACGTAATCTAGCATATAAACAGAACCAAAGACAAAAACCACATGATTATCTCAATAGATGTAGAAAAGGCCTTTGACAAAATTCAACAGCCCTTCATGCTAAAAAAGCTCAATAAATTCGGTATTGATGGAGCGTATCTCAAAATAATAAGAGCTATTTATAACAAACCCACAGCCAATATCATACTGAATGGGTAAAAACTGGAAAAATTCCCTTTGAAAACTGGCACAAGACAGGGATGCCCTCTCTCACCACTCCTATTCAACACAGTGTTGGAAGTTCTGGCTTAGGGCAATCAGGCAAGAGAAAGAAATAAAGGGTATTCAGTTAGGAAAAGAAGAAGTCAAATTGTCCCTGTTTGCAGATGACATGATTGTATATTTAGAAAACCCCATTGTCTCAGCCCAAAATCTCCTTAAGCTGATAAGCAACTTCAGCAAAGTCTCAGGATACAAAATTTATGTGCAAACATCACAAGCATTCTTATACACCAGTAACAGACAGACGAGAGCCAAATCATGAATGAACTTCCATTCACAATTGCTTCAAAGAGAATAAAATACCTAGGAATCCAACTTACAAGGGATGTAAAGCACCTCTTCAAGGAGAACTACAAACCACTGCTCAGTGAAATAAAAGAGGACACAAACAAATGGAAGAACATATCATGCTCATGGATAGGAAGAATCAATATCGTGAAAATGGCCATACTGCCCAAGGTAATTTATATATTCAATGCCATCCCCATCAAGCTACCAATGAATTTCTTCACGGAATTGGAAAAAACTACTTTACAGTTCATATGGAACCAAAAAAGAGCCCGCATTGCCAAGACAATCCTAAGTGTTTTGTTTTTTTGAGATGTAGTTTCACTCTTGCTGCCCAGATTGGAGTGCAATGGCACCATCTCGGCTTGGTGCAACCTCCACCTCCCAGGTTCAAGCTATTCTCCTGCCTCAGCTACCTGAGTAGCTGGGACTACAGGCTCATGCCACCATGCCCAGCTAATTTCTGTATTTTTAGTAGAGACAGGGTTCACCATGTTGGCCAGGCTGGTCTTGAACCCCTGACCTCAGGTGATCCACTCAACTCAGCCTCCCAAGGTGCTGGGATCACAGGCGTGAGCCACTGCACCCAGCCTGTCTACCATTCTTCTACATACTATTTCCTTTTTCTTATCTGTTCCAGCCACTTTGGCCTTCAACCATCTTCAACATACCAAACTCTTTCCCACCTTAGAGCTTTTGCATAACTTCTCTTTCTGACTAAACTGCTTTCTCCCCTAGCTCTTTGCATAACTGGTTTCTTCTTGTCATTCACCTTAAATGTCTTCCTTGAGCACCTTTTCCAAAGTAATAGCCCCATCACTGCCTATCATAGAACATTATTTTACTTTCTCATTCCTATGACTGTCCAGGATTGGAATTGTCCTCAGCAGAACAGCTATTCCTCCATGAGGTCACTCAGGAGCCCAGGCCAATAGCTGCTCTGCCATTATCATGTGACTTCTAAAGTCACTCTAGGAGGCCGCATCCTAATCATCCAAATGAGTAAAGGGCCTGGAGAAACACATGGGACAAGTTTTCATGGGCTAGGCCTGGAAGCAGCACACATCACTTCTACTCACATTCTAATTGTGGGGGGAGTGGGCGGAGAATAAACAAAAATAAACAGTAGGAGGTTTTCAAGTAGCTCTGTGCCCAAAAAGGGGGTCTGATTTTTGTTAGACAGCTGGTAATCTCTGACTCAGGAAAAATAGGTCTAGGTACTTGAAACATACTTTGGAAACATTGCTGGCAATATTTGGGTAACTTAGAAGCAAAAGGAAATGTTCAAATAGGATCTCAATTTGGTTAGGAAAATGCCAGCTGCCAAAGCCCCAAATCCCCCACATGTCTTAGCACAATTAAATTAGGCGTGCACCTGTAGTCCCAGCTACTCGGGAGGCTGAGGCAGAAGAATGGCATGAAGAGGGAACACGCAGTGAGCCAAGATTGCGCCACTGCACTCCATCCTGGGTGACAGAGTGAGACTCCATCTCAAAAAACAAACAAACAAACAAAAAACAGAAGTCAGTTTTCTCCCACCTTGAGATCCACAAATCCTTAGAGCTCTAGAATCCTCTTCCCCTATCTGTGGATAAAAGCCTATGCACTTCTTAAAAGTTCCAATCGAGAAATAAATCACACATTACTTCCACCCACATTCTATTAATGAAAACTAGTCACATGGCTACACATGGACACAAGGGAGGCTGGGAAATGTAGTCCCTGGCTGGGCAGGCTTCTTCCACTGACAGCCCCACACTAGGGAAGGGGAATGAATTTTGTTGCACCACTAGCCTTCTCTACTATAGTTAAACTCCCCCAAACAGGGCCCATCTATTTACTTCCAATATAGACCTGGTTGCTGGAATCTTTACTAAATAAACTGTTTTGAACACAATATCTATCATCTTGCCTTCTGTTATATTTGTACGAATCACGTTTTGCTTTGGGACACAGGATGTACATATAATTATGTCACTTGCTTGCTTAAAATCCTTGAATGAATCCCAGTAGTCTTCAAGTAAAATGCAATCTCCTTACCATGCCTGCAGTGTCCTATGGGTTCTACCTCCTGCTGACTCCTGCAACTTAAACTGCTACCATTTTCCATTCTTATTTCTCTGCTCTGACCACAGTGAGCTCCTTTTAAGTTCTTGAGTGCTCTTTTCCCACTACCAGAACTTCCCATGTGTTATTCTAGAATGCTTTCCCCCAACTCTCCTCATGGTTAATTATTTTTTTCGCTTCAGGCTTAAGCCCACCAGTGACAACCTCTTCAGAAAGGCCTTCACTGGCCAGCTCTCTAATGGGGCCTTCCACAGCTCCTTTCCGCTCCATCCCCTTGTTATTTTTTCACAGCAGATGTGTCAATCTGTAATAATATTGTTTGAAAGTCTCTTTGTTCACTGTCATTCTCCTCACTTCAATGTAGTTTCCATGAAGGCAAGGTGCCCATCTGTCTTATCACTGTCATAACCCTATTGCTTTATGTGATGCCGAGCATTCAGTAAATATCTGAGGAGTGAATGAATAAATGGGTCTAGTTGAATCCAATCTATACCTTGGGTGGATTACTTCATCATGACAACTAAAGAAAACGTTAGAGAACCTGACCCTCTGGCAGGAGCTCAGCAGTGCCATCAGTGTAAAGGAAGAGAAAACAAGGGATATGCCACTACACACTGACACCTCCCTGGCACTGGATTTCAAACAATTAAAGAGAATCCACCTGCCAATAATGGGTTTTTGACTTTCTAAAATTTCCATAGAGTTATCCACAGTGCACAGGCTTATTATAAAGGAAACATATCAGAGACTGTAGAAGTAGTGATGAGATGGGGTCCAGGGAGATCTGAGTGTTCACCTGTCACAGCAGCTTGAAACCAATGAGTTCTGCCAACTCTGCATTCATTGGACAGGCTTGCATTAACCTGCTCTGTAAAAGAGAAAAATTAAAAGTAAGCTTCTTCTGGGGACACAGAGAAAAATGTAAATGTAAGGGCCTGGTAGTGGGGGATAGAAATAAAAGGAGGTTGATAAACAGGGACAAAAAAATGTTGGCAGCCAAAAAAGGTGCTGTATATTAGCTACTATGATGTAAAATGGCCCAGTAGAGATCAGTGTAACATCTGCCTTGGTCATTTTTTGCTTGCCTACATATTCATGCCCAGCTTTCAGAATTCTCTGGAGACACTTGAGTAAATAGGAAGATGAGTTCCAATGAGCTGCAGCCTCCTGCTTTGCTGAAGGGTACAAAAAAAAAAAAATCTTTCTTTCCTGATTCAACTCCAGTCTCAAGCATTTCTGAACCCTTACTAACCAATGCAGATTTTAAGTACATACAAAAGAAAAAATGAAAGATAAAGAGAATACATAAGTTTAATAAATATACACACACTGTGTCAGGTCTACATGATATAGGTATCATGAGCCTTGGACTCAGAAGGACTTGGACTCAAATCCTGCCTCCATCTCATATGAGCTATGTGGGCAAGTCATCTACACTGAACTTTAGTGTAAAATAAGCAGATACATGATGCTGTGAGGATGAACTAATATCTGTGAAATAATGGACATGGAATAAGTACTCAATAAATGATACGTGTTTATTATTCAAAACAATTCAAGCACTCATCAAATTGTTTTTCTCCATACCAAGTTGTTTAGGGGATTTTCCTCAATTATTGGGACAACTATTATTAGCTCTGTCCTTGACCTTAGCTTTGGTCAACACAACCACAGGCCTTTGTCACGGAACAATACATTGGTCTGATAAAACACTTCCACCTCATCAAGCTTCTGTTTATACTGTCCTTCTGTTTGATCTATCCTATGCACTGCCTTGCCTTAAGTCCCGCTTTTTTTCCTATCAAAATCTGCCTTATCTTCCTCAAAGCCAATGTTGTAGTCCAGCTTTGCTGGCTACTCCCAGTTCTTTGCTCGACTTCTCCTCTGCATCAATTTTTTCATTTATTCATGTGTTCCATAAACAATACTGACAACCCACTAGATGCCAGAGAATTTAATAGATACATGGAAAACAAGGATGAATAAGACATAATGCCTATTGTCCTAGACTAGCAAGGAAGACTAAGAACTGGACAGATGATCGCATTCAAGCATGATACATGCAATATAGGTCTTCATACGGGATTTGGGAGCCCACGGGAGAGGCTCTTATGCAATAGTAGTTGCTTATACCTCTGGTTCACAGTGACTTTGATTTATTTGCATCATAATTTATTGCTAACATAACCATCTTGCATGTTACATTGTGAACTCCTCGAGGAGAGATGCTGTCTTATTTGTCTTTGTGTTCTTTTGAAGTCTTGCACAATATGTTACAAATAATACATGTCCAATAAATATGTGTGGGTGAATTGAAGCCATCATCAATGAGGCTTGTTAATAGCTTGGTCTGTCTTGAAGGATTCATACTCTATAAAAGGCAGTATACATATACAGTACAGCGGCTATAATAGCTAGGATATTCAAGCTAGATAGACTGAGTTCAAACCCCCATCTCAGTCTTTAATAAGTGCTTGCATTAAGCAAAGTACTTTTGCTCTGTGTCTCAATTTCTTCTTGTATTAAAAGGAAATGATAATAATAGTATCTACCACATACATTTATACCCCCTTATCTATGGATGATATGTCCCAAGGCCCCCAGCAGATGCCTGAAACTGCGATCACACCAAACCCTATATATACAGATATATGTTGCTGAATGACAGGCATATGTCCTGAAAAATGCATGATTAGGCAACTTTGTCATTGTGCAAATATCACAGTCTATACTTACACAAACCTAAATGGTATAGTCTACTACACACCAAAGCTATATAGCACAGCCTATTGGTCTCAGGCTACAAATCTGTATAGCATGTTACCATAGGGAATTGTAACACAATGGTAAATATTTATGTATCTAAATATATCTAAACACAGAAAAAATGCATTGTGCTTATATATCTAGGTGATAGAAAATTTTCAGCTGCATTATAATCTTATGGGAGCAATGTCATATATGTGGTCCATTACTGATCAAAACTTTGTTATGGGGTATACAACTGTACTGCTTCTTTTCATCTGATAACGGAGACAGCTACTAAGTGACTAACAAGCAGGTAGCATATGCAGCATGGTTACGCTGAACAAAGGGCTGATTCATGTCCTAAGAGAGATGGAGCAGGACAGAGCAGGGGTTTATCACATTACTCAGAATGGTGTGCAATTTAAAACTGATGAATTATTTATTTCTGAAATTTTTCATTTAACACTTTTGGATGGATAACTGAAACAGGGTAAGGGAGGACTACCATAGGTTGCTATTAAAATTAAGTCAATTGGTATACTCATTAAAAATTCATTAGAAAAGTGCCTTAATGGTAACTATTTAGGTAACCCTTTGAGCTACTTAGTAACCTTCACTTCTGTAGAACAGAGACTACTCCAGGCAGAGTTTAAATTCCATAGAAAAACAGTTTCAAGTCTGGCTGCAATGCCAGTCTATTACAAATCTGGAAAACTGCTGACTTACAACTTTTTACAAGCCATACCTCCACCTTTGCTGACCACACTAGATAATATGATGCCATCTCGGGAAAGTTCAGTTTGAAATCATTACTTCTATTCATTCACTATATCAATGTGAAAAACCTCAATACAAATAATAAATCAAATATGGCTATGTACTATGCTTCTATTATGTGTCATATAGCTTACATATATTATTTCCAATCTTTAGAACAAACTCAAGATAGATATTATTGTATCCATTCTACAGATGATAAAATTGAGGCTCAGGCAGATCATGTTACTCATCCATAGGTTCCATTATGGCCAAGTACCTTGACACGCTCTAGCACAAGAATCTTATTCCAGTCCTTTCACTCTGACATTAGAGTCTAACTAGGTTTAGTTTGTTCTTGGCTTCGTTATCCTTGATTTGCTTATTCAGCACCACTGAAGTAGATGAAAGTTCCAGAGAGAAGTAGAAATTAAACTTGATCGTGGAAAATACTTTGCCTTATAATTTCAACAATTTAGTGTGAGTCAAGTGGAGACAGGATTTCAAATAGTTATCCGATCCCAGTCCTATCTTCCAGACAGTTCTATAGAAAAGTTGACTGACGGCTGCTGCTCCTATTTTCTAAGATTCATGGGTATACACATTTCAGGGCCTCTGTTTGTAAATTTCAATATTTAGGAGCCATTAAACCTAGTTTATCCTTTTTTATATATTCAAACTCTTTGCATACTCAACTCATTAGCTTTTATTCTGTCCACTACAGATTTAGAGAACAGCTGGTCATTGCCATCTTTATAATTACACTTCATATGGTCTAACACAGCACAGTCCAAGAGAAATATACTGTGAGCCACATATGTAATTTTAAATTAACTAGTAGTCTCATTTTTAAAAAAGTAAAATAGAATAGGTTAAATTAACTTTGATAATGTATTCATTTCCTGCATATGCTGCAACAAAGCACCACAAACTTGGGGGCTTAAAACAACAACATATGTATTTACTTGGAGTTCTGGAAGCCAGAAGTCCAAAATCAGTACCGCTAGGCTGAAATCAAAATGTCAGCAGGACTGCATTTTCTCCAGAGGCTCTAGGGAGGATCGTTCCTTGCCTCTACCGGCTTCTGGTGGCTGCTGTTATTTCTGTTATTTCTTGACCACATCACTCATCTCTGCTTCCATCTTCACATCACTTTCTCCTCCATACGTGTGTCTGACTCCCTCTACCTTCCTCTTATAAGGATACATGTGACTGCATTTAGGGCCCACTTGGATAATCCAGAATCATCTCCCTATCTCAAGATCCTTTGATCATATTTACAAAATTAATTAACTTTGATCATATCTGCAAAAATTCTTTCTCTAAGTAGAGTAACAGCTTAAGTTCCAAGGATTAAAATCTGATATCTTTGGGGGTCATTATCCAAACTAGTACAAATAATATATTTTATTTAATCCAATATATCCAAGATGTTATTTCAGCATGTAATCAACATTCTATAACAACTTTTCTAAATCTAGTGTGTCTTTTGATGCTTACAACAAATCTCAATTAGAATCAGTCACATTTCAAGATAGCAACCCAATAATTGTGGGGGACTTCAATACTGACAGCACTAGATAGATCATCAAGACAGAAAGTCAACAAAGAAACAGTAGACTTAAACTATACCCTAAAACAAATGAACTTAATAGGTATTTACAGAAACTTCTTCCCAACAACTGCAGAATACACATTGTTTTCATCAGCACATAGAACATTCTCAAAGATAGACCTTATTTTAGCCACAAAACAAGTCTCAATAAATTTAAGAAAACTGAAATCATATCAAGTATCTTCTCAGACTACAATGGAATAAAACTGGAAATCAATTTCAAAAAGAATTCTCAAAACTATACAAATACACGGAAATGAAATAATCTGCTCTGGAATAATTTTGGGGTTAGTGAAATCAAGATGGAAATTTCAAAATTCTTTGAAATGAATAATAGTGACACAACTTCTCAAAACCACTGGGATGGAGTAAAAGTGGTATTAAGAGGAAAGTTCATAGCATTAAATGCGTACATCAAAAAGTCTGAAAAAGCACAAATAGACAACCTAATGTCGCACCTCAAGGAACTAGATAAACAAGAACAATTCAAACCCAAACCCAACAGAAGAAAAGAAATAACAATGATCAGAGAAGAACTAAATGAAATTGAAAAAAAAAAAGAAAAAAAAAACACAAAAGGTAAATGAAGCAAAAAACTGGTTTTTGGAAAAGGTAAAGTAAATTCATAGATCATTAGTGAGATAAATCAGAAACAAAAGAAAAGAGAAAATACAAATAACCTCAATTAGAAATGAAACTGGAGGAAGGAGCTGGCAAGATGGCTAAATAAGAACAGCACCCCTCTACAGTTCCCAGTGAAACCAACGCAGAAAGCAGGTGATTTCTGCATTTCCAACTCAGGTACCTGGTTCATCTCACTGGGACTGGTTAGACAGTGGGTGCAGCTCATGGAGAGCGAGCAGAAGCAGGATGGAGTGTCACCTCACCCGGGAAGCACAAGGGGTCAGGGAACTCCCTCCCCTAGCCAAGGGAAGCTATGAGGGATGGTGCTGTCCAGCCCAGATACTAGGCTTTTCCCATGGTCTTCACAACCTGCAGACCAGGAGATTCCCTCGGGGGCCCACACCACCAGGGTCCTGGGTTTCAAGCACAAAACTGGGCAGCCGTTTGGGCAGACACCAAGCTAGCTGCAGGAGTTTTTGTTTGTTTGTTTGTTTGTTTGTTTGTTTGTTTTGTATCCCAGTGGCACCTGTAACATCAGTGAGACGGAACTGTTCACTCCCCTGGAAAGATGACTGAAGCCAGGGAGCCGAGTGGTCTTGCTCAGCGGATCCCACCCCCACGGAGCCCAATGAGCTAACATACACTGGCTTGAAATTCTTGCTGCCAGCACAGCAGTCTGAAGTCAACCTGGGATGCTTGAGCTTGGTGGGGGGAGAGGCGTCCACCACTAGAGAGGCTTGAGAAGGTGGTTTTCTGCTTATAGTTTAAACAAAGCTGCTGGGAAGTTCGAACTGGGTGCAGAACCCACTGCAGCATAGCAAAGTCGCTGTGGCCAGACTGCCTCTCTAGATTCCTCCTCTCTGGACGGGGCATCTCTGAAAGAAAGGCAGCAGCCCCCGTCAGGGGCTTATAGATAAAACCCCTATTTCCCTGGGACAGAGGAGCTGGGGGAAGGGGCAGATGTGGATGCAGATTCAGCAGACTTAAAGGTTCCTGCCTGCTGGCTCTGAAGAGAGCAGCAGATCTCCAAGCACAGTGTTCAAGTTCTGTCAAGGGACAGACTGTCTCTTCAAGTGGGTTCCTGACCCCCATGCCTCCTGGCTGGAAGACATCTCTCAGCAGAGGTCGACAGGCACCTCATACAGAAGAGGTTTGGCTGGTATCTGTTAGGTACTCCTCTGGGATGAAGCTTCCAGAGGAAGGAACAAGCAGGAATCTTTGCTGGTCTGCAGCCTCCACTGGTGATAACCAGGCAAACAGGGTCTGGAGTGGATCTCCAGCAAACTCGCAGCAGAGGGGCCTGACTGTCAGAAGGAAAACTAACAAAAAGAAAGCAATAGCATCAACGTAAAGAAAAAGGACACCCTTGCGAAAATGCCATCTGAAGGTCACCAACATCAAAGATCAAAGGTAGATAAATCCATGAAGATGAGGAAAAACCGGGGCAAAAATGCTGAGAAGTCCAAAAACTAGAAGGCCTCTTTTCCTCCAAAACGTCACAACTCTTCACCAGCAAGGAAACAAAACTGGACAGAGAATGAGTTTGACAAATTGACAGAGTAGGCTTCAGAAAGTGGGTAATAACAAACTACTTCAAGCTAAAGGAGTAGGTTCTAACCCAAAGCAAGAAAGCTAAGAATTTTGATAAAAGATTACAGGAACTGTTAACTAGAATAATCAGTTTAGAGAAGAACATAAATGACCTGATGGAGCTGAAAAACACAGCATGAGAACTTCATGAAGCATACACAAGTATCAATAGCTGAATCAATCAAGCAGAAAAAAGGTATCAGATATTGAAGATCAACTTACTGAAGTAGTGCATGAAGACAAGATTAGAGAGAAAAAGGATGAAAAGGAATGAACAAAGCCTCCAAGAAATACAGGACTATGTGAAAAGACCAAAGTAAAGTTTGATTGGTATACATGAAAATGATGAGGAGAATGGAACCAAGTTGGAAAACGCTCTTCAGAATATTATCCAGAGAACTTGCCCAGCCTAGCAAGACAGGCAAAAATTCAAATTCAGGAAATACAGAGAATATCACAAAGATACTCCTCAACAAGAGCAACCCCAAGACACAAAATCATCAATTCACCAAGGTTGAAATGAAGGAAAAAATGTTAAGGGCAGCCAGAGACAAAGGTCGGGTTACCCGCAAAGGGAAGCCCATCAGACTAACAGCAGATCTCTCTGCAGAAACCCTACAAGCCAGAAGAGAATGGGGACCAATATTCAACATTCTTAAAGAAAGAATTTTTAATCCAGAGTTTCATATCCAGTGAAACTAATCTTCAAAAGCAAAGGAGAAATGCAATCCTTTACAGACAAGCAAATGCTGAGAGATTTGGGCACCATTAAGCCTGTCTTACAAGAGTTCCTTAAAAAAAAAAAAAAAAAAAAAAAAAAAGAGTTCCTTAAGGAGGCACTAAATATGGAAAGGAACAACCAGTGCCAGCCACTGCAAAAACATGCCAAATTGTAAAGACCATCGACACTATGAAGAAAACATCAACTAACGGGCAAAATAACCAGCTAGCATCAAAATAACAGGATCAAATTCACACATAACAATATTAACCTTAAATGTAAACTGGCTAGATGCCCCAATTAAAAGACACAGACTGGTAAATAGGATAAAGAGTCAAGACCCCTTGGTGTGCTGTATTCAGGAAACCCATCTCATGGGCAAAGACACACATAGGCTCAAAATAAAAGGATGGAAGAATATTTACCAATCAAATGGAAAGCAAAAAGAAACCAGGGGTTGCAATCTTAGTCTCTGATAAAACAGACTTTAAACCAACAAAGATATAAAAAGACAAAGAAGGGCATTACATAATGGTAAAGCGATTATTGCAACAAGGACAGCTAACTATTCTAAATATATATATACCCAATCAATGAGCACCCAGATTCATACAGCAAGTTCTTACAGACCCACAGAAAGACATAGACTCCCACGGAATCATAATGGGAGACTTTAACACCCCACTATCAATATTAGACAGATTAACAAGACAGAAAATTAAGAAGGATATTCAGGACTTGAACTCAGCTCTGGACCAAGCAGATTGAATAAACATCTACAGAACTCTCCACCCCAAATTAGCAGGATATACATTCTTCTCAGAACCACATCTCACTTATTCTAAAATTGATCACATAATCGGAAGGAAAACATATCGCAGCAAATGCAAAAGAATAGAAATCATAATAGCCTCTCAGACCACAGTGCAATCAAATTAGAACTCAGGATTAAGAAACTCACTCAAAACTGCACAACTACACAGAAAGTGAACAACCGGCTCCTGAATGAATACTGGGTAAATAACAAAATTAAGGCAAAAATAAATAAGTTCTTTGAAACCAATGAGAACAAAAACACAACGTACCAGAATCTGTGGGACACAGCTAACGCAGTGTTTAGAGGGAAATTTATAGCACTAAATGCCCACAGGAGAAAGCGAGAAAGATCTAAAATCGACACCATAACATCACAATTAAAAGAACTAGAGAAGCTAGAGTAAACAAATCAAAAGCTAGCAGAAGGCAAGAAATAACTAAGATCAGAGCAGAACTGAAGAAGATAGAGACACAAAAAAAACCCTTAAAAAAAATCAATGAATCCTGGAACCGGTTTTTTGAAAAGATTAACAAAATAGATAGACTGCTAGCCAGACTAATAAAGAAGAGAGAAGAATCAAATAGACACAATAAAAAATGATAAAGACCATATCACCCCTGATCCCACAGAAATACAAACTACCATCAGAGAGTACTATAAACACCTCTATGCAAATAAACTAGAAAATCTAGAAGAAATGGATAAATTTCTGGATGCATACACATTTCCAAGACTAAACCAGGAATAAGTTGAATCGCTGAATAGACCAATAACAAGTTCGGAAGTTAAGGAAGTAATTCACAGCCTACCAACCAAAAAAATCCTGATCCACAGCTGAATTCTACCAGAGGTACAAAGAGGAGCTGGTACCATTCCTTCTAAAATTATCCCAAACAACAGAAAAAGAGGGAATCCACCCTAACTCATTTTATGGGGCCAGCATCATCCTGATACCAAAACCTGGCAGAGACACAACAGAACAAGAAAATTTCAGGCCAGTATTGCTGATGAACATTGATGTGAAAATTCTCAATAAAATACTGAAAAACCGAATCCAGCAGCACATCAAAAAGCTTATCCACCATGATCAAGTGCATCAAGGAAGAGAGGAAGTCAAATTGTCTCTGTTTGCAGATGATATGATTATATACTTAGAAAACACCATCATCTCAGCCCAAAAATCTCCTTAAGCTGATAAGCAACTTCAGCAAAGTCTCAGGATACAAAATCAATGTGCAAAAATCACGAGCATTCCTATACACCAATAATAGACAAACAGAGCCAAATCATGAGTGAACTCCCATTCACAATTGCCACAAAGAGAATAAAATACCTATGAATACAACTTACAAGGGATGTGAAGGACCTCTTCAAGGAGAACTACAAACCACTGCTCAAGGAAATAAGAGAGGACACAAACAAATGGAAAAACATTCCATGTTCATGGACAGGAAGAATCAATATTGTGAAAATGGCCATCTGCCCAAAGTAATCTATTGATTCAATGTTATTTCCTTCAAGCTACCATCGACTTTCTTTACAGAATTAGAAAAAACTGCTTTAAATTTTATATGAAACCAAAAAGAGCCCATATAGCCAAAACAATCCTAAGCAAAAAGAACAAAGCTGGAGACATCGTGCTACCTGACTTCAAATTATACTACAAGGCTACAGTAACCAAAACAGCATGGTACTGATACCAAAACAGATATATAGACCAATGGAACAGAATAGAGGCCTCAGAAATAACACCACACATCTACAACCATCTGATCTTTGATAAACCTGGCAAAAACAAGCAATGGGGAAAGGATTCCCTATTTAATAAGTGGTGTTGGGAAAACTGGCTAGCCATATGCAGAAAACTGAAACTGGACTCCTTCCTTACACCTTATACAAAAATTGACTCAAGATGGATTAAAGATTTAAACATAAGACCCCAAACCATAAACACCCCAGAAGAAAACCTAGGCAATACCATTCAGGAAATAGGCATGGGCAAAGACGTCATAATTAAAACACCAAAAGCAATGGCAATGAGAGCCAAAATTGACAAATGGGATCTAATTAAACTAAAGAGCTTCTGCACAGCAAAAGAAACTATCATCAGAGTGAACAGGCAACCCACAGAATGGTAGAAAATTCTTGCAATCTACTCATCTGACAAAGGACTAATATTCAAAATCCACAAGGAACTTTAACAAATTTGCAAGAAAAAAACAAACAACCCCACCAAAAATTGGGCAAAGGATATGAACAGACACCTCTCAAAAGAAGACATTTATGTGGCCAACAAACATAAAAAAAGATCACCATCACTGGTCATTAGAGAAATCCATATCAAAACCACAAGGAGATACCATCTCATGGCAGTTAGAATGGCGATCATTAAAAAGTCAGGAAACAACAGATGCTGGAGAGGACCTGGAGAAATAGGAATGCTTTTACACTGTTGATGGGAATCAAACTGGTTCAACCATCGAGGAAGACAGTGTGGCGATTCCTCAAGGATCTAGAACCAAAAATGTCATTTGACCCAGCAATTCCATTACTGGATATATACCCAAAGGATTATAAATCATTCTACTATAAAGACACATGCACACCTATGTTTACTGCAGCAGTATTCACAATAGCGAAGACTTGGAACCAACCCAAATGCCCATCAATGATAGACTGGATAAAGAAAATGTGGCACATATACACCATGGAATACTATGCAGCCATAAAAAAGGATGAGTTCATGTCCTTTGCAGGGACATGGATGAAGCTAGAAACCATCATCCTCAGCAAACTAACACAGGAACAAGAAACCAAACACCACATTTTCTCACTCATAAGTGGGAGTTGAACAATGAAAACACAAGGACACAGGGAGGGGAATATCACACACTGGGGCCTGTCAGGGGTGGGAGGAAAGGGTAGGGATAGCATTAGAAGAAATACCTAATGTAGATAACAGGTTGATGGGTACAGCAAACCACCATGACACAATTATGCCTATGTAACAAACCTGCATGTTCTGCACTCTGTATCCCAGAAATTAAAGTATAATAAAAAAATAAAGAAATGAAACCAGTGATATTAAAACTTATACCTCAGAAATGCAAAAGATAACTCAAGTCTACTATGAACACCTTATGCACAAAACTAGAAAATCTAGAGGAGATGGATGAATTTCTGGAATTATACAAGCCTCCTAAATTAAATCAGCAAGAAATAAAAACCCTGAACAAACCAATATCAAGGAGTGATGCTACATCAATAATAATTTTTTAAAAAATTGCCAACAACAATAAAAACAAAACAAGACCAGATGGATTCACAGCTGAATTCTATCAAACATTCAAAGAAGAATTGGTACCAATCCTTACTGACACTTTTCCAAAAGATACAAAAGGAGGGAATCCCCCCTAAATCTTTTTATGAAGCCTGTATCACCCTAATACCAAAACCAGGAGAGGACTTAACAATGAAAGAAAACTATACACCAATATTTCTGATGAACATAGATGCAAAAATCCTTAACAAAATACTGGCTAACCAAATCCAGCAGCATATCAAAAAGATAATACATCATGATCAAGTGGTTTCCATATCAGGGATACAGGGATGGCTTAACATATACCAGTCAATAAATGCGATACATCACATAAACAGAATTAAAAACAAAAATCATATGATCATCTCAATAGGTGCAAAAAAGCATCTGATAAAATCTAGCATCCCTTTATGATAAGATCCCTCAACAAAACAGGCATAGAAGGGACATACCTCAAAGTAATTAAAACCATATATGACAAACCCACAGCCAGCATCATACTGAGTGGGGAAGAGTTGAAACATTCCCCCTGAAAACTGGAACAAGACAAGGATGCCCACTTTCACCACTGTTATTCAAATAGCACTGGAAGTCCTAGCCCAGAGCAATGGGAGACAAGAGAAAGAAATAAAGGACTTCCAAGTTGAAAAAGAGGAAGTCAAACTGTTGTTATTCACCAATGATATGATTGTATACCTAGAAAAACCCTAAAGACTCATCCAAAACGCTCCTAGATCTGATAAACAAATTCAGTAGCAATGAAACAGAACAGAGAACCCAGAAATAAAGCCAAATACTTCTATCTAACTGATCTTTGATGAAGCATACAAAAACACAAATTGAGGAATGGACACCCTATTCAATAACTGGTGCTGGGAAAACTGGCAAGCCACATGTAGAAGAAAGAAACTGGATTCTAATATCTCACCATATACAAAAATCACCTCAAAATGAATCAAAAACTTAAATCTAAAGCCTGAAACCATAAAAAGTCTAGAAGACGACATTGGAAATACTCTTCTAGACATTGGCTTAGGGAAAGAATTCATGACTAAGGCCCCAAAAGCAAATGCAACAAAAACAAAAATAAATAAATGGGACCTAATTAAACTAAAAAGCTTCTGCACAGCAAAAGAAATAATCAGCAGAGTAAACAGACAACTCACAGAGTAGGAGAAAATATTTGCACACTATGCATCCAACAGAGGACTAATATCCAGAATCTATAAGGAGCTCAAACAAATTAGCAAGAAAAAAGCAAATAATGCCACCAAACAGTGGGCAAAGGACATGAATAGACAACTGTTTAAAAAGATAAACAAATGGCCCAAAATCACGAAACAATGCTCAGTATCAGTAACTATCAGAAAAATACAAATTAAAACAACAATGGGATACCATCTTATCCCTGCAAGAATGGCCATAATTAAAGTAAAAAAATAATAGATGTTGGTGTGGATGTAGTGAAAAGGGAACACTTTTACACTTCTGGTGGAAATGTAAAGTAGTACAACCACTGTGAAAAACAGTAGGGAGATGCTTTAAAGAACTAAAAGCAGAACTGACATTTGATCTAGCAACCCCACTACTGGTTATATACCCAAAGGAAACAAAGTCATTATATGAAAAAGGCACATGTATGTGCATGTTTATAGTAGCACAATTTACAATTGCAAAAAAAAAATGGAACCAACCTCAGTGCCCGTCAACCAACAAGTGGATAAAGAAAAAGTGATATATACACATCATGGAATACAAAAGGAATTAAATAATGTCTTTGGCAGCAACTTGGATGGACCTGGAGGCTGTTTTTCTAAGTGAAGTAACTCAGGAATGGAAAATCAAATATTGTTATGTTCTCACTTATAAGTGGGAGCTAAGCTATGAGGATGCCTAGGCACAAGAATAATATAATGGACTTTGGGGACTCAGGAGGGAAGGGTGGGAGGGGGTGAGGAGTAAGAGACTACATATTGTGTACAGTGTACACTTCTCGGGTGATGGGTGCATCAAAATCTCAGAAATCAGCACTAGAGAACTTTTCCATGTAACCAAAAACCACCTGTACCCCCGAAACTATGGCAATATAAATTTTAAAAAAATTTTAATTAAAAATGGTAAAGGTGAAGGTCAAGAGGTTATACAATTTATCCAAGGGCACAACTGGTAAATGGAAGAGCAGCATTTGGATCAGGTCTATGTACTTCAATAAGGCTTTTGATTGTTTCAGTGTAACACTTTGAGACTTCCCATTCCCTATTCCACAAATCTTAAGCCACATTGGACAACTTCTTATTCCCTACACCTGCTGATTATATAATGTATCTTTTTTTTTTTTTTTTTTTTTTGAGACGGAGTCTCGCTCTGTCGCCCAGGCTGGGGTGCAGTGGCCGAATCTCAGCTCACTGCAAGCTCCGCCTCCTGGGTTCACACCATTCTCCTGCCTCAGCCTCCCGAGTAGCTGGGACTACAGGCGCCCGCCACCTCGCCCGGCTAGTTTTTTGTATTTTTCAGTAGAGACGGGGTTTCACCGTGTTAGCCAGGATGGTCTCGATCTCCTGACCTCATGATCCGCCCGTCTTGGCCTCCCAAAGTGCTGGGATTACAGGCTTGAGCCACTGCGCCCAGTCTGTATCTTAACGTACCCTTGCTCTTGTTATTCTTTCATCTTAGAATGCCCCTTCTTCCATTGTCATGTGATGAAATCTTACACTCAAAGCTCCCCTCAATCCATGAAGCCTCTCCTGATTTCCCCAAATAAAGTCAACCATTCTTTCCTTTAAGTAAGTAAGTAAATAAATAAATAAATAAATAAGGAATTGGCCAGGCAAAGTGGCTCATTCCTGTAATCCCAACACTACTTTGGGAGGCGGAGGGGGGCAGATTGTATGAGTCTAGGAGTCTGAGACCAGCATGGGCATCATGGCAAAACCCCGTCTCGACAAAAACAAACAAACAAACAAACAAACAAACAAACAAAATATTAGCCAGGTTTGGTGGTACGCACCTGTGGTCCCAGCTATTCAGGAGGCTGAGGTGGGAGGATGACTTGAGCCTGGGAGGCAGAGGTTGCAGTGACCTGAGAGTGCACCACTGTACTCCACCCTCAGCAACAGAGTGAGAACCTATCTCAAAAAATAAAAAGAAAGAAAGAAAAGAATTAGCCACATTTCAAGTGCTCAGTAGCCACATGTGAACAGTTTAGAAAGGAATGCTTTAGTTTCTCATCAGCAATTTTCTTTTCTTGTTCAGAAGCAAAGTAGCTTCCATTAATTTCATCAATAAAGGCGTTCTCATTCAATTATTTTTCTTGTTATCATCATGGGTATAATTCCCATCTTTCTGCTTCATAGTATCGCTGTGAGGATTAATGTAAGAAGACCCTTAAGAAAATGTGATTTATTGTATGGTTCCTTCAAAAGGCATCCAAATTTATTGCCAAAGTGTTGTGCTCAGTATCCTATAGTCCTATGCCTGCTCATACACTTGGTGTAACTGGAACCTACAACAAAATCACACAAATGAAGGAGTGGGGTCCCTCTGTAGACTAGAGTTGGGAGCTTGAGCAGTACAGCTGGTCATGGATAAAGAAATACGAGGAAGACAGGCTCAATGTTTAGAGAACCAATGAAAAGAAATATACTCATTTCTGCATGAAAAATATTCATGCACTCATTTAATAAATGTATCACATCATAGGCACAATATTAGGTGTGGGGCATGCAATGCTCAATGGTAAGAAAAAACAGGTATATATCCACCCCAGGGTTTAGAGTTTAGAGAGAAGGAAGAAATGAATGAAAAGGAAAACTACAACTGTCAACATTTCTACCAAGGAGTAGAAGATGGTTCTCTGAAGGAGAGAGTTTGACCTTTTCAGGGAGGTTGGAGAAGGTATCCTTTAAGAAATATTAATTAAACTAAGTGATATGGTTTAGGCTGTATCCCCATCCAAATCTCATCTTGAATTGTAGTTCCCATAATTCCCACGTGTCATGGGAGGGACCCGGTGTGAGGTAATTGAATCATGGGGGCAGGTCTTTTCCGTGCTGTTCTCATGATAGTAAATAAGTCTCACAAGATCTGATGGTTCCCCCTGCACACACAGTCTTGCCTGTTGCCATGTAAGACGTGACTTTGCTCCTCATTTACCTTCAGCCATGGTTATTAGGCCTCCCCAGCCATGTAGAACTGTGAGTCTATTATTTCTTTCCTTTATAAATTACCCAGTCTCAGGTATGTCTTTATTAGCAGCATAAGAACAGACTAATACACGGAGATATGAAGCATAAGTAAGAATTAACTCAGTGAAGAGGAGAGAAGAACACATTGTGGCAAGAGAAACTCATACACAAAGACTCTTCTGTAGGAGGAATTATGACAGTAATATGGATAAGAACCAGGATGACTGGAGTGCAGAGAATGAACAGAGAGGACCAGACACAGATGAAACCAGAGAGGGAGGAGGATCTCAATTATGTAGGCCACGTAAGAGAGTTCTATCTTTTTTTTTTTTTTTTTTCAGTAAATAATAATCCACTGTGCTGTGGAAAGATCATTCTGTTGAAGTGTAAAGAACAGATTGGTAAGGAGACAAGAGTAGATACAGGTGGAACAATGAAGGGGCTGTTACAGGAGTCTTGGCAAAAGAAGATGGCATGGAGTAGATATGGAGTCATCCTTGATTCCTCGTTTTCTTTCATATCCCACAACTAATCCATTAAAACATCTTGTTGGCTGAATCCAAATGACCCTTTTCACACCTATTCTGTTAAACTGAAATCCAAGCCACCAGAATTTCTCCTCTGGACTATATCAACTGTCTTATCTGGTCTCTCTGCTTCCAGTATTGATCCTGTAGTTTATTCTACACATGGAAGCCAAAGGAATCCTTCTATAAAGTAAGTCAAACCACAGTATTCACTAGCTCAACATCCCTCAATGACTTCCCATCTCACTCAGAATGAAAGCCCAAATCTTTCAAGGTGCTCTATGATCTGGCCCCTACCAAATCTGATCCCATCTCCTCTCTCTATCCCCTTTGCCACAATGGTCAGCTTTAAACAAACCAAGCATGATCTAACCTCAGGCCTTGGAACTTGCCGTACCCTCTGCCTGAACTACTTTTCTTAAACACCACATAGCCCCCACTTGAAACTCATAATTTATGTCTCCATTTAGCCCCTCCTCATGTGGCTCCCTCATCTAAAACTGCTACTCCTATTTTATAACCACGAAAGCGAGGGAGCAAGTCACAGAGATACCTGGGAGAAAGGCATTCCAGGCTCTGGGAAAGGCAAATACAAAACAGTAAGGTAGGGATACAAGGAACAGCAAGGAAAACAGACAAGACTGGAGTAAAACAGGGCAGTAGGAGGGAGGCTGTGCTGCAGGTAACAAGGACCAGTTCACATAGTGCTTGCGTGCACATTATGGCGAGATCAGTGCTCTTTCCCTGAGATGAGAAGTCATTGAAGGGTTTCGAGCAGAGGAATGGTGTGACCTGACTTATATTTTAACAGGTTTATTCTGAATAGTATGTTGAAAATTGACTTAAATGAGGCAAGAGCAGAAGCAGGGAGTTTAGTTTTGAAGCTATCATAATAAGACAGGTAAGAAGTAATGGTGGCTTAGATGAGGCAAGGAGCAGCAAAGTGGAGAGAAATATTCAGATTCTGAATATATATTGAAGGTAGGTGTGTCTGAATTTGATGATAGATAAAATGAGTCATGTAAAAGAAAGATTTGGGGCCTGAACAGTTGGTAAGTAGGGCAGTCATTAATTGGGATGAGGAAGGCTATGGGTTTGGGAACAGTTGTCAGCAGCTCAGTTTTGGAAGTTGGCTTCAAATGACCATTTGACATCTGTCTTAGTCTATTTGGGCTTCTTTAACAAAGTACCATTTACTGGGTGGTTATAAAAAATAGAAATTTATTTCTACAGTTCTGGAAGCTGGATGTCTGAGATCAAGGTGCCAGAATGATTGGGTTCTGGTGAGGGTGCTCTTCCAAGTTGCAGACTGCCTTCTTCTCATTGTATCCTGACATGTCAGTAAAAGGGTAAGAGAGTTCTCAGGGGTTCCTTTAAAAGGGCACCCAAATCCCATTCATGAGAGTTCCACCCTCATGTTCTAATCACCTCCTCAAAGCCCTTCCTCCAAACACCATCACACTGAGTATTAGGATTTCAACATATACATTCTGGAGGGACAGACATATTCAGTTCATTGCAACATCCAAGTGAAGATGTCAGTGAGGCAGTTGGATGCACAAGTTTGTATTTGGAGGATGGTCTTGGCAGGAGGTATACATTTGAAAGTCATCAGGGGCCGGGTGTGGTGGCTCACGCCTGTAATCCCAGCACTTTGGGAGGCCGAGGTGGGCGGATCATGAGGTCAGGAGATCGAGACCCTCCTGGCTAACATGGTGAAACCCCGTCTCTACTAAAAAAAAAAAAAATACAAAAAATTACCCCGGCGTGGTGGCGGGGGCCTGTAGTCCCAGCTACTCTGGAGGCTGAGGCAGGAGAATGGCGTGATCCTGGGAGGCGGAGCTTGCAGTGAGCCGAGATGGTGCCACTGCACCTCCAGCCTGGGCGGCAGAGGGAGACTCCATCTCAAAAACGAAACAAACAAACAAAAAAAACCGAAAGTCATCAGGGTATCAGTGGTATTTTCAGTCACAAGCTTGGATGAGATCACCATCGAATAACCACTGCTTGCAACTAAAAATCTGGTGTAGAGTACAGAAGAAAAGGAGAAGGTTCACAGTTGTAACACACTGATAAAATGATCATTCTGGGCTATAGCTTACTCAGAGGGAAGAGACCTCCAATGGGCAGGTGAGGAAAATAGAGTAATGTGGGTACATGGTTATGCCAGGGGTCTGAACTACTGCTCACAAATACCAAAGCCATAGTTAACCTCTCAGAGAACGTGTGGCCAAATTAACTCCCTGGGCCCAGCCCCAGCTGTCTGTTATAAATGACTCAAGCCTCCTCCAGAACCAAAGCCGTTACATGAGTTACAATGCTGAGGTCACCCCTGAGCTGATTTACTGCCCTGAACATAATTTTATATGTATGCTTTCTCCAACCACATCACTTTCGCTCTTATACTCAGCTTCAGTGATTCATAAAATCTCCCAGATCATAATAGTTATAATGATGACCATGACGATCCCAATTCTCTGAGCATGGCCAAAGGGTAAGCTATCGTAAACCCAAATGAAAGAGGAAAACTCTCTACAGGCAGCTCCAGGGTAGAAGAGAGGGCTGACTTGATCCCTCATGGCCATCCACTCCTCACCCCAACTTTACTGTCAGCATGGTTCTCCACAAGAGTGTGACCTGGGACTTGAATGTGGAAGTCATAGGACCCAATTCATAGGGTATAGGAGATTATAAAATGTGTGGAATGTAATAGATGGAGAAGAGTTTCTACTATGTCAAGTGCATACTTGCTAGCATTACTGTTCTTACCACTAAGACCACTGCTCCCATCAGCTCCACCAACATCATCATCATCACCGTCACCAGAGAGAGGGATTTTACGGTAACATATGTAGAAGTCTAAGCCACAACCTCCCATCAGTCCTCTCCTGCCCACTCCAAAGCCTAGTCTGTAGGAGCAGCCAAAACCATGCCTTGGGCAAGCAAAATCAAGGTGGCAGTCCTAGCTTTCATATTTTGCCTATCTCTTACCTTCCGGCTTAACTGCCTGACGGTTTGTAGTTACTTCTTATTAACCTGCAGTCCATATGTGCTAACAGCATGATTTTCCTTTTCAGTTGTGTTGGTTAAAAATCACAGGTGACCTGCATCCCAGAACATTTGAACTATGAGATGCATTTCAGGCACTCTATATTCAAAGTACACAGAACTCACATAAACAGCTGAAGGTTACTAGGAAGTGGATTTCCCATTGGCACTATGAAAGACAACAACATTTTTATACAGATAAAATCATTCATTCAGTTAATTCATTTTTAAAATATGTGAGTTCCACCATATTCCAAGAAAATAGGTGATGTATGAGTGAAGTGATGATGAGTGATGAAATGAGAATATAATTATTAGCAAAGTAGATATTTTTTTCTGCATTCATGGAACTTAAAAGTATAGCGGGGAGATGAATAGTAATTAAATAAATACCTCCATGATATAGACATTGTCATATATGATGTGGAGGAAAAAAATAAGTGCTATAAATGCAAACAGTGAAAGGTATCTTTTATTTTGGATATAGTGAGGAGACAGAATCAAGAAAATCTCCTCTGAAGAAGTGGCATTTAAGCTAAGATATAAAGACGAGAAGACATTAGCTAGGGAAAGAAAGGATGAGGCATGAGAAGGAGGATCTTGACAGAAAGCACAGCATGTGCAAAGGTCCTGAGGCCTTTGAGAAACTGAAAATGATTGTTATGATACCAAAGCAATAGAATGCAAAAAAGTGATTGATCGAGACTGGGGCCAGGGGAGGGGACCAGCAGCAAAGGAACACGAGGAAATGTTTTAGAGAGATGTAAATGTTTTACATCTTGATTAAAGTGATGGCTACCTAGCTATACACAATTGTCAAAATATATCAAACTGTATACTTAAAATCACTAAATTTTATTGCATGTAAATTATTCTTCAATAAAGGATGGAGGAAACAGTAAGATTTTTGCCCTTTGCCTTTTAAGTGATAATTTTGGGTTCACTTAATATGAAAAGAAAGCAAAAATGCACAAACTACTAAATTAAATGTATTCGTTTATGAATATATTTCCTTGTTTATTGTTCATTACCCATTTGTTCGAAAAATAATTTACAATGAAAAGGGCAGACTTGGGATCCTAAGGGACATTTGGTGTTTACATATCTACAGCTAGGAGCAAGGCACTTAAACTTCTGAGCCTTTGTTTCCACCTCTGTGAAAATGGAGAGAAAAACATCTTCCATATTAGGTTGTTGAGTGGATGATCTCATTTAACCACAGAAAGATGTCAGCTCCAATAGATAGATAATAGGTCCTTCTTCTTTGTCATTCTCTTTGGAATCTAAAATTCAAGCACATTGCCAAGTTCTTCTGATAAACTCAGCCTCCACGAGGGGTGACATGTCTCTGTATGGTGTTCTGGGTATGGGATACTTTTGCAGGCAGTACCCTTAAGGGAGCAGGAGATGACACAGTGGTAGATGGGCATAATTGGTATTGGGTGGTATCACCTCTACCTCAACCTGTGGCCTGCCCCACCCCGATATGGCAGAAACATTATCAGGCCCCAGCAGGTCCATGTGCATCTAGATCCTGCCTGAGATCCAAGTGAAGAGACAAAGTACAGTGAGAGATATTCAAACCTCTCCAAACAAAAGTGAAATAAGAAACGCTAGGAGAGTGTTCAATTCACATGCAAAAAAAAAAAAAAAAAAAATGCACACCTAAATAACTTTTTGAGGTTTACCCAAACTCCATTTTTTCTCTTCTTTCATCCTTTCTTTTTTTCCTTTTCATTTTCTTACTGTGGCTTTCTAAAATCATAAGGGTGAAATTTGTATCTTTCTAAAGTCATAAATAGATGAAATTCATTGGTAGAAGCTAAAACAATTCACCCTGATTCCCTTTAGTTTTCAATTACCCAAGAAAATCTAGTTTTCAATGAATAAAGGCTACCCTTTCAACCAATTTGGGGTGTCTCTGGAGCAAGGAATTGTGTCGATTATCACCACAAAAATGCACAGGCAGAGGGCAGACAGGCAGATCGCTTTTTGGAGGCTCCCAGACAAAGGAGGTGTTATGTGTAGTACAACCATTCACTGCAAAGAGATTGTTTAAGTGGAGATGACTAGTCGACACTCACACAAGAGGGAGCCTTCATACGTAAATAAAGGCTTTCTGCAGCAGAAACCCCTCCATCTGTTGCTGCCTATTGCCTGACTTCCAAGGCTCTGGCTGCACTAATTGAAAACATGGATGAATTTGTGTCCCACATGTTCACTTTTAGGAATCACTGAGAGTTTGTTTTCAGGTAGGACTAGCTCCAGGCTGACTCTCTGCTCTGCTAAGCCAAAGAGGTATCCATTCGGAGGCTTTGGGGTTTCTGTTGTCTTTTTATCATTGATTCCTGATACTTTTCCTCACTGTTACTCTCCCCTCATTTGGATGCTCTAGTCATCAACATGGCTAGAGATGTGTTAAGCAGCTAAGCCTCTTTCACTTTGGAGCCCAATTCAAGGCAGGGCTTGAGTAGAACACTTTCCGCTGCAGAGAGAACAAAAAGCCCAAAAGCATGCATGGATGTGTGCACTGGAGACGACACTGTTTTGGCATTTGCAGGGCATGCCCTTACTATCTTCTGAAGGGGTTAATGTGTCACAAGTTTCGGAAAGTAATCAGAAAGTAGCAAAAGGTCCTCAGCAATGGCAAACCAGCTGCATACAATGCTACTGGCCTCCATTTACATTTTCTTCTCGTCCCAGGCTGAGGCCAAACATGCAAGTGTCAAATCAGAGGCGGATGCAGAACATAAGCACTGTCATCTGAGTGCACACAGAAATGAATCTTGAATTGAACATTGTTGATGAGCTGGCTTTACTTCTCCTCTCCATCTGATAGAGACAAGGCAAGTACAGTTGTCAGTTCCATTTTGCACCTAAAGGACACTGAGGTGCCAATATGTGAAATAATACACAGTCTCAAAAAGAATGACCGATATACTCAGTTCCTGACTAATAACTTGGAGCTCGCTCTGTTAGATCACACAAGCTTGAAAATAGCCAACTGGCTTTACCAAAGAACTTTGGGATCCCCTATAAGACAATGAAATGGTGGGAGTGGGAGAGAATCTGAACTCATATTTAAGCTGCCTAAAGCTGAATCACCTTCCTGACATTTTGTGTTTGTGAATGGGGGTTTTTCTACTTATTTGCTGGAGGGTAACAGTGTGTTACAGAAGTTGTGTAAAGCTAAATCCAGAAATCGAAACTTTTTTTCTGCAGTATCCCTTCATGTTTTTGGTCAGGCCACTTCAATACATTCTTTCTTATATGAAATGTAAAGAATAAACTGTCATTTGCATAAAAAGACTTTTGAAAGTTAGTAAGATTTGTATAGCAAACAGAGCTAATTGGTTTAAAATACTAAAGGGTCAAATATTTAGCATCTGCTTATTCATGCAATGATATTTATTGAACAATAAATCTAGGAACTTTTGCCACATTGGATGCATTCTAGAACACCTGGCCTTTTTTTTTGGGTGGCTGGATGAATGGACTTAGGCCACAGCCAGCTTTCTTCTAAAAACTTCAAAATGAAAGCCAAAAAAGAATTAACAGGAATGTCGCAAGTCACATGCACGCAGCTGAAGAAAGCATATTGTCTTGATTTTGACTTGAAATCTACGCTAACTTAGCAATAAGAAGCTTAGCAGCAACACCTCATTTCTTAAAACATCAATGGTTTTAGGTTTTATTACAGCACTATTCACTTTTGTGGTACTTAAAAAATGGGAAACATTTTAAGCTTGCCCTCTAAATGTGCTCTTAGATTCAGAAGACGTATTCCTTAATTTTTAGCATGTTTGGCTCATATTCTACTTCCCGGGTAGACTGGCATGTATATTTATTTTATCAATTGTTGACACCCATATTATAAGCTGAGACCTGTTTTGAACATATGTTTTTAATCCACCAATAACTCTGTAGACCCTTTAGTGTTTAAAGTATAACACACAGATGCTATTGGAATAGTTTTAGGGTCCTAAAGCTTTTCAGGGGTTCCAGATCAGGATTTACCTAATGGATTTTGGTTTTGTAAAAGATACTCATAACTCTTCTTAAATTTCTGCATGTTTTTAATTCAAGTTTACCAAAGATAGGAAACGGGGCTAATCCAAGGTAAAAGTAGGAACAAAGTGAATGAAGTGTTCCTCTATTTTGATAAGGGCACAGGGTTAACATGTGAATGCTGGTGTTGATGTCAACATCACAAGTCAAAGATAAACATGGCTGGGCTGCTCTTATTTCAGATTTGGGTGACATTTTTCTTGGTTAATGAACATTTCTTTTTCTGCAAAAGAAAGGTTTTGTCTTAAGTTCCATGGCTTCAGGCCAAAACAGATCTTTTCTTCTCTCTTTGCATTTACCCTTTAACAAAAACAATGAAATTCCTTCTTTTTCATATTTATCTTCGTATTTTTGTTAATGTCCTTTTACTTTCATTTTATTATGAATTTTGTACCTCCAACTTTTGTGGAGAAAAAATAGATTCACTTAAATTAATGTCTATTTTAGTCCTTTATCTTAAAACATTTGAGTGAGTTTGTTATTGTAAAAGGTACCAGGTTTCTTGGGTCTGATGTTGTTAAGTGAGTGTAGCTTCATGTCTGTGTCGCTATGGACATTGAAATTTGTTTTCTTTTGTTTGGCTGAGGTTTACTTTACCACTGTCTGGTTGTTATAAGAGTGAAATAAATCCAGTCATTTGTTTCTGAAAGAATGTGGTTATTATCCATGTTCTTGGACTTTAACACTACCTTCAAAAAAAAAAAAAAATGGCTGAGTACACCAGAGTCCTTGCAATCATACTTGGATCCGGGTTCATACAGAGCACTTTGCTGACTCCCTTCCTCCAACCAACAGAAACTTAGGTGGTGTGAGAGATTCTCTTCCTTTTTAGCAGTGGGAGAAATTGGTCCTAGCTCAAGTTGTACGATGGGGCCATATAGTAAGTACTAATTACCTGACAGAGCCAGGTACTGTGCTAAGTCAAGGACAGAGTCAGAGTGACACAGGGTGTACAGCAAGAAAAGCTAAGGTTATGCATAAGTCAAAATTATGGGGAACTGAAATTAGGAACCTGCAAAGAAGCAAGTTTGCAGAGATGAAATTGGAAACAATATTGCATAGAAAAGCAGAGTAAGAGAGCTAGAGAGTGGCTGCCCGATGATTTCCACCTTTCCTGAGCCTTACCTTCATTTTCTACAATGTACTGTTCCCACTATTCTTTTAACAAAACCCCCCTTCACCTGAGCTTTTTTGTGTGGGGCTTACTTCCTTGCCAACAAATGTGCGCTAAGACTAGTGCTATCGTTAATTTTTAAGGTAACCGTGAAACACTTCTTTTTGCCTGAAAAGTAGAAATGTCTTAAGGCCAAAAGCATTCATGTTGGTGACCCAATTCTGTGGGGAAAGAGAAGTTTTTTTCCTCCCTCCCACCAATGACACGGTCCCCCAACTTCTCACCCTGGAGAGTGCACGATTGGTTGGGGGAACAGGTTAGCATATCATTTCCTGGGTCCCAACAAGAGAAGGAAATGGGACTAACTAGCAACTGACCCCGTTGACGAATTCATTTCTGTGCAAACACGTCTCCTCTGGCACAGACAGATTCTGATTTTATTTAAATCCTGCTCAGAATTAAATCCCTGCAACATCAAGCTGAAAAGGAGAGCCAGCTGTGAGATGGAGAGGGAAGCAGGTTCCTAACTTGATAAGTCGTATTGAAATGGTGTGGAGTGAGATGACTGTTAAGTGCCTGTGAGAGGATGTGGCAGAAAGCAGCCCTGAGGGGGCTGCAGGTGCCTAAGGAGAGAAGTCAGAAGGGGCGGGGATTTTATTGTTTCTTTCTGGTAACACCTGTATTTGAGTCACCTGCCAGTGTAATTAGGCCAGGATGCAGATTTTGTAAAGAAAGTCATAACCAATTCAGAAGGCATCAAGGATTTCTAGTGATTGTGGTCAAAATGTTCCTCTGGGCTGATTTGTCGATAGGCCCTCAAAAGCTATTGGATTGGAGTTAAAAATCCTAAGAACTGGAGAGCAGGCTTTAAAATTGCCTGCTCAGTCTTACCACCTTTTCATTCCTAGTCCATTGCTTGCTCCCCTTCCTAAAGGTATTTGCTGTTTTTAAAAGGCTTCCAGGAGGCATCACCCTACCTGACTTCAAACTATACTACAAGGCTACAGTAACCAAAACAGCATGGTACTGGTACCAAAACAAAGATATAGACCAATGGAACAGAACAGAGTCCTCAGAAATAATACTACACATCTACAGCCATCTGATCTTTGACAAACCTGAGAGAAACAAGAAATGGGGAAAGGATTCCCTATTTAATAAATGGTGCTGGGAAAATTGGCTAGCCATAAGTAGAAAGCTGAAACTGGATCCTTTCCTTACTCCTTATACGAAAATTAATTCAAGATGGATTAGAGACTTAAATGTTAGACCTAATACCATAAAAACCCTAGAGGAAAACCTAGGTAGTACCATTCAGGACATAGGCATGGGCAAAGACTTCATGTCTAAAACACCAAAAGCAACGGCAGCAAAAGCCAAAATTGACAAATGGGATCTAATGAAACTAAAAAGCTTCTGCACAGCAAAAGAAACTACCATCAGAGTGAACAGGCAACCTACAGAATGGGAGAACATTTTTGCAATCTACTCATCTGACAAAGGGCTAATATCCAGAACCTACAAAGAAATCAAACAAATTTACAAGAAAAAAACAAACAACCCCATCAAAAAGTGGGCAAAGGATATGAGCAGACATTTCTCAAAAGAAGATATTCATACAGCCAACAGACACATGAAAAAATGCTCATCATCACTGGCCATCAGAGAAATGCAAATCAAAACCACAATGAGATACCATCTCACACCAGTTGGAATGGCAATCATTAAAAAGTCAGGAAACAACAGGTGCTGGAGAGGATGTGGAGAAATAGGAACACTTTTACACTGTTGGTGGGATTGTAAATTAGTTCAACCATACTGGAAAACAGTATGGCGATTCCTCAAGGATCTAGAACTAGAAGTACCATATGACCCAGCCATCCCATTACTGGGTATATACCCAAAGGATTATAAATCATGCTGCTATAAAGACACATGCACACGTATGTTCATTGCGGCACTATTCACAATAGCAAAGACTTGGAATCAACCCAAATGTCCATCAGTGACAGACTGGATTAAGAAAATGTGGCACATATACACCATGGAATACTATGCAGCCATAAAAAAGAATGAGTTTGTGTCCTTTGTAGGGACATGGATGCAGCTGGAAACCATCATTCTTAGCAAACTATCACAAGAACAGAAAACCAAACACCGCATGTTCTCACTCATAGTTGGGAACTGAACAATGAGATCACCTGGACTCGGGAAGGGGGACATCACACGCCGGGGCCTATCATGGGGAGGGGGGAGGGGGGAGGGATTGCATTGGGAGTTATACCTGATGTAAATGACGAGTTGTTGGGTGCTGACGAGTTGATGGGTGCAGCACAGCAACATGGCACAAGTATACATATGTAACAAACCTGCACGTTATGCACATGTACCCTAGAACTTAAAGTATAATAATAATAAAAAAATAAAATAAAATAAAATGCCATCCAAAAAAATAAATAAATAAAAGGCTTCCAGGATACTTACGAAATCACACATCCCCCTGATAAAATTCAGGGATATATCCAAAAAGTCATTCATATCTAGGCACAAAGAACTGATGAGGCTACAGGTGAAAAGACTTCCAGAAATATGCATTTTAACCTAAGACAAAAGTGACTAGAGAATAAATCTCCACTTACAAGGATTCAAGCATCAGTGGGTTGTAGGAAGATGAGAACAGGAGGACTCTCCTGAAGTTAATTTGAGGAGTTGTACCTCATCCAGTGAGGCTGCACCTGGACAAACATTTGGCTAAAATGGAACTCATCTAACCTTCAGAATGATAGTGACCAAGAATCACAGGGACTGATCCCCCTAATACTCACTCCTTCCTCACCAGGAAAAGAGACATACAGCTCCCAAGTTGCCCATCATAGTGGCTACTCCTCAGAATGCCCAGTAATCACAAAAGGAAGAAACAAAATCTCTAAGAACTTCAGCATCAGACAAGCTCTAGGAAAATCACTAACCTAAATTCAGAATGCTGAACAAAGCCAGAGTACTATTACAATATTTTATTGATATTCCTCAATTGGAAAAGATGTCAAAGACCATTGATTTTGAATAATGGGAGGTTCTAGGCCACACCTGGTCTTTCTGTCCATGCTACCAGTGATCCCATCTCCCCCAGAATTTCCCCCATTGGATTAGCCTGTTTTCACACTTCTGTAAAGAACTGCCCAAGACCGGGTAATTAAAGGAAAGAGGTTTAATTGACTCACAGTTCCGCATGACTGGGGAGGCCTCAGGAAACTTACAATCACTAGAAGGTGAAGAGAAAGCAAGGCACCTTCTTCACAAGGTGGCAGGAAAGAGGAGTGCTGAGCAAAAGGGGAAGAGCCTCTTATAAAACCATCAGATCTTGTGAGAACTCACTCACTATCACGAGAACAGCATGGGGGAAACCATTCCCATGATTCAATTACCTCCACCTGCACTCTCCCTTGACACGTGGAAATTATGGGAATTATGGGGATTATAATTAAAGATGACATTTGGATGAGGACACAAAGCCGAACCATGTCACCCATCCATAACTACACTGCCATCACTTCCACCCCACCACCCTAGTAATACACATCAGTGTCCTTATATCAATACCAGAGTCACCATATTGCTAAAAGTTCATCTGACGCTTGAAGTTAGGATAAGGCAAGGAGCTAAAGACTATGGCAAAGAAAAAAAAATGAGCTAGTAATTAACACATATAATTACAAGAGTGATTCACAAAAGAGTTACTATGCTTGCTAGTTTGTTTTCGTCTTTGTTTCTCTTGACTCGTGAAAGCAGAATCTGTTTCTAATGCAGAATAAGCCAGGTCTTCACAATATATGCTTTCTCCCTTATGATAAGTGTTCAAAAATTAATTCTATGCCTGCAAAACTTAAAAATCTGTCACTGTAGTTTATGTTCCCAGTAGGAGGTGCAGCTTAATTGTTCAGGGACATATAGAAAAATCCTCCGCGTCGTGATACCTCCAAAAGAGATTTGCTCTAATGCACTTTACACGTACTTCAGTATTTAATGGCATTCTGCTCAGAGAGGTTTACTTCCTCTTTAAAGGTGAGGTGAATTTCTACGGTGCAAGGACAGGAAGAGTTTCCAAGGATAGGAAATTACTGGTTTCAGAAAGGAACAAACATCTCAGGGAGAATCAATATCATGTCAAGGATATTTGGGTCTTGCTGTTAATTTGCATGATATCTAGTACTGACAGCCTCACAGTTTCACCCTTGTTCTTCCTATGTAAAATAAGGATACTTGGAGTTTTGTGTGCATGTGTGATAGACTTTGCTGCCCCTACTTTCTGTGCTCATAAGCTAAAGGCAAAACGAGACCCCCAAGTACCTTTGACACAAAGTGTGGTTTGTTTCTGATGCCTCCTTCACCTCTGGATGGACACATGTTCTATCCAGCTCATATGATGTCAGCTACTTCCTACAAATATGGTTTCCTGCATTTTGGCCATCATAATCACCAGCCGATTTTATTCTCTTCGCTTCCATATCCCTCATTGTTCAGATTGTTCCTACAAGAAAAACCTACACAAGAAAGAGGGGAAAATCTGATACCATCACGTTTAGCACCACAACTAGTAACCACTGCAAAACCCATTTATAAAAAGGCTATTATTCCCTTATAATCTGCTTTCATGATTGCTTTTAACTAACTCGAGGAGACGATGCACTAAGGTAGAAAGGTTTGTGATCCATCTGTTGAGTGTATAATTTCCTTTTCATTGGCTAGCACAGTACAATAAAAAAATATTATTAGGTGCACTAACTCAATCAGCAAACAAATGACAGGCAGATGGCCTTCAAAAACAATACTGCCCATGAATGCCACAGAGCCACAATGTGGGCCCCAGCTTTTAGGCAGCCTTTGTCTGAAAACACTCCACTGGGTTAAGTGATGCAAAATACGACAGAAAGAGAGAGAAGCTGTGTGCAAATGAGGGAGAAGTTAACGGCCTCTGAAGTGCTCCATGAAAGGCTATGATAATTTTATTGGGAACAGAAATAAATAAATAAATAAATAAATAAATAAAAGCAACCTACTTAAATAATACAGCCCTGTGATAGTGCTGAAATCAAATACATCACGTTTAGGTAATCCTTCTGTTCTAAAGCCTCATTTTGGTCAGGTGTTTTTTTTTTTTTTTTTTTTTTTTTTTCCTCTCAAGGGACTTTATCTGACAGAATTTTCTCAAGTTTTGTTTCAGCTGAGTAATGCAACTTGGCGAGTATAAGCTTTTGTATGAGAGAATTTCACTGGTTGAATAGGAGAAAAGAACAAAAGAAGGGAGGAAGGAAGAAGGGAGGGAGAGAAGGAAAGAAGAGAGAGGAAAAAAGACAAGAGAGACAAGGGAAGACTTTTAAAAGACTTTGAAAAATTAATGAGGTCAGAGACTGGCATGGGTAAATTTAAAGTCACAAGGATACATATAACCAATACAGGTTGAGCATCCCAATTCCGAAAACCCAGAACCTATAATGCCCATAAATCCAAAACTTTTTGATCACCAACATGAAACTCGAGGGAAATACTGATTGGAGGATTTCAAATTTTGGATTTTCAGATTCGGGATGCTCAACCAGTAAAATGCCAATATTCCAAACTCTGTAAATATGTGAAGTCCAAAACACTTCTGGTCCTAAATATTTTGGATAAGGGATGCTCAATCTGTATAACCTTTGATGCTTGATAATGGTGAGCAGGTAATTAGCTCATATCTGGACAATCCACCTATCATCCTTAGGGTATGAGCTTTGGTTTATTTGGTCAATAATGGTAGTGGATATAGGTTGAATAATCCACACGTCTCCCTGATGAGTGGTGGTGGTATGCCTGGCTCCATGATAAATCAGGATCTACCATGGAATCGATGATAAATTCAATCTAAGTCCTTGACCTCAGAAGCAACTTAATTTGATGAGCACAACTATGTAGTTATATACGCCTCTTATAACCTCTGGACTGATATCTCTCTCTGACTTTCAGAAGAAAAAAGAGAAAAAGCACAACCATACCTGGTTGATATTTTAAAAGTTTTTTCCTTTTAAAAACAATGCAAGCTTGGCAAAAAATGAAAAATATAGAAAAATCATTGAGGAACAACTCTGCTAATAATATGCAACGTGTCCTGCCTGTATTTTTTCTTTGCATTTTTGCACATTTGAGAACATATTATTTTGCATTCTTTTTAAAAACTTAAACTTACATCAAAGTTTTTATAAATATTATTTCAAACAGCTGCATAATATTTCATTGTTTATGTAGAACAGAATCTTCTTAACATCTTTAAGAGAACTATGTTGACCTGTATGTCTTGCTACTTGCTAGTTTTGTAAATTTAGGAAATTAATATAACCTTCTGAGCCTCAATGTTGTGAGGATCGAATTAAATAATCCCTGTAAATAGTTTAGTACATTGCTTGGTACACAGCAAGTATTCAATAAAAGTTGTCAATGATAGTAACTTGTCTGTAAGAATTCTTGTTCCCATTTCTGATAATTGCCTTAGGAAAGATTCTTAGATATGAAGGGCAAAAGATCTAAACACAGTTACGATTCCTAATGAATACTATAAAACTCTTCTATGTATATAATAATAATTTATGTCCCACCGGTAATGGAGAAGTAAGTTTCTTACCAAGCCCTTGACTATAAAGGGAATTTTTTTTTAACTTTAGCTTATTTAATAGGTTAAAATATGATATCTTAGGCCAGGCGCGGTGGCTAACACCTGTAATCCCAGCACTTTAGGAGGCCAAGGCTGTGGATCGCCTGAGCTCAGGAGTTTGAGACCAGCCTGGGAAACACGGCGAAACCATGTCTCCACAAAAAATACCAAAAAATTAGCTGGGCATGGTTGCTCGCACCTGTAGTCCCAAATACTCAAGAAGCTCAGGTGGGAGGAACAACTGAGGCCGAGAATTCAAGGCTGCAGTGAGCTGTGATTGGGCCACTGCACTCCAGCCCAAGCAACAGAGTGACACCCTATCTCAATTATTTTAAAAAATAATAATAAATAAGTAACACCACACACCACACACACACACACACACACACACACAGACACACACACAAGATATTTTATTACTTGTTAAACTGGGGTTGATTTTTTCAAAGAAACGTAAACATTACATTTTCTTTCTTTTTTGTGTGTAAACTGGCGAATTTTTTACTTAGTATATTTAGTATACTTTGCTGTCTGAGTCACTTTAATTCCTTATTCAAAATCATCCAGAGCCACATCTATAGTATCTCTTCAGTGCCGTCTCACACCCAACATTCCACATCCTACGATGGCGGAAATATCTCTTTCCACCTACTCAGTCAATTTCTCTCTCTCTCTCTCTCTCTCTGTCTCTCTCCCCCGCCGCCACCTCTCTGTCCCTGCCCACCCCCAACCTCCCTCTCCCTTTCTCCATTAGATAGCGCTAAGCTTGCTAAGGCAATGCTGCTCAATCTTGAATAACCTAGAGAATCTTATTAAAATATAGATTCTGAATTTCTAATAAACACTCTAATAACACTGATGCTGTTAACTTTTCACCCTACTCTGTATGAATCGCTACGAGTATCTTGTAGTTGATCCAAGCTATTGAAGCCCATGGAAAGCACCTCCCTTCAAGATTTTCAGTTTTTGAAGGAAAAAGCTGCAGATGAGATTTCTTCAAGGGAAAACTAGCTGGTCTCCACGAGTCCTCACAGAACATAAATGCCCATGGTCCAAGGTCCAATGTTGAGGTCTGTAATTTCCCATTCTAGTGGCTAATATCAGGATTTTGATCACCAGTTATCAATTAATTTTGATTTTAAAAGTTCATTGACACCCTAGCATCTAACATCTTATCTGCCATGTTCTATTTGCCACCACAGACCTCTGTGGGTTCTGGTATCTTGCTAGCCACTCTGGCCTTACTGCCTGTTAGGATAAATAACCATGCCTAAGATGATTAAATGTTATCGTCTGGCTTCTGCCATTCTGGAATCCTGGAAGCTGGAATTCCAGGAGCTCCATTTCATGGTAGCATCTTTTATTGTCAACACAGCCTGCAAATAAATTTATAACTGAGCTTCTCAAACATGCTATAGGCCCTCTCACCAGTGAATTCCACACTACCTCAGGGAGGGTAATATCCTCCACAGCCAACCATGAAACCGAATCAAGCAGTAGGATCTGTTCTTGCAGAATCAACCCTTTCTAACATTGCCAAGTTTCTTGGGCCTTCTGACCCCTTCCACAACACTCTGCCAAGGCAGTCCCAGTGTCCCCACCTCATCATCATGTCTAAGGGCCAAGGAGCCATTACAGGATCATATTAGAATCAATTCCAGGTGTCCGTGCCAGTACCCTGAACCTCAAGTCATGGGTGAGTGCTCCAATGTCAACACATTTTCCTCTTATCGGCCTTAGATTCTATCCCCTTCCCCCACCACCCTACTTCAACAAGATATCCATTCTCACAAATGTTATCATGCTACTGTCCATGAGCATTAGCAAGAATAGGAAGGTCTTTTGGTGTGTAAGCTCTTTCCGCACAGAGTTGGGAAAGTATTTCTTTACTTTGAACTGTACCAAAACCTAACCCTTGTTATCAGTCTGGAGGCAATAAGGGAAGTGCGGGAAATTCCAGGGCAGTGCCAAGGACATCTTGCAGGACATTTGCTTCAGATGAGGTCTTTGCAAGGTCTCCAGGCAAGGTGAAGCTATTATCTTCTTATAAGAGGGGAGGAGGCTAATTCTGCCAGACTGAAGAATTCAGAGGAATCTAAGGGGTTTAAGATTTTCACTGCACAAATATTCTCTAATGAGAGCTCAAGATCACACTTATTTACTCTTAGGCCCTGAATTTGTCATATGAAACTTATCAAGGCTGTGCATTCAAGTGTTCTTTGCAGTTCAGCTACCCTTACATACCCTTACAATTAGATCCTGGATGTGATTTCCTATGGCAGAAGGAGATAAGGGTCTCTTTAATTATTGCCATAGAAAGATTTTGATTTTCATATCATGCCCAGTATTTCCTCTTTTCAAGGTTTATAAAGGAGTTAATAGATGCCAACCAACTAGATAACTCTTACAGTTACCATAGCCCCATAGCCTCTATACCACTCAAATGCCACAGCCTAAAACAAGCCTGTACCTTATCTCAATCCACTATAGATGAGTATATTAGTAATTGTGGTGCTACAGCATGCTAGGGGTTATATTATCACCACTCACTTAAAATCAGCAATGGAGTTTTTGCTGTAGTTTAACAGATGGAGGATCCAGCTCTGAAATCCCATCCTAAGGGTCTGCTTTCTGGGAACTCTTTTGGTCTCAACTGACAGTCTCTGAAAGCAGAGCCTAAGATAGGTAATTTATTAAGAATATGATATCAAGGATCAGATGTATTACAATGAATGAAGAAGGAAGAAAAAAAAGTATACACAATAATGCATTATTATACTAGCCAACACTACAGGTTACTGGTTCTTAGTTCCATGGACTGCCTGACAATTCTTATCGAATGTGTTTGAAATAGCCCAGATGGATAAAGAGGGAAGCATGTATCCACCAGTTCCCATTCCCTGTTGGTTGAGGGTAGTCCCCTGGGTATTAATACCCTCGCGCTTCCAGACTGTATAAGCATAGGTGTGGAGTAGATTTCTATGGATATCAAAGAAATACTGGGCCATTTCTCTTACCAAGATAAAACCCACTAGAAATGGAATAACTGTGTGTATGAGCCTGTTCTCATGTTGCTATGAAGAAATACCCAAGACTGGGTAATTTATTAAAAAAAAAAAAAAAAGAATTTTAATTGACTCACAGTTCCACATGGCTGGGGAGACCTCAGGAAACTTACAATCATGGCAGAAGGCAACTCTTCAAAGGGCAGCAAGAGAAAGTATGAGTGCAAGCAGGGGAAATGCCAGATGCTTATAAAACCATCAGATCTCATGAGCCTCAGTCACTATCATGAGAACAGGATGAGGGAAACCATCCCCATGAGCCAATCACTTCCCAGTGGGTCCCTCCCACAACACATGGGGATTATGGGAACTACAATTCAAAATGACATTTGGGTGGGGACACAGCCAATCCATATCATTCCCCCCGGCCCCTCCCAAATATCATGTCTTCACATTTCAAAACACAATCATGCCTTCAAAAACAGTCCCCCAAAGTCTTAACTCATTCCAGCATTAACTCAAAAGTCCAAGTCCAAAATCTCATCTGAGACAAGGCAAGTCCCTTCTGCATATGAGCCAGTAAAATCAAACACAAGTTAGTTCCTTCCAAAATACAATGGGGTTACAGGCATTGAATAAATACACCCTACCCTTTCCAAGGGGGAGAAATGGGTCAAAACAAAGGGGTTACAAGCCCCATGCAAGTCTGAAATCCAACAAGGCAGTCATTAAATCTTAAAACTCTAAAATGATTTCCTTTAACTCCATGTCTCACATCCAGGTCACACTGATGCAAGAGGTGGACTCCCATGGTCTTGGGCAGCTCTGCCCCTGTGACTTTGCAGGGTACATCCTCCCTTCAAGCTGCTTTCACAGCTGGCATTGAGTGCCTGAGGTTTTTCCAGGCACACGATGCAAGCTCTCAGTGGATCTACCCTTCTAGGGTCTAGAGAACGGTGGCCCTCTTCTCATAACTCCACGAGGCAGCCCCAGTGGGTACTCTTCTCCAATCCCACATTTCCCTTCTGAATTGCCTTAGCAGAAGTTATCCATGAGAATTCCATCCCTGCAGAAAACTTCTGCCTGGACATTCAGGCATTTCCATACATCCTCTGAAATCTAGGCAGAGATTCCCAAACCTCAATTCTTGACTTTTGTGCACCCAGAGGCTCAATACCACATGTAAGTCACCAAAACTTGGGGCTTGCACCCTCTTGCACCATCACTTCAGAAGTAATGGCCTGAACTGTACTTTGACCCCTTTTAGCCTTTGACCCTTTTTTAGGCTGGAGCCAATGCAGCTGGGATGCACCATGGCCTGAGGCTGCACAGAGCAGGGTGGCCTTGGGCCTGGCCCACAAAACCATTTTTCCTTCCTAGGCCTCTGGGCCTGTGTTGGGAGGAGCTGGCATGAAGGTCTCTGATATGCCCTGGAGACATTTCCCCGTGGTCTTGGTAATTAACACTAAGCTCCTTGTTACTTATGCAAATTTCTGCAGCCTGCTTGAATTTCTCCCCGGAAAATGGAGTTTTCGTTTCTATTGTCTCCTCAAGCTGCAAATGTTCCAAACTTTTATGCTCTGCTTCCTCTTGAAACTTTGCTGCTTAGAAAGTTCTTCTGCCAGATACCCTAAATCATCTCTCTCCCAACTTCAAAGTTCCAAAGATCTCCAGGGCAAGGGCAAAATGCTGCCAGTCTTTTTGCCAAGCATAGCAAGAACACCTTTATTCCAGTTTCAACAAATTCCTCATCTCCATCTGAGACCACCTCAGCCTGGACTTCATTGTACAGATCACTATCAGCATTTTGGTCAAAGCCATTCAACAAGCCTCTAGAAAGTTCCAAACTTTCCCACATTTTCCTATCTTCTTCTGAGCCCTTCAAACTGTTCCAACCTCTGCCTGTTACCCAGCTTCAAAGTTGCTTCCACATTTTTGGGTATTCTTACAGCAGCACCCGACTACCACAGTACCAGATACTGTACTAGTCCATTTTCATGCTGCTATAAAGAACTGCCCAAGACCAAGAAATTTATAAAGGAAAGAGGCTTAATTAACTCACAGTTCTGAATGCCTGGGGAGGCCTCAGGGAACTTACAATCATGGCAGAAGGCACTTCTTCACAGGTCAGGAGGAGAGAGAATGAGTGCAAGCAGGGGAAATGCCAGATGCTTTTGAAACCATCAGATCTCATAAGCCTCACTCACTATCACGAGAACAGCATGGGGAAACTGCCCCATATGATTCAGTCACTTCCCACTTGGTCCCTCCCATGACATGGGCGGGTTATGGGAACTACAATAAAGATGATGAGATTTGGGTGGAAACACAGCTAAACCACATCACTGTGTTATCTTCTTTAGGCAAATAGCATCTACTTCTGGCATTGGTCAAAATAGGAAGAGCAGATAAAAAGTTAAAAGTACTAGATTTTAGTTTGAATTGCATGCTGATTAGGTAAAATCTCTCTGCAAAGCTTATGATCAATATTTCTCTAGTCTAGATTTTGTCCTTATAGGAGAATAGCTTTCATAGTTTAAAAGGCTCCATTCTGCCGTGATGGTCTTGGCTTTAGCTGTGTGAGCTTCTTTAGTAAACTGTAGGTTATTCTTTGAAAATGTTCAACTGAAAAGCCCTTGACCACCGTTTAGAAGGTTGTCTTTTAAAAAGAGAAACCAACCTGCTTCCTCCATATATTTATTCCACTAGAAATGCTAACTGAAAGTTAGAGAGCATCCTTCTCCTTCATTTTATTCTCTCTTCCTCCTTAACCTCCTGCTTCTCACTAAATAAGTTCTAACATTCTGTACTATGTGTCCTTTTAACATCTTAGGCTGAAACGAGACAGTTGAGCAAAGAGAAAATTTAAGTCATCATTACTCACATCTAAATATGTATTATTAATATGTGCACATGGGAATAATCATCTTTAATTCCAAATTTTTATCAAAACAATGTGAGGATGATCAGAATTTTCATTAGGAGAAGGAGAAAGTAAAAATGGGCCTGGAGACAGATTTGTGAGGTATGGATATGCAGAGTCCCACATGAGGCTGACGCCTCTGAGCGTTAACATATGGTCCCCCATCAAAGGTCTGTATATGCAACTCAGCTGCTGCCCTGACAGAAGATTTGGTGTTGTTAACACACACTTCATTAAAATACCAGCTAAAATCCAAGTTTCAAATCCCACAGTTTGTGTTAGTTGATAAAACTCAATTGCTTCTAATTACTGTTAGTGCAGCTTTAAAATAATATTTTGTTGTAATAAAGGACTCAATATGATAAGTGAGAATTGGCCCACTGAACTGGAAACACCAGGCCAGAGGGAATGTGTGCACACACAGCATTCACTGCTCTGCCTGATTTGTTCTTCTGAAAATTTTCCAAGCACCTAACAGAGAAAAAAAATGACCCGTCTTCAAACGGATTTTGAAAGGATGGGGATGACTCAAACATTAGATACTGTTTGCCTCTCTGATTGGTCAACGCGGCTTAAGACATGGAGCATGGAAGTCAAATGAGATGGGCAGAATTCTGGTTTTTCGATGCTTTCGTGGAGCATGTACCAAAAATAGCCTATGTCCCCTCTTTGCAATGTTTCCATTTACTTCCTCTACCTGCTTCCTAGAAGACTGTAAAGACTAGCACATTTGATAAGATGAAACATCTTCAAATATTAAAAGTTGTTGGTCTTAGCATTGGAAAAGAAAGGAGAATCTTCTCTCTCACCAACCTCTTCCCTTCACTACAATCCAGAAACTCAGGTCTTAAGATGTCTGCAGTAGGCTGAGCTACTTTCCACCTCTGGCCTTAATACCTGCTTCTGTCCCAAACCCCTACTCCCTCCAACCCACCCCTCTTAACCTAACTCCTATTCCACCTCTATGTCTCAGCTCGAGCTCTAATCCTGAGGGAAGCCTTCCTGATCCTCCATGTTTAAGCTAGTCCCTCATTGTCTGCACACGTCATTACATCCTACATGTCTCCTTCAGGGCATTTCGATCAAAACTATGATTATTTGCATAGCTATTTGTTTTATCTACTCTCTCAATTAAGCTCAAAAGCATAAGCACCCCTCCATCCTCTCTGCTTGCAGTCATATACAAAGTACATAGAACATAGTGACTAACTCCTAAGTAAATAACAAAGATCAGAAAATGCAAGTGACTTTTTAAAAGTATTTTTTAAAGTATTTTTAAAAGTATTTTTTAAAATACTTTTTTAAAGTATTTAAAGTATTAGTATCTTTTTTAAAGATACTAATATGCAGATCTTGGCTATGAACAAGGTGAAATGTTTGGTGAGTGCTGGCTTCAGCAGCACATATACTAAAATTGGAACAATAAAGAGAAGACTTGCATGGCCCCTGCACAAGAATGACACACAAATTCATGAAGTGTTCCATATATAATTGTTTTAAAGAAAAAATATTATAATTAAAATGTTTGGTGAAACAGACCTCACTCAACAAGACAAAAAGGAGAATCTTCTCATCTGTTGGTAAAGACTTCGGAGGAAGTTATCAAATCCTCTTGGAGAAACCCAAGTTTGTAAATTGACAAGCCATTCTCTATTAGGAAAAACACTCCTCTCAATGTTCTATCCCACATGAACAGGTGTCCCAGATTGGCTCATCTCAGAAATATCTCTACTTCTGCCTGGAGACATCTCACTGTTTAACTCATGCACAGCCATAGATTCCATCTTAGCTCTAAATTCTTATATCATACTTTTGAGAAATGTCCCAGGTATAGATCTCCTTCAACCTTCTAGCAATGGAGAATAAAAATGATGATGGTAAGTGATATTCATAACAATAATAATAAATTAACAGGTGATATTCTTTGGCTGACTGGTATCCATTCCACCTTCTCTGGCAGTAAGTTCCTGATATCTTTAGCGGAAATGAGAGTTCCCCAGCGGTTCCCAGTGGTTCTCTGTCCTCTCCTGCATAGGATATTCAGATGCTTACTTCTTGGAATTTCAGTCTTGAGAAAAGTAGCAATAAGACAGAGAAAGTTTGAGTTCATTCATTTCAAGGCAAGCATCCTGGAAAGATTATTGGGGAAACCCTCTCCCTAGATCTTTGCCACCACCTTGAACTGCTAGCACTCCTTCATAGTTGGACCAGAATGCCCTGATTAGCCTGTAAGCTGGCCAACATCCTTCCAATAAATATTTTGCTTCAACAGCCAGATTCTGTTCCTATTAGTTTCAAACAGTTTCAACCAAATTATCATGATACAGTGACTATGAAGGTATAATAATGATGATAACAAATTCATGAGATTTTATAGAAATCTTTTTTTTTTTTTTTTGATCTCACTCTGCTGCCCAAGCTGAAGCACATGGCACGATCACAGCTCACTGCAACCTCTGCCTCCCCAGCTCAAGCAGTACTTCCACCTCAGCCTCCCAAGTATCTGGGACTACAAACATGCACCACCATCCATGGCAAAGTTTTAAATTTTTTGTGAAGACAAAGTCTCGCTATATTTCCCAGGCTGACCTAGAGCTTCTGGGCTCAAGCGATCCTCCCGCCTCAGCCTCCCAAAGTGCTGGGATTACAGGCACGAGCCACCGTGCCCAGCCAGAAATCTTTATCAAAGCTCAAGTCATTGTAAGATTACTGTGTTCACTTATCCAGATAACTTCTCTGGAATTAAGTAATTCAAACTTAAACAGTTCTCTGTTACTTGTTTAACACATGAAATGAACCAAACAAGTCTACAAAGACCAGAATTATGATATAATCTAATCTCTATTCTTTGAATTCCTATTGTTTTAACTTTCATAAGCATTTGCTGGATTGAAGAATATATAATTTTTCTAAAATTATCCAAATGTTTCCCTATTGAAATATTTGAAAGTTCTAGCTGGGTGCCGTGGCTCACACCTGTAGACCCAGTATTTTGGGAGGCCAAGCTGGGTGGATCACATGAGGTCAGGAGTTTGAGACCAGCCTGGCCAACATGGTGAAATGCTGTCTCTAATAAAAATTAGCCAGGCGAGGTGGTCCATGTTTGCAATCCCAGCTACGCAGGAGGCTGAGGCAAGAGAATTGCTTGAATCCAGGAGGTGGAAGTTGCAGGGAGCCAATGTCACACCACTGCACTCTAGCCTGGGTGACAAAGCAAGACTTCATCAAAAAAAAAAAAATTTGAACATTCTAAAAAATCATTTCTGTATATAAAATCAACAGCTTTCATAATCATTGTTAATTATTGTAGCACATTTATACATCAACTAGATAATAGAGTTTTATGATATAAAGCTCTTAAGAAAAATTTTACAGTCGGGCATGGTGGCTTACACCTGTAATCCCAGCACTTTGGGAGGACAAGGAGGGCGAATCACCTGAGGTTAGGAGTTCGAGATCAGCCTTACCAACATGGACAAACCCTGTTTCTACTAAAAACACAAAAATTAGCTGGGCATGGGGGCGCATGCCTGTGACCCCAGCTACTCAGGAGGCTGAGGCAGGAGAATCCCTTGAACCCAAGAGGCAGAGGTTGCAGTGAGCTGAAATCTCGTCATTGCACTCCAGCCTGGGCAACAAGAGCGAAACTCTGTCTCAAAATCAAAAAACAAAAAACACACACAAAAAAAAAGAAAGAAAAATTTTACTTCAAGTTAACTCTAAAATGCTTACTTATATTTAAAAATGCATATTCATAAGCTGTACTGGAAAGTTATGCGACATAACTAACCACTTCAAGATTTATTGGCTTAAAAACTACAACTATTTATTCTTGCTTACATATCTATAGGTCTGCTGAAGGTCAGCTGATCTAGGCTGGTGACTGATTCAAGCTGTAAGATTGACTGGACACGCAGTCAATCCTCACTGCAGGCTGGGCTCAAGTCTACTCTGCAGGTGGGCATTCTGGGCCCTAGGCTGATGGAGCAGCAGCTGCTTGCAGGAAGCTCTTCTCATGGCAATAGTAGAGGGGGAAGATGGAAAGTCTATTGCACAAGCACATTCCAAGTCTTTGCTTATATCACAAACACTTACATCCTATTGTGCAAAGTATATCACCGGGCCAAGCCCAATACTGATAGGAAGGGGGAATATATTTCATACACATGGGAGGAGAAATAAGTGAGTCTTTCCTAAATAATAATTCAAACCGTCATATAAACTAGCAATGCATCTAAAAGCATACCTCACTTATTTATATAATATTCTTACACTGACTAGATATAATGGCAACTTACTTAATCATGTGCAAATTCAAGAATAGCAGAAGTGACATTGAAATTGGCAATTAGCTAACTGGCTATTCGCAGTCTAAGGCTGAAGCTGAAACCACACAGTAGATTAGAGATGAATTCTCAGGCAAAAGATGAAACATCAATTCACTCAGTAACTAGCTCAAAGCTACATAGCTTTGTAGTGGCGTAGCCGGGGTTTAAATCCAGATTTTCTCAACTCAAATTTGATGTTCTTAAGCATTAGGCTATAGTGCTGCACAGTAGGTATTATGTCCCCATTTTGGAAAAGAAGAATTGAAGCATAGAATATCGAAGCAAGAAATATTTACTATTTGCCAGCCATTGAGCCAGAGGGTTTGTCTGTATTATTTCATTGTGTCCTTAAATCTCATGAGAGAAGAATAATTTTCTAGAATTTACAGACTAGAAAATAATTGTTGAGGAAGCTTTTAAAATGTACTTTGAAAACCTGAATTTTGAAACCAGTCCATTTTGTATAAACACAAAACACATGCTTTTCTATTAAACTATATAACCATCCCCAAACATTTGGCAATCAGTCCTGAAAGGCAGTACCTGAACCACTGCATCAGGACCCAGTGATTTCTCTATTATTGCCCCATCAACCATATTTCCAAAACCATAAACTGTCTTAATACATGGCTTAACAACTGGTGAAAGTATTTGAATTTAAGATTGTCCAACACATATTAGTTGCTATAAATATATGACATGTACCTTTCTTAATTCAAGCACCATCTCTGACTTTTTTAATATAAAGGGAAGATAAGTGATGTAATATTTTTCAAACATATTGTCTTTTACCATTAGGGAAAAAATTACATTGTAAAGGGAAAAGAGGTCTACATGTTGATTAAAACCTTCCATTTATATGTTCCATTGTCACCATGTATAGAACAATGTTGCCTCCTGTCACTGATTAAAAAATAACAATAATAAAATCATGCTTTTAGGAATTCTTAGTCACTGCCCATAGAATGTAATCAGGATTCTTTTAATTGACACATTAAAAATCCCTTTCAGACTATTGTGCTTTGATAGACTTTACAATGCATTCTTCAAGAAAATACCACTTTTGTAAAGCTTTCAGCAAAGTATTATGAATATACCTTGTATTTCAAAATATAAAACTAAATTCTTCTACAATATTCTATGCCAATTTTCTTTGACTCCATGTACAGAGAATCTCAAACGAGAGAGTTGGTTATCTTTTGGATAATGACACATTGTGAATTATACCACCTGCTGATTAATTGAAATTGGAATGACTGAATCAAAATAAAACCAAAAACAATAGAAAACTCATTTGCTATCTCAACTTAAGGTGATCGCGTAAAAAAAAAAATTGTAAAGTAGTTTTAATTGTTTTAATGCAAAATGAGCTCACTGTTAGACTGGGTAAAATAATAATTTTATTATTATTTCCTCAAAATAATACACTCCCTCAAAATTCATGTTCACCCAGAACCTTAGAATGTGACCTTATCTGGAAATAGGCTTTTGCAGATATAATTAGTTAAGATGAGGTCATACTGGTTTAGGGTGTGCCTTAAGCGCAATGACTGCTGTCTTTCTAACAAGGCCACGTGAAGACAGAGGTAAAAGGCCATGTGAAGACCGAGGCAGAGATTGCAGGGATGTTGCCACAAGCCAGGAAACACCAGGAGCCACGTGAGGCTGGAAAAGGCAAGGAAAGATTCTCCCTGATACGGTTTGGCTGTGTTCTCACCCAAATCTCATCTTGAACTGTAGTTCCCATAATCACCACGTGTTGTGGGAAGGACCCAGTAGGAAGTAACTGAATCTTGGGGGCAGTTACCCTCATGCTGTTCTTGTGATAGACAGTTCTCGTGATAGTCAGTTCTCGTGAGATCTGATGGTTTTATAAGAGGCTTTTCTCCTTTTGCTTGGCACTTCTCCTTGCTGCTGCCATGTAAAGAAGGACATGTTTGCTTCCCCTTCCACCATTATTGTAAGTTTCCTGACGCCTCCCCAGCCATGCAGAACTGAGAGTCAATTAAACCTCTTTCCTTTATAAATTACCCAGTCTCAGGTATGCCTTTATTAGCAGTGTGAGAATGGACTAACACACTCCCCTAGAGCCTTTAAAGGAAATCAACACTTTGATTTCAGACTCCTAGCTTCTACAATTGTGAGAGAATAAAGATCCATTGTCTTAAGGCAACAAGTTTGTGGTCATTTGTTAATGCAGACCTAAGAAGCTAATATAGCCTCAAAGCATAGATTTTATAGATTTGGTCACATACAAATCATTGATCCTGATTCTGTCTCCAAATGGAATTCCACATAACAATGGAGGTCTTGCTACATTGGAAATTTCATGTCCATCTTGTCTACCCATGTATTTCTAGTGCCTAGCGCAGCACTGGCACACAGTAGGTACTTAATAAACATTTACTGAATAAGTGAATGAAAAATATATCTTCCCATGCTTTTGAATTTTGAACATAATTTGATTTCTGTGTGTTGCTCAAGTATGGGGCCAGCTTATGAGAATACATTTTGTTTCTGACCAAGTTCACTGGCTTTTATTTAACAAGTGTCGGAGCCAAGTCTTGATGCCTAGTGTCTCTGAAAATGATAATTGGAAAAGAAAGTAATAGTAGCAGTAGCAGTAGTGGCAGCAGAATCTAAGAGAAAATCCAACCCTTTCATCTGCACATGTGTGCTGGTCCTTTCACAATCCCTTTATATAATTTCTGAGTCATCAATAAAGCTGAAATAACCTAACCACAGGGTATCTGGAATACAATTTTGACCAGCTGTGCCTATCAGACCTCTTCTTTAAAAAGTGAGCTTGCGTTGCGTTGTGTAATAAATTGTTACAGAAATCTTTCTAGAACTTAAAAGTTATTCTGGCATCTGGTTGAAAGTTACTGTGAGCATTCTGGAAGAATTTCAATAGGAATAGAAAGGACGGGGAAGTGAGTAAAGTCATTTCAGAACCATTCTTGAAGGGTAATGCTGGCGTTCCGGAGGGATTTCAGCGCTCAGCTAGAGGGCAGCAGAATTATTGCTGAAATATTCCTTGTGGAGAGCTTTAACCTCATGGCCGAAGTGTATTCAAAACAATTCTGCTGTGATAGTAAAAAATATATATCCATGCTGTGCATTCCCAGAAGAGCATTTTGGCCTGCTTCTTCACATGAGCCAAGAACTGAAAAGGAGCTGAGGAGCAAATTGGTAAAGTGCTACCACAGAGATTTCACTCTAAATGCTGGTTGGGGAAGCCTCGCGGTTTCAAAAGGTTAGAGACATTAGATGTTTTACAAGGTATGTGCCGAAATGAATAATTCATGGAAAAATGCTCCTAAGTCTATTCAGGTAAGATTATATGGTAAAGTAAGAGAAAATGCCAGATTAAAAAAAAAAACCAAAAAACTCTTTTCTATGTGATACTGCAGAGCCCTCTAAATTAATCCTCCACATGTACCCTGTGCATAGCACTGTGCTGGGTACTAGGGAGATACAGCAATTGTATCTCAAGCTAACTGAGCACATAGGACATCCATATAGTCAACAAATACTTATTTAACACCTACTACTAGGTGTTGAATACATTCTGAAACACCATCCTTGACCTAAAACAGTGTAATCAAGTAAGAGAGACATCTAGAAAGAATAAATTGCCATCAATCATGGAAAAATCAGCATTAAAAGTTTGTACAGGACAGATTGTGCGGGCAGTTAGTGAGCTTCTCACCCATCTTCCTACTTCCAGTCCTATACCTTTCCCACCCACCCTCTCCCACGGCTCAGAACTCCTCCCCATGGCCTTGTGAGGTCCTGTGTGTTAGGAACTCTGATGACACAGCCACCTTTATCTCTCTCTCTTTGTTTTTTTTTTTGTTTGTTTTTTTTTGTTTTTGTTTTGTTTTGTTTGTTTTGAGACAGAGTCCTGCTCTGTCACCCAGGCTGGAGTTTAGTGGCACGATGTTGGCTCACTGCAACCTCCACCTCCTGGGCTCTTGCCACTCCCTCCCATTCAGCTTCAGCCAGTTCCTTTTGCCTCAGGCTCTTTGGCCTCAAGGCCTTTGCCTAGGAAACCACCTTAGCCACTTCACATCTCATCACATGGCAAGTTCCTTCCCATCCTTTAGGTCTCAGCTTCAATGTTACCTTCTCAGAAAAGCCCCATGACCCTGTCTATAAAGTATATATTTCATTTTATTCTCTATCTCAGCTCCTTTTCATTGTTTTCTTCTTGATGCCTACTCACAATTTCTAAGTATTTGTTTATTTATTTACTTAGAGACCTTCATACCAGACTGGCAGGTATTATACTATCTCTGTTTTGTTCACCATTATGTATCCAGTGCTTAGCTCAGTGAGTGCATAGTAGTTATTCAATAAAATTAGTATTTTACTAAGCACAGTAGTTGCTTAATAAAATGTATTGATTGAATGAATGACTTAAAGTGACCAACATTAGTACTAGCCCAACTAAATAAAAATAAAATTCAAATCTCAATTATAAATTCTTTTTTTTTTTTTTCAGATACTGGGTCTCACTCTGTTGCCAAAACTGGAGTATAGTGGTATGCTCATGGCTCACTGCAGCCCCAACCTCCTGGGCTCATATGATCCTCCCATCTCAGTCTCCCAAGTAGCTGGGACTATAGGGGTATACCACCACACCTGGCTAATTTTTGTATTTTTTGTAGAAACAGGGTTTGGCCATGTTGCCCAGGCTGGTCTTGAACTCCTGGACTCAACTATTCCTGCCACCTTGGCCTCCCAAAGTGCTGGGATTACAGGTGTGAGCCACTGTGCCCATCCCTCAATTATAAATTCTTATTCTCCACAAATTCAGTGCTCAAGATGGTGGTTTACAGGGAAATGTGAAAGGCAGGTTCCAGTTAGAATTATGCTATTTCTGTTTCTATTGAAAATTAGGAACTGATTTATGGTGATTTGATGGACTGGATTAACAACTCTAGAGGGACTCCTTTCCAGTCTACCTTCCTTCCACCAGCCAATCCTCTTGCCTCAGGAGATCAAGTGATGATATGAGTGGGTCAAGTCCAAAGATATTAATTGGGATACTTAGTATCATAAAATAATTTAAATAAGTCACTGTTGGGGCAAACGCTGTCTTCTTTTCTTAGTGTAATCCTACAATCTGAATGTTAAAAACACAGAGGACTAAGATTTGGGTATGGGGATAAGGGGAAGAGAATCAGGAAGGCTACTCTGCAATCTTGATCCTGGCTTCTGTGCTGCCTATTGCAAGCTAGAAGAGTTATGGATTCCATGTGTTATGATCTGGATCATTAGGAGACTCTTCTTAGACTGAAGTAAAAGAGAGAAAGTTTGAGTGGAACTGCAGGAGTTTGAAAAGGGCATGACCTCCCCATACCATCTTTAGGATCTTGGATATAGTTTGGTAGTTGTTCTATAGTGTAGACTCAGGACCCTGAATCCTGGGAAAGTAACATCTTAAACAACCATCCTAACACAATTTATTCCCCCACCCCCGAGACTTGTTGGTAGTAAATAGAAAATTTTTGCTGATGGCAACAATCCCACGGAGAATGGCAGATTCTACTGAAATTTCTAGAGAGCTGAATGAACAAGGAAAGCACAGATTCGGAGCTTGGATTTTAGAAAATACAACAGAAGATGGTGTGGGGTAATTAACAAGTGGGAGATTACTGCCATGTAGTAGTATGGTGCCTCTCTTCATTCCAGGGATCTTCAGTAAAGTTATTAACCTCAAACAATTCATGAATGGGTTTGAAAACTGAAAAGTTAGGAGGAGCTGAAGTCTATAGTTGCAAGGGTAGAGCTCAAGCAAGATGACACACATGGAAGCAGTCCAGAGACAGAGGCACCAGGGGGAGATGCACCATAGGATTTGCACTAATCATAAGGAAGGGGCCAGACTTGTACAGACTGTGTGACAGCATGAGGCAAGTTTCTAAAAATCAAAGCATTACAGAAGTCTGTATGACATTTAGTTTAACTATGGTGGTCCCACGTGGGTTCCTTCATCTAAAGCACTCAGTTGTATTTGGATTTAATCACTACCTTAAAACTGGGAAAAGTGGGCCTTCTACATAATTGCCAACCTGTGAAGATAGAGAAAAATATAACACACACTGAGAATCAGCCACTGGGGCCCAGGTATTTCTTAAAGCAGCAAATTATCCAAGTGATGAAGCAGCTGGCACAGAATTGGTTACAACAGTTACAGCCCAGCACTTGAGAGTCATTGATTCAGGATATTGTAGTTTTCTTCATATTAACACGGGTAATCAAGAGTTAGTTTTTATCACCTGACAGTTGTTAGGAATTATCTTTCCCCAATAATTTTTCTCTAATGTTTATTAAAATGCAGATTTTTGAGCCTCAAAAGGGCTTACTGAATGGGAATCTCTTGAGAATGAAGCCCAGGAATCAAAAGATGACACAAATTTTTCTAAGTTGATTGAAGTTTGAAAACTATAGTTCTTTCCTTTTTATTCCCATAATGTGGGACATTTCTGTGCACATCCACTACCATCTAGCTTCCTATGACCAGATGACTAACGTGTTCTAGATCCTTCTATCCCTTGCTGTTGTCACTACTGTAACTTCTGCCAAATAAAGCGTGCATCTTCATCTTCAATGGGGTAGCTCTGGATCGCTGGCCTAATGTATTACATATCAGCCTCTAACTACTCACATTCCTGCACCAAAACCTGCACTTCTAAGTTTCCGACATTTACCTCCCAGTGATGGAGTGTTAGAAACTTATGTATGGGATTATATATGATCCAGCAATTCCACTTCTGAGTAGTGATAGTGAAAATGAGTTTAAACTTCAAAATAATTGAAAGCAAATATTTAATCAAATATTTGAATACATCCATGTTCATAGCAGCATTATTCACAGTAGCCAAAAGGTGGAAGTAGCCCAACTATTCATCGATGGACAGGGGATAAATAAAATGTGGTCAACAATGGAATATTATTTAACCTTTAAAAAGGAAGGAAATGCTGATACATCCTAAAACATGGATGAACCTTGAAGCCCTTATGAAGACATTGTGCTAAGTGAAATACGCCAGTCACAAAAAGACAAAAAAGTGTCATATAATGTATGAAGTATCTGAAATAAACAAATTTATAGAAAGAGAAAGTAGAATAGTGGTTGCCAGGGGCTGAGAGGAAGAGAAAATGAAGAGATGGTGCTTATTGGATATGGAGTTTCAGTTTTGCAAGATAAAAAAAATCATTGAGATTGTTTGCACAACAATGTGAATATTACTACTGAGTGTACGCTTGGGGATGGTCAAAATGGTAAATTTTATAATATGTGTGTTTTATCACGATTAATCATGAATAAAAATAATAACAAATAAAAAATTCAGTTGCCATTTGGCTTAACTTGTTGTCATCGTAAAAAAAAAAGACCTCCACACATCAGGCAGCTGTCATTATATGGCACCATTTTACCTGAACATGGCTTCAACTATCCTCTCCAAGTATGTAAGTTTCTTGTGTCAGATAGAAAATGCCTTACCTGAGATTCCAACAACAATCTTCTCTAGCTCCCATTTCGATCATTTCCTCCAGTAGGTTGAAGGGCAATCCTCATGGGTGATTGTTGGTGTCCTTTTCTAGACAGCCTAGAAGGAAGAAATTAGACTGATCAGCACTTTAAAACATTGAATGTCCTTCAAGGACAGCAACTTATACACAGAGGCCATCATGGGAAAGGTAGGTACATTAATCATCTCCCCGGCTGGAAACGAAGGAGAAGAAATAAATAAACAGCCCATCATCATGATCAGGTATCAAAGGTTCGTTTTAGGTCATACCCCCATTAAAAAGAATTTCAATGCTGTCAGGGGCAATGTCATGAATCTTCTGTACTTTTTTTATGAGTAATTCATGCAGGGAGGAATCACCCTCCCTATGAGCTCCGTAATGAGTGCCCCTGTCAATTTCTCTGCCTTTCCACTTTTGGTCATCTCAAAGCAAGTATAGACAAGTGCTATACATTTACTCCTGCATCGAGTGCCTGTGTCTTAAATAAATACTAAGTGAAGTTAGTGCAACTGATAAAAAAGTCAATAACTTAGAAAATAATATTAGCATTTTATTCTATGTTTGGACTTTATCATGTGAGGTTATCATTTTAAAGTTATTACTTAAACATCTTTAAAATAGCTCACTTTTAAAATATGTGTTTGTATAGAAATACTAGAAAATGCTGACAACCAAAAAAGATGAAAAATATGAAAATAAACATTTACTCTCAGCTTTCCAGTGATAACAATTATCAATTATTAACATCTTATTATACCCTACAATTTTTTTTAAATAATAGAGACAAAGTCTCTCTATGTTGCCCAGGCCAGTCTCAAACTTCTTTGTTCAAGTGATCCTCCTGCCTCAGCCTCTCAAACTGTTGGGATTACAAGCATGAGCTACTATGGCCAGGCACAAAATTTTTTAAAAATGTATATGTGTGCACACATACACACACACACACACACGCAAATAGATAAATATATTTTGAAAATTGATACCCTATTGCCCATTTTGGTATGCAGGATTCTGAGATGACTCCAGAAATTTTGTGCCAGACACCAGAGGTATCCCAAAATAGGGCATTGGCCTCTAGAAACACCAGGAAAATATGTGGAGGGGGAAACACAAATCCATACCAAGCCCACTGAAACACCCCCAAGAACACAGTCTAATGAAGCAGTGTCAGCAACACCCTCTGTATGTGGGAAGTATAGAAAATTGTATTGATATCTTTAAATGGAGAGATTATAGAAAAGAAAAAAAGAGTAAAATAAGACATATTCCCCTTCCTATTCCAGAAAGTAGGTTAGGAAAAGAGACATTACCCATTAAAATTAGTCCTTCTTTAAGAAAAAAAGAAGCCAGAGACTTATTGTGGAGAAAGTAAAGTTCCCAGCTGTTGAGTTTAGAGATACTTATTTTTGACTTTGAAATTCCTTTAATAGGCTCCATCATTTTTTACTTATGTTTTTAAAGTGTGGCAGCTCAACTCCCACCCAACCTACTCCCCAACCTTAACCAGTGGCAAAGAACATTAAAATAAAACCTGAATAAATAAACAAAACTCTGAACCTTTATTTTATGTGAAAACCAAAACAAGGTCAAACTCTTTTCCCTTCTAATAGAATGTCCGAAGAAGAAAATTTTTCTCACACTGTTAAACACAGTCATCATCAGATTCCATGGGCAGAAATGCCAAGTTTGTTAGTATGGAAAAGAATTTAGATGATTTTTTCTCTTTCTTGAAAATAGAATGATTTAAAGACGAAGGAAAAACAGGTTAACTCCTGAAAATTTCTGATTCCTGACAAATTCTCTTCCTAGAAGAGAAATACTTCCACTATTATAGATTTTCACAATAAAAAGCTTAATGTATCTCAGTTTTGTGTGCATTCTCTTTAATCATGGAATATACATTCATATTAAATAATTCATTGTTCTCAATAGAGTTATTCCTAAAAAGATGGTCTATATATCATCTTAAAAAGAAACATCTAACCATGCTGGAGTAATTAGTATCAAATTTTCTTCCTTTCATAAACAATTAAAGAACTGGGTAAAATATATACAAGAGCTGGTTCCGGTACTAGGTAATAATCAGCACATGACTGTGATCTTGAGAGAAATGATGTAAATCAACTGAGCCCTGCAATTACCCTGAATTCCTTTCTGGAGGCACTTCTCAGACTAAAGTATGTGGAAGGGACAAGAAGACAAGTAGACTATCCTGGCCTCCCTGAGTGGAAGAGCTATTAAAGCTGAGGCAGCTAGAATTCATGGGGCAGAGTACTAGAAAAGAGATAGCTATCTAGAGAAAAAGTTCCAGAAATGTATATGAGGTCCTCTGAAGCCTATTGCTGAACATTAAGCTACATGTGTGCAGGTTGAAACCCCACAAAGCTAAGCTGACAATTACTAGGGTGCTATCAGCTAAACAATTCTCACAGCACATTAGGCCTGAGAGATGATAAAGTTCTAACAAGCCAGAACGGATAGTTCTTACTGACTCTCTGAGGCATTCAGTACACACACATTCAGTACCCAGCCATGCCTGGGTAGCAGGAGTAAACCAGCTATAGAGTAAAATCTACTCTGTATCTGCCCTATCAAAATTTTCAGCAATTTTCAAAACGATTAAACTAAAAAGCGAGTGACTTAACTGCCTACCAGAACTAAGTCAAGCACCCTTTAAAAGAAGACAATGAAAGCTAGACACTCAGCAACATAATATTCATGATCTTCAGCCCCTAGTCAAAAATTACTAGACGTGCCCTTAGAAGCAGGAAATAGGATCTAAAACCCGGAACAAAATCAGCCAATAAAAACAGAACCAGACCAGGTGCAGTGGCTCACACCTCTTATCCCAGCACTTAGGAAGGCTGAGGCAAGAGGATTGCTTGAGCCCAAGAGTTTGAGACAGCCTGGACAATATGGTGAGACCCTGTCTCTATAAAATTAAAAAACAATAACAAAACAACAACAACAACAATAACAACAACAACGCAGAACCAGAAGTGGGTGAATTAGAGCCAAAAAATTTTTAGCAGATATTGTAAACATGGTTAAAGGAAAACATGAGCATGATGAGGAGAAAGACTACAATATATAAAATAAGAAATGAGTTTTGTGTCTAATAATTCATTTGGTGGAATTAACAGCAGTTTAGATAATGAAGAAAGAAATGTCAGTGAACTTGTAGACACAGCAATATGAGTTACCCAAATTGAAGCTCAGAGGAAAAAAAGAGACTGATAACAAAAAGCTAAAAAACAGAACTACCATTCAACCCATTACAGGGTATATACCCAGAGGAATGTAAATCATTCTACCATGAAGACACATGCACACAAATGTTCCTTGCAGTTCTACTCACAATAGCAAAGACACGTAATTAACCTAAGTGCCCATCAGTGGCAGATTGGATAAAGAAAATGTGATACATGGACATCATGGAGTACTACATAGCCATAAAAAAGAATGTGATCATGTGTTTTGTGGGAACAGAGTGGAACTGGAGGCCCTTATCCCTTGCAAACTAATTTAAGAACAGAAAACCAAATGCCGCATGTTCTCACTTATATGTGGGACTAAATGATGAGAACTCATGGACGCAAAGATGGGAACAACAGACACTGGGGCCTGCTTGAGGGTAGAGGGTAGGAGGAAGAAGAGGAGCACAAAAAATAACTATTGGCGACTAGTTAAGTACCTGGGTGACAAAATAATCTGTACAACAAACCCTCATGACATGAGTTTACCAATATAACAAACCTGCACATGCACCATGAACCTAAAATAAAAGTTAAAAAAAAAAAAAAAAAAAACTAACAGGATCTTAGTGAATAACCACACTGTAGCTGGAGCCCCAGAAGGAGAGAGGGAAAATGATTGGGGGAGAAAGTTTTAAACAAATAATGGACAATCTTTTTTCAAATTAGATGAAAACAACAAACTCAAAAGTTCAATGAATTCTAAGCAAGATAACACAAAGAAAACCACACTGCAGTATTTCACAAACAAACAGTCAAGCAAAAAATCTTAGCGTCACCCTACATACAGGAGGTCACAGAGAAGAGTGATTACAGACTTCTCAGAAACAGCACAAGCCAGAAGATAATGAAGTAGCATCATTAAAGTTCTGCAAGGAAAAAACAGAACTGTCAAATCTAGAGTTTTAGAATTTTATATCCAGCAAAATATTTAGTAAAAATTAAGGCATAATACAGTTATTTTGAGCAACATAAACAAAAGCCGAGATAATTTTAACTACAAAATTTTGTACTGCTCTTGAACTACAAAAAAATATATTAAAGGAAGTTTTTTAGGCAGAAGGAAAATAATTCCAGATAAAAATATTTTTTTAAAAAACAGAAAAGTGAGAAAGAAGCAATATAGTTTATATGGTGAACAACACAGAATTTGAAATCCTGATGTTGATACTTTGGTACTTACAAAGCATTAGTTTCCTTATCTGTAAAATGTAGATGTTTATGCCTTCATCATAGCAATGTTGCATAGATTTAGTGAAATAAAGATCATTTAGCACAATGATTGGAACATACTCAGCACTCAATGAATCATAGCTATTACTATGTTATTGATAGCTATTAAATGTCCAAATATATTACCATTAATAACTCTTGGTGAATAATTTGCACAGAATGCCGTATATGTAAAAAAGAGATAGGCTGATCAACATTAAGCTTTGTAATTTATCTTGGAAACAGGTGGGTAGTTAAATATGTCAGTATTATTGGTGCTTTGCAGGGTGGGAAACTGGGAAATGGAGAAGACACGAGATACCATGAGACAGGTCACAGAGAAGAGGTCTTAGATGAGAGGGAAAGATTTCTCATAAGCAATACAATGCTATCTTGTTGACTTGTAATGCAACCTCTTACAATATCTCTGACTTCAGATCAATATTGGCCTCTCATTGTACATCCATCTGGAAGAGTTGTAAAATAAAAAAATAACTATTTAGAATTTTTCTTGATTCTTAACTTTGTTTCATTGGTAGAAAACAAGTTACCTGCCTATGAGTCTACAAAATAACCAATGCAATGGATATTCTCTAGTAACATTTAAAACCACCACATATGTGGGAAAACATAGGAAAATGAACTGTCTAGATTTGGAATAAATGTATGAATGGATCAAATAAACCTATAAATAAAGTGCAATGTAGTGGTGAGCATAGACCCTGGAGCCTGACTGCCTAAATTCAAATTCCTATTCTACTCCTTACTAGCAGTGTAGCCTTGGGAAGATACTTGATCTTTCTCTTAATTGTAAAATGGGGAAATAATAATATCTACTTTAGAGGATTATTGAAAGATTGAATGAGCTGGCATGTAATATATTTGACATGTATTTGTTATTATATAAGCAATGATGGGAGAGTTGATTAAAAAGTTATAGGAATTACTTGCTAATAATGACACTGTATTACTTGCTAATAATGACACTATGCCTTCTCTTTTCAGAATGTATTTCAGGTTTGAAGTTACTTTCACATTACTTACAGGTAAAACATCATTATCACTGGTATTACTAGCATTTTGTCATGAAATATTGATATAATTTGTGAAGAAAGGAAAACTTTCCAGTCTAAAGTTCCTAGGAGGCTCAAGACTGCATCTGGAGAGAAGCGACTACTCATCTACTAACAAGACAACCCTTGGTTTGGTTGCAGTAGCAAACTCCACTCCAATCATTCAGCTGAACAAACAAAACCCAGGATTTTGTTATTTTCCCAGAAACTAGATAAACAGCCACTTCCCTTTTAGTGTCTCTTTTTAAAGTAAGAAGGTCCACATCTCTCCTAATCATCACTTCACTCTATATTTCTATTTTAAAAGTTGATTTTTCTAGATGTTTGCTATTTTAAGCCAATAAAAAAAAGTCACTGACAAATACGCTATTTAAATAATGTATGACTGTAAATAATATGCTGTTGCTAACATTCAAATTTTAAAACCACAAATTAACCCATTGGTCAGTGGTATACTGTTAGGCTTATTTGGCTGTATGGATAGAAACCCACTCATGAAGGATACTGGATTTGGGCCAGGCTTAGAAACCAAGAATGTGCAGAACTCTAAAAACAGCCTATTTTTTTTATTGTCTCTTTCAAGAACCACAGAGTTTCTCTGTATTTCATGATATCTCTGCTTCTCTGAGCATGTCTGATCTATCTTCTCTTCAAACTACCTGGCTTCTGTCTTCTGATAGTTTCTCATTCCCTTACAACTTTGATTGAATCATCAGCCACTATGGGCTTTACCTTACTAATAGCATCTCTGAATTTACCACTCGGTTTGAATCTTAGCATATTCCCAGTTCCGTTCAAATTAGTGGAGGAAGGAGACCTAAATATCTGATCAGCGCAGTCCCAGTTTACCTGATCAATCCGTCAATCATCTGTAGATTCCCAAACTACAGACTGGTGGGTCAGATGTCCACCCTAGGTTCACGTGGGGGAGATCACATGGTACAAACCCGTATCCCCCACTGTTATTCCATGTATTAGGCATATCTTTCTCAGAAGGGATTGTGGGCAAGCAGGCATCATAAATATATCCAGTAAGTACACTCAAAGAAAATGGGCCACATCCAGGCAACATTCCGTAATGGACACTGTTTACTTGGTCTGCCCACTCTGAGAACCAGGGCTTTAAATACGAATGTCAGTTGAGTTAGCACAGGTCAGATATTTTGTAGCAGTATTCAATAGGATTACTTTAGCACAAGAAGTAATAAATGCTTCAAAAAGACTTCAGTTTGAAAATAACTAAAATAATTCCCTGAAACAAATTATGTAAAATCCATTAAACAGTAAATTTAAATCTAAGTACATATGCAAGTTATGGCTGCATATAAGTAACATATTCCTATAATCACAAATGGGTACCAGTCTCTTTTAACTAATTTATTCCTGAAACCTGAGTCCTCTTGGCTCTGTGAAATTTTTGTACACTGTCATTTATTTTTCTTTTGCCTTTATTATTATTGTATTCTATCTGTTGATTCATACTGACTACCTCCATGTGTCTAGGTTAAGCTAATGCAAATACCTTTTTAGTTTCTGAGATAATCTTTAAATTTTATCAATTGTATCCCTGCTGTTCTGGATATTCTGTTCACCATTTACTAACGCAGCAAATCAAGCAAACAATGCAGATATGCCAACTGAAACGTGCAATCTTTTCCTGCATTGCTGTATAATACACATCCCTGGATTGGTAAATTTGTTTTTTAATTTATGTTTTTTATTGTGCAATAGTTTAAACAGAGAAAATTTGCAAGAACTGTGCAAAAGAACCCCCAACTTCCTTCATTCAGATTATCATATTGTTAACATCATTCCACAAGCTCTCTCCCGTTTTTTTCCTCTCCCGCTCACCCCTTTACTCTCTATATATGTATGTATGTGTATATATTTATTGATATTAATCCATTCTGTCAGTGAATATTTCAAGCATTTTCCCTTTCCCTTGGCTATTACATGATACTGCAATGACCATCATTGTACTTAGCTTTTTTCATACATGTACAAGAGTTTCTCTAACGCACCAGTTCTCAAAATGTCATCCGAGGACCTCTGGGGTCCCCAAGAGTTCACAAGGTCAAACTATTTTCATGATAACACAAAGACATTATTTGTCTACAATTGACATTTGTACTAAGGGTACAAAAGCAATGGTAGGTAACACTGCTGGCGCCTTAATCAAGGCAATGGCAGCAAGGGGTATAAATTATCATTGCATTCTTTGCCACCATGCACTTGTAGTTTTCTTTTTTATGCCAGTTTCCCTTTTAAAATGTCCATGAGGAAACTGTAAAACTTAATTTGATTAAATTGCAACCCTTGAGTACACATCTTTTTAACATTCTGTGTGACAAAATGGAAGGGAAATGTGAAACACTTCTGCTGCATAAGAAGATGGTTATCTCAAGAAAAAACACTTGTGTGATGGTTTGAGTTGAGAGCTGAACCAGGTGCCCATTTCATCAACACCATTTTTACTCAAAAGAATGACTTATTCAGATTTTGATATTTGAAAAAATTGAGTTTGTGACTTTGAGGGGAAAAACTGACAATATTTGTTATCCATACAAAAATTCTAAGTTTCTCTTGAATATGCAGATACTTAGAATATCCGCATAACCCTTTGAACCAATTCTTTTCAAATGACTAATTACTGATGTTACAAAATTATGCATGGGTTAAAGAGCCCCTCAAAATCCAAGATAGGCCAATTTATTTTAATGCAACAAGAGTATTAAAATGTTCACTGACATGGTTCCACATTCCACATTGCAACTAACCCTCAAAAAATTAAAACATGTTGAGTTTTGATGTAGTATCAAATAGAATATCCACAGTTATCTGAAGCCACTATTAAATAATACTTTCTTTTCCAACTGTACATCTGTGTGAAGCTGACTTTTCTTTAAGTGCTTTATAGGAAACACATTGCAGCAGACTGTATGCAGAAGCAGACATGAGAATCCGGCTGTTAAGCCATGCCTCAAAGAGATTTGTAAAATGGTAAAACAATGCCACTCTTATTCTTTTGTGTCTTCTAGGGAAAATATATTTGTTTTTAAATATCATGTTAACATGTAATAAATGTGTCATTCTTATTCCTAAATGAATTAACAAGTAAATCTTTCCTTTTAATTTTCCAACTTTAAATTCTAATATGGTAGCTATAACTCACGAAACAAGATCTGTTTGGGGTTCTCAATAATTTTTAAGAGTATAAAGAGATACTGAAGACAAATGTTTGTAGATTGCTGCTCTAGGCTATAAATATGAATATAAATTTGGGAAGGTATAGGCTACACATATCTTTAACATGACTAGATAGCATCACAGTGCTCCCCCATCCAATCTTGAATTATAGGTCTGTGTATTCACGTTGAGAGGTGGCAGCTTAATTGAAATATCATAGTGCTTCCTTGACATGAACTAATTAGCTATTATGTAGAAATTGTTTAGGCAAATTCTGGATACTGTTTAAGAAACTTTAAAACAATTTGGTCTCACTAAATACCTTTTATTTTTATTTATTAAATTAAAGGAAAATTCAACTAGGATAACATTTTTGTGAATAAACATACAGGTTAAATATAGCCAGTGACATTAAATTTTATTATAATATTTTATTAATAATTAAGTCACACAGGCATCCTAGACAACCAATACATTGAAAACACTACATATTCCTCCTGTGTCATTGCAATATATAATTATTCAGGGAGCTTATGCACTGATTAAAAGAGGTGCAATGATTTAAAACATGTGGCCTATTACCATGTAAAATAGGTTTGGGATTAATTCTACAACTGTTTGATATTTAAAATGAGTGTGTAATTCAGTATATTAAAGAGTTTTTATGTATATACAATAGGAAATGATTTAAGATTTCTCAACATTAAAACATAATGCAAGAAGGAGGTAGAAAGAAATTATATTAATTATTCCAGAGCAAGACATTATAATAAGCTGAATCATACAATTTTTAATTTTAAATTTATGGGTTAAAAGGAATGAAAGTCCTTGGGAAAAAATGGAATAAAATAAGATTTTTGATCCCAGCAGGGAACTTTTTGGAAACCTCCCCTACGGGCATCGTATCAAGACCTTATAGAAGAAATGGCCTTTCAATCATATCTCCTGAAGTCATAGAGGATTTTATCACGTCTCATGTATAATGAAATGTTAATGTGATTTTTCTTGACTGATATCATTCAGAGTGATTCATTTTCAACACCAGTTCTCGCTCATTATAAGACGGATTTAATGTGGTACTTATAATTAAAGCCTGTTTTTAAAAATAGCAACTGAATCCACAGGAAGTATGAACATTTCTCATTTTGAGGAGTTTTCTTTAGAGAGTAATATTCACTGGACTCTGCATTCATTGAACTAAACTTTAGACAGAGATAAAAAAGGGTTAAGTAGACAGTCTTCAACTCATCAGAACCCCTACCCATAGTTTTCCTATTTCTGACTCCACTTCAGGTTTCTAAATGACATGAAAATATTTTAAGTATACATAGTCCTATATGAAAATTGCAACCATTAATATATTGAAGTAGTAAAAGAAGGAGATAGACAGATAGCTGGATCAATCAATTGATCAATCAATCCACCCCAATAAACTACCTAAAATAGTGGCAGAGATGGCTTAGCTAGAAATGTTCATCATAAGTTAGGGTTTGAGACTGCGCCCAGAGAAAAGTTATCTGACACTTGAAAAACCAAGTGTCTAAGAAGGGGTCCCAGAGTGCAGTGTAGACAGATGAAAGAGTCTCTGGACACATAAATGAAAAAGTGACACAGATCATCTACTTTCTGCAAGGTAAATCCAACAACTGGAGCTGAGAGTTCAGGCTTGAGGCTATGACCTCATAAATGATACACACAACTGAGGGAATAAAAACATCTGAAAAGCCATAGTTTCACAGCCAGAGCTTCACAGCTCACATCCCATGGGGTCCTATGAAGATAATCAACTATTGGCAAGTCTGCCTACAAGCCTAGAAAAGCTGCTTAAACTGTCATCTATGGTTCTGGCCATATTGCAACAAGGCTGAGTAAGCCAAGAGCTAGAATAGCGTCTGTAAGGCTTCTCCCTCCCCTCTCATCTCCTTTTTTGTTCTCTGAGTAAATAGAGGTAGAAGGCAGTTGAATAACAATTTAAAAATGTTATTGCTGTTATTCTAATTTGCGTCTTAAACAACCTGGAGAATATACTGCCATCAGGGAAGAAATTGAAAAGAACCTGTAATGTTTTATGTAGCACCTTGTTATTCAGAGATCAACTTCAACGTCACCCTTCAGGATTTTCCTTGACCACCCACTCCACTCTCTATCACATCATCTTATTTTTAGTAGAGAAGGTATGGGCATTTGATATTGTTCTTGCTTATTTATTAGAGAATAAGAATAATATAGGTGTTATAAATACAGATCCTGAGATCAGGTTGCTTGGATTGGAATTCTGGCTCTTCAATGTAATCATTGGGAGCAAGGCTCTATGCTTTAGTTTCCCCCTCTAACATTCGGATAGTAATTTTTTCTACATCCCTGGGTTTTGGGGAGGATTGTGTTGGTTAATAAAAGTACTAGATCCAGGACAGGCACAGAGTGAGCACTTGAGGAATGTGAGCCTTAACTCTTTATTTGCTTGGTGTCTATCTCCCTAACTAGTCTGTTTTTCACTTGTCTGCCTCAGTGACCCAGTACCTGGAATGATGCCTGGAGCACTCATGAGACTTTCAATAGGAATTATGAAAAATTAATTAATGAGTCTCAGTTTAGGTTTTGAGATTTAAATCTAACTCAGTAGACCGTAAGAAGGCATGGACAGACAAAATTGAAAACTTAACAGTTCACAGTAAACATTGAGCTTCTGCTATTCATGGTAGTCAAGAACTTTGACTGTATAATGCTGACAATGGCTTTCTTGCCTTAGTTGCTAAGAAATTAGCCCAGTGGTTTTAAGCTCCATGACTGATAACCTAATTTCCTGTGCTGATTGGGTCAAATCCATGCCACACCATTTGGGCCACCTCAGAATACATATTGAAACTCTATCTGTCACCTCAGGCCTCTCCCCTTCCCCTAAGTGGGCTCTGTACCACAAGAGAGGCAGCTCCAGCCATCCCTGGAGGGCTGTCCCAGTGGCCTGAGAGCTGCTCCTAGACCCCTACCAAGGTCAGCATTGACTTCAAAGAACCTGGTCACAGACTTGACCAGTCAGTCCCACCCAGCTTTGCCCCCTCCAGTGCCTTGGCAGCACAGTGCAGGATGGGGACCTTGGGAACTCCATGCTTTGACTATCACCAGGGACATCCCATACTTCCTCCATCAACAAAAATCAAGTAAAAATTCCACTGCCATTATCACAGGTGTCTCTTGCCTGCAAGCACCACCTACTGGCCTGTAGGATGAACTACACAATCCAGTATAATTCCTGCTGACAGAAGTGAGGAAATGAAATAATTTCCCAAGACCTCCACTTCCTCATCTTTGTAGGAGACAGTGAGCTTCACCACACACACAATGCTACTACAACCTACAAACAACTAACATTTGAGAAAACCACTATGCTAAGGCTATCTATAACCAAAACATTTATACAGAGCCTTGGCCTCTTAAAATCACACAGAAGCAAAGCCAAATGAACCTACCCAACATAAGCAATAGTCACACTCTCAATGAGGAAAGAAGAAACTCACCTAATTAAAATAAATTTTAAAATAAGAAATGACAGCTTCTACAGATGAGAAGAAACCAGCACAAGAATTTCAGCACCATCATGAAACAGACTGTTGAGCCACTCCTAAAAGACCACATGAGCTCTCGAGCTATATCTGCCAAACAAAATGAAAACTTTGAAGTGAGAGATAAAGAATTAAAGTTATGAATTTTAAGGAAACTCAGTGAGATCCAAAAGAAAGTGGAAAACCAAACAAAGAAACCAGAAAAAAAAATTCAGGAGATGACAGACAAGATAGATATATATTTTAAAAACCAAACAGAACTTCTGGAAATGAAAAATAAACTAAGAGAATTTTAAAACACATTTAAAAGCTTTAATAAGCGACTAGACCTAAGCAGAAGAAAGGATTTCAGATCTTAAAGACAGGTCTTTCAAATTATCCCAATCAGAAAAAACAAGGAAAAAAAGAATTTTTTTTTCAAATTAACAAAACCATCAAGAAATATAGGATTATGTAAAGCAACAAAACCTATAACTTATATACATTCTTAAGAGGAAGAAGAAAAAGTAAGAAGTTTGGGAAATATATAAGAGGAATCAGGAAAATTTCCTCAGTCTTGCTGGAGAAATAGGCATTCAGATATAAAAAATTCAGAGAATACTTGGAAGATATTATACAAGATGAACATCATCAAGGCATATAGTCATCAGACTATCCAAGGTCAACATGAAAGGACAGATCTTGAAAGTGACTAGAGAGAAGCATCAAATTACCTATACAGGAAATCCCATCAGACAAACAGCAGACTTCTCACCAGAAACCATACAAACCAACAGAGAACGAGGGTCTGTTTATAGCCTCCTTAAAGAAAATTTAAAAAGTACTAGTCCAGAATTTTACATCCTGCGAAACTAAGCTTTATAAATGAAGAAATAAAATCTTTCCCAGACAAGCAAACACTAAGGGAATTTGTCACAACTAAACCAACCCTAAGAAATGCTCAAAGGAGTTCTAAACACAGAAACCAAAGGACAATAATCACCATCAGGAAAGTGCTTCACCATCCTGTGAAGCAATTACACAATTGAGACTCCAAGGCAAACAGCTAACAACATTATGACAGGAACAAAACCTCATATATCAATGTTAACCTTGAACATAAATGACCTAAATGCTCCACTTAAAAGATATAGACCAGACTTTAAAAAACAAGGCCCAATCATCTGTTGCCTGCAAGAAAACCACCTAATGGCTAAAGCTGCCCTCAGACTCAAAGTAAATAAATAAAAGAAGATATATCACACAAATGGAAAACAAAAGTGAGCAGGAGTAGCCATTCTTATATAGTATAAAACAGACTTTAAAGCAATAATGGTTTTTTTTAAATGGCATTAAAGGGCATTATATATTGGCAAAGGGTTTAATATAACAAGAAGATTTCACTAGCCTAAATATATATGCACCCAACACAAGAACACCCAGATTCATTAAAAAAAAAAAAAAATACTATTAGACCAAAGAAAAGAGATTGATATCAATACGGCAATAGTGGGGGACTTTAACACCCCACTGATAACACTAGACAGATCATCAAGATAGAAAGTCAACAAGGAAAATTGGATGTAAACTGGACTCTAGACCAAATGAACTTAATAGATATTTACAGGACTTTCTACCTAACAATTGAAGGGTATACATTTTTCTCATTTACATATGAAATAGTCTCCAAAATCAACCAATATTTGGCTCTAAAGCAAGTTTCAATACATTTACAAAATTAAAATGATATCAAGTATCTTCTCAGATCACATTGAAATAAAATTAGAAATCAATACCAAGAGGAACTCTGAAAAGTAAGAAATTACATGGAAACTGATAACCTGCTTCTGAATGACATTTGGGTAAACATGAAATAAGGCAAAAATTTAAGAAATGTTTTGAAATGACTGTAAATAGAGAAACAACATATCAAAATCTCTGGGATACAGTAAACACAGTACTGAAAGTGTATAGCATAAAATGCCTATATCAAAAAAGACAGAAAGATCTCAAATTATAACTTCACACCATACCTCAAGGAAATAGAAAACAACAATAAAAGCAAACTCAAGTCTAGCAGAAGGAAAGAAATAACAAAGATCAGAGCAGAACTAAATGAGACTGAGACCAAAGTAAATCAAAACAAAACAAAAAGATACAAAAGATCAATGAAAAGTTGGTTCTTTGAAAGGGTAAACAAAATTTAATAATTTCTAGCTAATTTAACTAAGAAAAAAGGGGAGATTCAAATAAACACAATTACAAATAATAAAAGTGACATTACAACTGATACTATAGAAATGCAAAAGATAATCAGAGATTACTATGAACATCTCTATATGTACAAACTAGAAAACCTAGAAGAAATGGATAAATTTCTGGAAACATACAACCTCTGATATGGTTTGGCTCTGTCCCCACCCAAATCTCATCTTGAACTCCTGCATGTGGGAGGGACTTGCTGGGAGATCATTGAATCATGGGGGCAAGTCTTTCCCATGCTGTTCTCTTGATAATGAATAAGTTTCATGAGATATGATGGTTTTAAAAACAGGAGTTCCCCTGTACAAACTCTCTCTCTTTGCCTGTTGCCATCCATGAAAGATGTGACTTGGTCTTCCTTGCCTTCTACTATGATTGTGAGGCTTCCCCAGCCACGTGGAACTGTAAGACCAATTAAACCTCTTTCTTTTGTAAATTGCCCAGTCTTGGGTATCCCTTTATCAGCAGCATAAAAACAGACTAATACAACCTTTCAGGATTGAACTAGAAAGAAATAGAAATCTTGAGCAGACCAATAATGAGAAACAAAATTGAATCAGTTAAAAAAGTCTTTCAACCCAGGACTAGACAAATACACAGCCAAATCTTAGCAGACATACAAAAAGAGCTAGTACCAATCTAAATGAAACTATTACAAAAGATTGACCAGGAAGGATTTCTCCCTAACTCATTGTATGAAACCAGTATTACCCTGATATAAAAATCAGGCAGGAACACAACAACAACAAAAAATGAAAACTGCAGGCTAATACCCCTAATGAATATAGATGTGAAACTCCTGAACAAAATACTAGCAAACTAATCCAATTGCACATTAAAAAGACAGTCCATCATGAGAAGTAGGTCTGCAAGAATGTAAGGATAGGTCAACATTTGCAAAAAATGGGATTGATCACTGTTTTAGTAGGTTATCATGCTGTTAATACAGACACACCTGAAACTGGATACAATATAAAGCAAAGAGGCTTAATTGACTTGCAGTTCAGCATGGCTGGGGAGGCCTCAGGAAATTTACAATCATGGCGGAAAGGGAAGCAAACACTTTTTTCTTCACATGGTGGCAGCAAAAAGAAGTGCAGAGCAAATGGAGAGAAAAGCCCTTTATAAAACCATCAGATATCATGAGAACCCACTCACTATCATGAGAACAGCATAGTGGTAACTGTCACCATGATTCAATTACCTCCTACTGGGTCCCTCCCATGGCACGTGGGGATTGCCAGAACTACAATTCAAGATGAGATTTGGGTGGGGACACAGCCAAACCATATCAATCACATTTACAGAATTAAAAACAAAAAACACAAGCTTATCACAATAGATACAAAAAAACATTTGATAAAATCTGACATTTCTTCATGATAAAAACCCTCAACAAACTAGGTATTGAATGAACATACCTCAAGATAATAAAAGCCATATATGACAAACCCACAGTCAACATTACACTGAATAGGAAGGAGTTGAAAGTATTCCCTCTAAGAACTGGAAAAACAAGGATTTTACTCTCACCACTCCTATTCAACACAGTACTAGAAGTCCTAGTTAAAGTAATCATGCATGAGAAAGACATAAAAGGCATCCAAATTAAAAAAGAGAAGTAAAATTAGCTCTGTTCATTGATGATTGAAAACCCTAAACACTCCTCCAAAAGACTTCTAGACTTGATAAATGACTTCAGTAAAATTTCAAGGTACAAAATTAATGTACAAAAATCAGTAGCATATCTATAAACCAATAATGCCCAAGCTGAGAACCAAATCAAAAACTCAATTTTATTTACAATAGCTACAAAAAGAAAAAGTTACCTAGGAACACAGTTAACCAAAGAAGTAAACGACCTCTACAAGGAGAACTACAAAACACTGATGAAAATTCATAGATAACAGAAACAATTTTTTTAAAATCCCATGTTTATGGATAAGAAGTGTCCATATTATTAAAATGACCATACTACCCAAATCAATCTACAGATTCAACGCAATTCCTATCAAATTACCATCATTCTTCACAGAATTAGAGAAAACAATTCTAAATTTCATATGAAACAAAAAAGAACCCAAATATCCAAAGCAATCCCAAGCAAAAAGAACAAAGCCAGAGGTATCACATTATCTGACTTCAAATTATATTACAAGCCTATAGTAACTAAGACAACATGGTACTAGTACAAAAATGACACATAGATCAGTGGAACAGAATAGAGAATCCAAAAATAAAGCCACATACCTACAACCAACTGATGATCTTTGACAAATTTGAGAAAAATAAACAATGGGAAAAGGACACTCTATTTAATAAATGGTTTTGGGAAAATTGGCTAGACAGATGAAGAAAAATGAAACCTGACTCCTGTCTCTCACCATATGCAAAAATTAATTCAAAATGGATTAAAGACTTTAATGTAAGACCTGAAACTATAAAAATCATAGAAGAAAACCTAGAAAAAAAACCTCTTTTGGACATAGGTCTTAGCAAATAATTTATGACTGAGACCTCAAAAGCAAATGCAATACAAACATCAAAAATAGACAAATGAGACTTAATTAAACAAGCTACTGCATAGCAAAAGAAACAATCAATAGAGTAAACAGACAACCTACAGAATGGGAGAAAATGTTTGCCAATTATACCTCTGACAAAGGACTAATATCCAGAATCTACCATGAATTCAAACAACTCAACAAGGAAAAGAAACAATCCCATTAAAAAGTGGGTAAAGGACATGAACAGACATTTCTTAAAAGAACACATACAAGTGACCAACAAACAAAAAAAGTCTCAGTATCACTAATCATCAGAGTTATGCAAAGTAAAGCCACAAGGAGATATTATCTTACACCAGTTAGAATGGCTATTACTAAAAAGTCAAAAACCAACAGATGCTGGCATGGATGTGATAAAAAGAGAACCCTTATATATGGTTGGTGAAAATGTAAAGTAGTACAACCTCTATGGAAAACACAGGAGGAGATTTCTCAAAGAACTAAAAATGGAACTACTACTCAACCCAGAAATCCCACTACGAGGCATGTACCCAAAGGAAAAGAAATCATTATATTAAAAAGACACCTGCATTGATGTGTTTATTGCAGCACTATTCACAATAGCAAAGTCATGGAATCAACCTAAGTTTCCATCAAGGCTTGATTCAATAAAGGGAATGTTGTATATACACATCATGAAATCACTATGCAGCCAAAAAACAAAAACAAAAGCAAAATGAAATCATGTCCTTTGTAGCAACATGGATGGAGCTGGAGTCCTTTATAAGTGATATAACTCATAAACAGAAAATCAAATACCAAATATTCTCTCCCATTATAAGTGAGAGCTAAATAATGGGTACATATGGGCATAAAAATGGAAAATATATATACTGGGCACCCCAAAATGGGGGAGGATGGGAGAGCAGTGAGGGTTTTAAAAATTACCTATTGGGTAAAATGTTCACTATTTGAATGATGGATATACTAGAAGCCCAAACCTCAACATTATGTGACATATCCATGTAACAAACCTGGATGTGGACCCCCTGAATCTAAATTTTTTAAGTCTTCCTGTCTTCTTTCTCCTCTACACTTTCTCTTGAAATTACATCTTTGTGCTTTGTGATTATTTATTTTTACTATTATGTGCCTTTTAAAAATCATTTCTAATTATCAGGCTCATACTGAAATGTCCTAGGACTATTAAAAGGTGTGTAGCCAAGAACAGAAAACCAAACACCACATGTTCTCACTCATAAGCAGGAGTTGAACAATGAGAACACATGGACACAGGGAAGAGAACATCACACACCAGGGCCCCTTGTGGGGCAGGGGACTAGGGGAGGGAGAGCATTAGGAGAAATACCTAATGTAGATGACAGGTTGATGGGTGCAGCAAACCACCGTGGCACAAGTATACCTATGTGACAAACCTGCACGTTCTGCACATGTATCCCAGAACTTAAAGTATAATAAAAACAAAAAATAAAAGGTGTATCGCCAGTGTTTTACCCAGACAAGCTCTCAATAAAACCATGAGCTGCTTTCAAATCCAAATTGTCCTTTTCTCAGTCAGTTGGAAGAGGTAGGTTATTAATAATTCTAAATTAAATCAAGTACTCAAATACAGTGAAAATTGGTGTTGAAAATAGATACATTTTCTCAAACAACCAGATTCAAGATAATCACCTTAACATATCTTCTCCATATTCAAGTGGCTCTATGAAATGTTTTATTCACTGGTAGACTTGATTGAAGATCCATCTCCTCATTTGTATCAGAGATTATTTTGGGAAGGAGATTTTGCATAGGTGTGTTTGAGAGGGTCTCAGAAGGCACAGAAATGTGAAACAGTCATAAATCCAGGGAAGCTGTAGATGTCTCCATTGATAGAGGAAAAAATGCCAGACTGTTGTGGGGAACAACACCAGCCACAGAGATCTTTGAAAGAGAACAGAACCAGGATGGGAGTAGCTTGGGTCTTGTTAGGAAAATAAGAAATCAAGTAGGAAATAATCGCATCAGTGAAACTTTATAACCTTAAATGAACTTACAATGTTATTATCACTCCATAAGGACCAGCAAACTCTCCTCACAACTGCTATCAATATCTCCTACACTCTGATCTTAATCATATGTTTTTCTGAATTATTCCTTAATTTGACTCCTGGTTTGTTTACTAGACATTTGTTGATAGCTCACCATGTGCCAGGAACCATCCTAAGCACTTGAGATACAATGATGAGCACCATTAAACACAATGCTACCCAAAGAGAGCTCAGAGTTTGTTAGGAGACAAAGGCTATATAGCTCAAACAAACAGTCAATCACGTAGCAAAACCCAAAGCTGTGATATGTGACATGACTGAGAAGGAAATGGTATTCTGAGAGCATATAACAGGGTTTTGGCAGATCAGTGAAGACTTCTCAGGGGAAATAAGCCTTGAACTTAAAAATGAAGGAAGAATGGATGTTAAGTGGGTGAAAATGGGGGCAGGGAGCAGGTGACCTTATGTGCTAAAGGAACAGGATGTGCAAATGCTCTGTGGCAGGGGAGATTACATGGAGTACCAGGAACTAAAAGAAGGCCAGGTTCACCAGAGTCAAGAGAGAAACAGGGAATGGTGTGTGTGATGAGGCAAAAGAGATGTGTAGGGAGGGACCAGACTGTTCAGGGCCCTGTGAGTCTTGTTAAGGAATTTTTACTCTATTCTAAGAGCTATGGGAAGACTTTGAAGGGTGATATTGTATTATACCTCCACTACATGATTTTACCAGTATTCCAGCTGCCACCCCATGCACTTAATGCAATGTAAAATTGGACTAACTGTGAGAAACATAGTAGAAAAGCAACTAGGGAGATCTGAACAAATTGCAGTTGGAGATTAACAAGTGAGATTCCCGTAGACAATAAGAAAGCATGGGAATGAACCTGAAGCTTAAGGCAAAACTCTGTGAGTCAAAACAACCTGGATGTTATCCCTGAATAAAATTCATAGAGTTCCCATAAATTGCACCTCCAGACTTCCCTCCTCTCCGTCCTTCAGCCATCTGAGGATTTCCTAATGTTCTGGCCCTTCGAATGTCCATCACAATTGCAAAGGTAAAATGAATGGTAATAAGAAATTGATTTAAGGTCTGCCCTAGGGTAAAATAATGATTCATTGACTTTTGCGGCATTTTATTGTAAGTGTGGTGGAAATGAGTATTATCTTTAATGGTTAACTGAGTAATTGATTATTGATAAATGAGTACTCTATTCAAGCCAGGATCCATCTTACATCACCTGGAAAAGGATGATGTTCCTACTCTTTTAATGACCATTAAGTGGTAAATAAGGAAGTGGAAATGTTTCATAACTTACATATTAAGTATCTTTGGTCATTTAACCACCTCTACAATGAGAGCAATAAGGCAGCTGGGGGTAGGTAACCGACATAAGGAAAGATCAATGACTGTTTTTCAGAGTTTTATTGAAAGTGCATTATAGATTGTCTTGCTTTTAACATTATTACTTCATTGAATAACGATATATGAGTAGGCTAAGGGGAAAAATTAGAATCTAGCTATGCAAGGCTATCTGTGTGATAGGATGGGAATTACATAGTAAAATGGCCTCCAGAGAACATTTCAATCTCACTCCCACTCCCTCTATACAGTGCAAATAGATTGGAAGTTGGAAAAACAAAATGAACGAAGTTTGTCTTTGTGCCCCACTTATCTCCTTTTTATTGCACCCCTGTCTACCTTCTGATGTCCCTTCATAGTTATTCACTGAACCCCTGTGCTGCTCTCCTACTATCCAAAGTCCACTCCCACTCACAACTGCTGCATGTCACTGAGATGCATAATTCACATAAATTTTCCCAAGTGCCATAAATATGTCTCCTGCAATCACATAACTCCCATTTCTTCAGTATTTTGATCTCAGTCAAGCCTTAGAAAGAAAGCAACCTAATTTAACCAATTTATACTATGTCCCATTAACCTGCATTGAGGTGAATTCATTTTAGTAAAGAATGCCAATTATATATTTAACACATTTCTAATGAGAGGACTTTCAAGTGGCTTAACAAAGTGCCATGCAGTTTTACAGAACTCTTGTGTTGAGGCAAGTGATACCTTTGCCAAGGGTGGCTGTCAGAGGCAGGGTAAATGGTTAGAAAGGGCACAGACTCTACAACAAAATTGAGTTCAAATCCTGGCTCTCCTTCTGTTAGATAGGCTAACCCCTGAGAATCAAATTCATCTGTAGAGTGGACGCTACTGTCTCATGAGATTAGAGTAAGGATTAGATAAAAATAATACATGCCTGGTGCCTAGTACAGCAGCAGGCACATAGATAGTAAAAACAATCCAATTGTCATTATTATACTTATAGGGGCAAGTGAGTGGTTAAGACATTCTAACCAAGAACCAATGGGAACCACTGATAATCATCTTTTTTTTTTTTTTCCTGATACTTTCAAGGAAGAAATGAGTGGGCTGATCAAGAACTTAGGAAGAAAGGAAAGAGGGGAGCATCTGAGCATCATGGTCCACAGAATAATGATCCCTGACTCCAGGTTTAATTTGAAACTTACTTTGAGAACCATAAACTTTTAAAAGGCATTCCCTTTGCTTTGGCCTTAGCTTCTAAAGCACAGCTTTAATACTAGCCTATTAACAACTTCAATATAATTTGAGAGGTCATTCATGTCTTCTCATGGATATTGATGTCCACCATAGAATGGTTTTAGGTGAAGTAGCATAGTTTCACTTTTCACAGGTCATGATGGTTACAATCACCAAGAGAGCAGTTTCTTTTAAATATTTTATCTTACATCATATTCTGCATATTTCTGCCTATCGCTGTCTTCTAATACTTTTAAAGATTGACAATATTTTCTAACCATGTACCTAGGCCCTGGAAAGTTAAAAATTTTACCTCCTCCTGTCCTTTCTTTCCCTGGATCCTAAACAGAGTACCAGTGGTTATAGCTTTGGTCTATTCTTTACCCTAAGTCCTCCCTTCAATCACTCCTGAGGCCATGGCAAATAATAAGAATAGTTTGATTGAGTTTGGAAAATATCAATCTAGTATATCTTCTCTAAAACCATTTCTGGAAGAAAACTATTTATAATTTAATGTTTCAAATATACCATCTCTTTTTAAAGTAAGAGGAGGCAGAATCTAGCCATAAATTCATTACTTGTAACCCTTGACCCCAGAGCTTCAAGCCATCTATATATCATACGGTAGAGAGTCAAAGTTCAGAGTCCCTGTAAATCATACAAAGCAGTTACTCCTCTAACAGTCTATTGAAAAGAGCCACCAATCTAGTTTGAATGAAAAAGAAAGAAGTCTTTACTTACCACAGCCCCATGGCCATGCAGACTTCTGCACTGAAGGCATAGTGAGAGGCAGTGGGAGAAATATGAAGTTAGTGAGAATGTTGTCAGTTGCAGGGAGAGCAGATAAGGGCATTGCATTAAGGTAATTGTATAATATTCCACTTCCTCCATAGTATTTACTCAAGGCAGTGGTATTCCAATTTTATCCTATCTAGCCTAAGGATTCTGTAGAGTGCCTAGCACAAGGTTCAGGAAAAGACTAAGCAGGTATAGTGAGGGATATCCTACAACCAGGACAGTTCTATATACATCACCTGGCATCCATCTATACACGTATATATACGATCATACTAGAAAAAAATAGTAAGAGTTATAGTTCTAAAAATTTTTTGAAACTCATTGATATAAGGTTCTGGAGGACTAGTTACATGCCTCAGTAGCCAAAAGATAAAGAGAGAGAAAATATATAATGGTCTCTGAGGCATCTTTAAAAATTACTGTTCTTTGGCCCCTGTCAAACTGGAAATGATAAACACCATGTAAGAATAGCTGACATGTATCAAGTGCATATCATGATCCCTGTACTTTGTTAAGGGTTTTGCATTGATACATCTCATCATATCACAGAGACAGGTTACGTTACAAACTCCATTTTCAAGTAGGAAAACAGAGGTTCAGGTGGCTAAACTGTATCCAAAGTTTCACAGCTAGAAGAAGACAGAAGTTTGTCTTATTCACATATCAATTCAATGAAGCTGTTTAGTAGATGGTCTGCCACTAGTTAATTCATGAACACAGTTTTTTTTTTTTTTTTTTAATTCTGCAGCTCTTTTCCTAGAGCTTCAGAGGCCTTGACTGGATTTCTGCATCTGATGATAAGGTTCCGGACAGCAGAAAGATAGGAGATAGTAGAGGATTGCATAGGAGGTTTTTAAGCACCAGACCTGGAATGGGATGCATATGCATCATTGCTGCCCATGTTTCATTGGCCAGAACTCAGTCATGTGGATGTGTCCAACTCTAAAAACGTTTGGGAAATGTATTCTAGCTATGTGCCCAGGAGGAAAGGGAAAATGGTTATTTGCCAGTCTCTACTGCAATAGAGGATTCAAACTCAAGGAACTTTAAATCCTCCAGAGGCCACCACACTGCAGAATTAGCTTCTCTTCAGAAATGAAAGAAACATTAAGAACTGTCATCTCTAGGATCACCATTGCAAATTCTGAAGAATCCCTAAGAACATGGCAGATGTAGATTCATTCATTTATTCATGCAATATTTATTGAACATCTACTATAAGCCATGCATTTATTCAGCATTTACTGAGCACTCACTGTGTGCCAGGCCTATAATGGGAGCTGCAGCAATAAACAAGACAGAAACAGTCCCTGCCAACATGGAACTCACATCTCACAAACTGGAATTATATTTTCTCACACAAGGCACTTTACTACTATCTACAAAGTCATGTACCACTTTGGCTCTTTCAGCTTCTGTTATTTAGCTTGAATATATATGGAAATGTAGGAAAACACACATTTTCTATACTGAGTTCCTTTTAAAAGGAAAAGCTCTTACAATGTTTGTCTTTGTGTCTTCAGTACCTAACATAGTATCTGGAATATGCACAAATTCTCATGTCATGGAAAAAGGACTAGACTAGGAATCACACAGTTTTTATTTTGTTCTTATTACGTCATTCAGTTCCCATACAATTCAAGCATGTTTCCTCACTGCAAAGTAAAACATTCTGAATAAACCAATTTTGCAGATATTTCCATCTTTAAAACATAAACTTAACATTTTGAATGCAATTAGTCTAGCAGAAACAACATTGAATCAGGGTCAGCAGATGTGGACTATTGCCTTAATTCTCCAGTTCCTTGAGGAAATCACCAAAAATCTTTATTTTTTTTTTATTTTTTTCACCCAAAATCTTTAATCCTCAGTCTATTCACTGGCAAACAAAAAAAATTGAGCATTAAAAGTATCCCTTGAATATCTAATATTCTATTAGTATTTATGATACTAATATTGGGTACCAAAAGATCAGATGCCTGCCATAGAGTTTAATTTCCTACAGCCAAATCCTAAAAAAGGACCCCTGAAAATCTGAGAGAGGCAGAACACCTTCTGTGTGTAGCAGGAGTAATTTTCTGTCTCTACCTGATCATTTTCAATATTTTTTCTTTTCTCCAAAATTCACAACCATTCTTGCTTTATCTAGGTGGGTTGGTATTGAATAACTTCGTATTTCAGCACAGTTTGCTCTGCTAATTCATTACTTACTAGTGTATTAAATACTGGGGTCTACTTGAGGACAGAGGGTGGGAAAAGGGAGAGGATCAGAAAGTATAACTATCATGTACTAGGCTTAGTACCTGGGGGATGAAATAATCTGTACTACAAACCCCCATGACACGAGTTTAGCTATCTAACAATCCTGCACATGTACCCCGAGCCTATAATATAAGCTTAAAAAAAAAGTTGTATTACTCTGGATTCTCGTCTTTCCTTCCCCCAAATTAGAAACTGTGTCAGAGCAAGGTGACTCATAACAGCCTAAACAATGAGGCTGTCTCTCCCTGTCTTTAAAAAAAAAAAAAATATATATATATATATATATATATATAGACAGCAGTTTATTAACTACATATTATCACAATCCAGGGGGAAGGGAGACTGTTTCTCAGAATATTTCCATTTATCATCATGTTATATTTATTTAAGATCTTAATTAAAATGATAAGAAATATGGTCTTCATCACAAGGGAAAAAATTTACTATCTCTGGAAATCAAGAGATTATGAAATATTAAGATTCATAAAATGTCTAGCTCTGTACTGAAAGTTAACAAAAACAGTTGTTAGCGAGACTAGTTCTATTTGTAATGTTGGTTAATTAAATAATATTTGTAGTGCATATGAGGGCCTTGAAAGAAATGTTTTAGTTGACATAAGGTATGACTGTTGTTATTATACCAATACAGAGAAGATGTAAGCATTTGTCTGAAAATGTCCACAATTAGGACAACAAAAATCACCAAACTAGGGTTCAGTGTTTCTAACCCTGTGTAGAGAGGATTCCTTTTTAAAATACAATTAAGCCTAAGTCAGAGTTAGACTGCTTGCAGAGTCTATCCATTGGCATCACTAGAACATGGATTTTGATTTGGGTTGGGGAAGGGGGCTAGAAACATTCTTCAGTAAGGAATGAAGAATTAAAAGTCTCAGAGCCAAAGGTTTGTGATACCTTCACTCATTAGTTAAAAACAAATCTCTTGGAAATGAAAGGCTGCAATTCAAGCATTATTTGGTGCCATCCTAATATTCTCCAGGTCCACTTTGCTGGCTACGTGGGAGCCTGAATGATGTTAGTATTCTCTGCCCAGCAGCGGCTGCATTGGCCCCGAGGTCCTGAGAGAAATGGGTAAGTCAACAGTAGTAAGCACACTCCACATGTGTAGTTTTTTCTGTAAATACATAAATCCTGCAGAAACCAGTACCTACTCTTGTACCTTCAAAACCATACTGAAAAGAGCCTTATTCTATAAAACCTGATAGGAAGACTTGGATAACTCGTTTCTAAACCACTGGTTTCCAAAGTGTGAGAACACGAAATGATTGACTAGGCTATAGAAAGAAGATGCTTAAGTGGGAGCTAGATATTGAGTTCACATGGACACAAAGAAGGGAACAACAGAAACTGGGACTTGCTTGAGGGTGGCAGGTGGGATGAGGAAAAGAATCAAACAACTCTCTCAGGTACAATATTTATTACCTGGGTGATGAAATAATCTGCACAACAAATCTCCATGACATGCAATTTACCTATATAATGAACCTGCACGTGTACCCCTGAACCTAAAACATACTTTTAAAAAGGACAAAAATAAACTTCATCCCCTCCAAAAAATAAGAAAAATTGAGTTTTACTAGTATCCCACATGGGGATGGCAACTAGAACATATATATATATATGTATAGTATATATATATATAGTATATATATATATGTATAGTATATATATATATAGTATATATCTAATATAATGCTATAGATATATCTAAATTATGCATGTATTGGAGGGATATCAGTCAGGTTCTCAGCAACAAAAAGAAGGTATCCTCAGATTGAATAAACCAAGGCAAGTTTAATATAGGAACAATTGACAAAAGTTTGGAGCACCAAAATATAGTAAAAACAAAAAGAGACAGGGCATACAGGATAAGTAACAGCAGGGAGGGGCATAAGGAGGGAGTGGACACCCAAACCAAAGACAGAGTTACAGAGAGGGCCATCTAACAGGACCTGTGGCCTTTGGTAAGAGACCCAAATAAGCCAGGGAAAAAAGTACCCCGGCCTCACTCTCTCCTATCCTCCAGTTTCCTGCCAAACCCAACTGGAATTCAGAGGACATAAGAGCCCCACTGATGCAGTCCATGTGGGTCAGTCTCCACATGTAGCATACAGGGGTACACAGAGCTATCCATCAAAGATGTGCCCCCCCAGTTATTTTTCCTAATAAAGTTACTCCTTATTATAATTTTACGATGCTAAGATACCACTGTCCTAAATAACTTCACAAGATATTATGACTGTGCTAGTAAAAAGCTAAGTTCAAAGGCTTAGACTGCCTAGATCTAGACTCAGTGGCCTATTCCAATTAGGCCTTTTCTAATGGGAAAAGTCTGTTCTCCATACAGAAAGAAAGAGTATACCACTTGGGTCATATGTTTGCTATTTCTGCTTTGAATTATAAGGCTAATGTTCACTCACTGGATTTTATTTATTCATTTACGCTTTCATTCATGTTTTTATTCGTTATGTCAGGCTATGTATAGGTGCTGAGAATAAAAAGATGAATTAGATATAATCTCTGACCTCAAGATTCTATAATTTGTGAAAGGAGACAGATATAATCAATATGTGCAGTTGTATTGTAATTATGCTGAGAGATCAGAGCTGGATACACTAGGTTTACAAAGAAAAAAATGGTCAGTTGTACTGAAGATTGAGAGATGGTAAAGAATCATTTTATGTAAACAAAATAAATAAGTCTAGAGATCTGCTGTACAACATTTTACCTATAGTCGACAATATTGTATTGTACATTTAGAAGTTTAAGATAATATATCTTATGCAATAGTCTTACCACAATAAAGCAAAATTAATAATAATAAAAGGAATTGTTTCATATAGGCATTGGTTTGGGAACCCTGAAGGAGAAGACAGACAAAATATTCTAGGCAAAGAGAATGTATGCAGCAAAATGACTTGATAAATTTGGAGAACTAGAAATATTTTGGCACAGTAAAAATGGGGGAAAGAACATAATCAAATTGAAAAGGTAACCAGGCCAAGATTGTAGAAAAGCCTTATTAACTAATCTAAAAGTAGAACTTTTATCTATACTTCTCTATTGGATCCTAAGCTTGGGTAACTGTAACTCATTTTACTTGAATCTGGTACTTCTGCTGGGAAATAAGAACTACTAATCATATGCCATCACATAGAATAGTGGAAAAACTCATTCTGAACCACAGTATTAACAGCTATCCCTATTTTATGCTGAAGGAACCAATATTAAACAGCACTTTTCCTAAGGTCGGTTTTGGATGCTGTGGAATGGCATGTTTTTTCAAGGATTTCTAGGCTACTTCAGGTAACTATGTGACTAAAATAATGTGGTTTTATCATCAGAATTAAAATTAATATATCAACTAGCCATGCCACAGATTATCAAATAAAGCCTAATTATGACATGGCATCAAATATCTCTTTCCTTATGTGTTTCCTAGTTACTGAAATGCACTCCTACCAAAAAGCTCTCAGTCCCACCACAAAAAGAGCAGAGCCTGGAAATTTTCATGGACATCCGTTATTTTCATAGTAGTACAGTCCTGATGATTCAACAATTCCCCGGTTAGCTGACCTATACAGGTATGGGAACATTGGCTTTAGCAAGTTTTATTTCTGAAAATGCCATAGGCTAATTAATTTGCCTTATATGTACCAACCTTGATTTTCATCCTGCCCCAATCGAAAAAATATCTATTAATTGTATAGAGCAGTTTAGAGAGTGCACTGGCTATTTGACAACTCAAATGCATAAAGAAATTCAATAAGGATGGTTTGCAAGGAACAATGGAGTGAAGAATAAATTCTGAGAGCACTGCAAGTCAAAGTTGACCTCTTAAAGGAGTACATCAAATGAATGAACAATAAATTTTCCATAAGGCAAACCAAAGCATATTTTATAAAGCAAGAATTGTCTCTCCTGAATACTCAACAAGGCCCCTAATGGGCCCAATTCTTCGCCAATATAACTCTCACAGATGGGATTTGCTCTTTCTGCAACACATTCCCTGGCACTAATATTTCATTAGGCTATTCCCGATCAATATTCCTGCCATGATTGTCTAAAGGCACCACTAAGAAGGAAGTATCTGGAAGCCTTTTCAGCAGTTGCATCCTTCTGAGGACAAAGTGAAGTGTTATATTGCCACTTAAGAATTCAAAGGTAAATAAAGCAAGATACTTTCTACCTCTAGTTACTCTCTTTGTGACAAACCAGAGGAACTTGTCATTATAGACAAAATTCTTAACCACAAATTTCTGAGGGGTTTTCATAATGTCATATTCTGACCCTTTCAAGCTAGAGTTGCTTCTAAAGGTCAAAATAATTATGTCCAGTCCCCAGCCCAAGTATCAGTGGTTAGAGTTGCTGGACCGCTCTGAGCCAACAGGAATACAGTGGGAGGTGTGGCAAATAGGTAAGGAACAGCTTCTGTCAATGAGATCAAATCTGTCTTCTCAAGAAACAAGGAAGAGCCAGGAAGAGCTGGTGTCATAGTAGGCCTCCTAAAATTGTTACTGCCTTCTCTCAACTTCATCCAGGCTCCATCACAAAGAGAGGTGCATGTAAAATCAGACCGTCAGAGTCTCTCCATGGCCTTCTGATTCTTTGCTCTCAGCTTATTGTTGGTTGTAATCTATGAAATCAGTGAAACTGAAGAAGTTGCAGATAAATTGCTTGTGAACTGATTTATGATCTTTATTGCACCAGAGAAGTAATTGTATGCATACAACTTCCTTTTACAATTACCTCCACATGATTTCAAAGCAATTCACTGCTTATGGGAGGAGGCCATCAATAAGTGACACTTGCATATTCATTCATTTCAACATGAGATTTTTTTTTTTTAAGGCTTAGGGGAATAGTTCAGTGCTATTGAAAATTACTTTTCTTCCATCAGGATTTTTCCAATTGTTTTTGTTTTTGTTTTCTTAGAGAGAAAAAAACATGGTGCTATCAAAATCTGGTTTTATTTAACTTTATTTTTACTCTTATTTTATTTTAAATAGATTATATTTAAGAGGGTTAAAATGAGAGGCTGCATTTATGAGATGCCAACTACATGCCAAAAACAGTGCCAACCTGTAAATCTATGTTAATCCTTGTATTCTTGCCAATACCATAATTACTTTGCCTTTATTTAGTTAGTTATTTAGTTATCTATTTCAACAGGTTTTGGGGGAACAGGTGGTGTTTGGTTACATGAATAAGTTCTTTAGTGGAGATTTCTGAGATTTAGGTTCAGCCATCACCCAAGCAGTGTGCACTGTATCAAGTGTGTAGTCTTTTATCCCTCACTCCCCTCCCACCCTTTCCCCTGAATCCTCAAAGTTCATTGTATCATTCTTATGCCTTTGTGTCCTCATAGTTTAGCTTCCACTTACGAGTGAGAATATACGATGTCTGGTTTTCCACTCCTGAGTTACTTCACTTAGAATAATGGTCTTCATTTCCATCCAGGTTGCTGCAAACATTTAACTAGTGAAGAAACTCAAAGAAGCATAAGTATTTGCCCAAGGTCAAGGAGCAAATAAGTGACAGACAATGTAGTGTCTGAACTCACATCTAACTACAAAATCCATCCTCTTTCCATGACTTCACCCTGCACTGCACTCAGTTTTTTAGGATAAAATTCCATCTGTTTTGTATTTCTCAGACTGTGGAAAGGTTTTTCAACTTTCTTGAAATTACCTGAGACTGTTTACTATGCCCCAAAAGTCTTGTGTAGCATTTATTCTCTAAGCTTTTCTTTTCTTTTTCTTTTTTTTTTTTAACATGACTTACATGGGGAACCCCTAGTGCCCATCAGAATGGGTAGACCATGTATTCACGATCTTGCTTGACCCTAACAATTCTCTCAAGTCAGTTCTACTTCAGGGGAGGAGGCAATAAAATCAGTAAACTTCGTCACAAGATATCGTGTTGACCAGTTTTTTTTTTTCAAACTTCAGTGATTGCATAACATCTACATCATTTTTGCTATATCTGAATGGTACTATACACTATTTTTTACTTAATATGTTTTAATCAATTTTAACCTGACTTCATTTTTCACTTAGTATTGTTCTAAACAATAAAACACGAGTTTAGTGTTTTTACCAACATTTTTCTTATGCATGTTAAAATACATGAATAACTAATAAAATAAAAAATGATTGTCCATGCACCTTCGAAAGTCACACTTTGGGAAGCACTAATGTCAAATAATTGGCTGTGCTTTTCCACTTGTATCCATTTGTGTATGTGTCATTTGTTCATGGTCTCAGTTCACATATTCACTCATTCATTCATTCAAAAAACATTTATTGAGTGCCAACTCTTGTGTTAGACACTGTTCTGGACACTGACAGCATGTGGAGAATGGTTTAGGCCAGGGAGAGAAGAAAAACGTGGAGCCCACGCAAGGGCTGCTGGATTATTAAAGTAATGCAGGAAGAGAGGAAAGGGACTGAATGCACTCAGTAATAATAAGAAGAAAAGGATTCATTTAAGAGACATTTCAGAAGTAGAATCAATAGAACTCCATGTTAACTTCAATTCACAATGTGGTTTAGGAAAAAGGAGGTAGAAAAATGGCTGTAAGGCCATTCAAATATTTTAACTGCCTTAAGTTATAATACTTTCTGACTTCTTCAACAATCCTGAACACAACTGTAAATGCATAAGTAATGGAGAAACATAAGGAGGGGTAATCTTACTTAAAGCCAGATATAGTATTTAATATATTTAGCATTTATGTGGTATTGGCCACAGAACAATTGGAATAGATACGAGAAGGTCCTGCCGGCCTCTGGCTGAGCTAGGAGCAGGGGAGGTTTGGAAAAGGGTTAAGGAGTAGGAGGCTCAGGGTCTAGCTATTTATCCAGCAGTATGGAAACATTTCAATATTCTACCAATGGTTGCAAACCTCTGGATTATTAGCCTTGCTTAAGTCCATTCATGGCCCTCATCTCTCTCAGAACGTGGTCCAAAACTTGTCCTCGTGCCCAAGGTCTAGACTGTGTACCACACCTGCCTCATCCCAGCTCCCAACCCTCATCTTACCACTGCTTCCTTCCACCTGAAATTCCAAGCCCTTAAATATATCCTGCCTTCCACTGCAAGGCCTTCACACAAGTGTGTCTGTCCTAAAGTCTGGCACATTTTCCAGCCCCTTCTTCTGGCACACTCCTAGTCATCCTTCTGGCTCCATCTTGGATGTGGTATCCTCATGGAGGTTTCTCCTGACCTTCAATATTGAGACAGGTTTCCTCTTTACATGTGGTCACAGTACGCTGTCATTACTTGTTTCATGTCGGTTTTCTGTAACAGGCTTACTAAGCTCCATGAGGGCAGGAACTAGGCCAGCCTTGCTCACCATCCCTCCCCAAAGCTTCACCTACAACTTGCCGTATCAAAGGAACTGAAAAGTACCTATCCAAAAAGTTTTTCCTCTGCAGGAAGAGAGAGAACAGTGCTTACTCATTTATTATTGTTGATTAGGGGGAGCTTGGGAGCATTTAGATGAAAATAGAAGTAATACTATATGCCAGATACTGACCTCAGAACTTATTTTTATCCTATTTAAGCTTTACTATAACTCTGAAGAGTAGGCATTATTATTCCTAATGTTTTAGATGAGGATGCTGAGGCTTGAAGAAGTAAAGAAACTGGCTCAAAATGACTCAGCAACTAAGCAGCTCAGTGAGGATAAAAAGTTCTGCCCCATTACTGCTTCCCAAGCCTGGTTATTAAACTCTCCCTGGCACATGACAGCACCACAATTGCCAGCAGATCACAGATAACAAGACAGCTGAGGAATTTTGCTAGATGCCCTTACAGTAAGAAGGGACAGCCGGTACCATGGCATGAAATGAGAATACCCAAATCAGCCAGTCAGGGACAAGGCTACTACAGTAACAGATGCCCAATAAATAGTGATCCTGACCCAACAAAAAAGATTCATTTATCTTTGAGAAACTCTGTTTAATAAGCAAGTATGTGTATATTTTAGAAGATTTTCATTAAAATCAGCTAACTTTTTAACAGTGCTTCAGCTATCTGGCCAATTTGTCTCTTCTGAGCACTTTCTTCTCTATCCAGATCAATAAGGCATTTCAGTGCTTCAGACTAGACTGCAGTTTGGCTAAAAATGTTTAGTCTCCTTCCAAAGCTAAAGGAGACAAAGATTCAGCAAGATAGAATCCATTGATAACCAATCTGATTAGGATGCCTTTTTTTTTTTTTTTTTTTGGTGAAACTGATGGGTATTAATTCATTTACAACCAATTAGAAGCCTTTTGCCTGGGAAAAATCACCCTTATTCTGGCAGAAATGAACCTCATAAAACAGGTGGAAACAAATGTTGTAAATTGTGTGACTGGTCTCCACAATAATTAAGAAAATGCCTCATGATTCTAATTTCTGCCCTGGCATTTCTTGTTTTTTGCAGCTATACCTTCACTCACTTAGTAGTTTTTCCTAAGCCCCATATTTCTGGTGAGCACCTTGTCTCATGAACAAAAAATGTTGCTTTTATAATACAGCTATATCATAAACTTCAAACAATCATCATTGTCTTCTAATTGTCTGTGAGAATACGTTAAGAAAAGTTTTATGGCCAAATGCGGTGGCTCACACCTGAAAGCCTGGCACTTTGGGAGGTCAAGGTGAGTGGATCACCTGAGATCAGCTGTTCAAGACCAGCCTGGCCAACATGGTGGAACCCTGTCTCTACTAGAAATGCAAAAATTAGCTGGGTATGGTAGTGCACCCCTGTAATCCCAGCTACTTGGGAGACTGAGACATGAGAATTGCTTGAACCTGGGAGGCGGAGGTTGCAGTGAGCTGAGATTGCGCCACTGCACTCCAGCCTGGGCAACAGAGCAAGATGGTCTCAAAAAAATAAAAAGAAAAGAAAAGAAAAGTTGTATGATGTATTATTAAAATGTCTGCTATTATAATAAGGTGAATGTGTCCAGTGACCAATAGTTGTAAGGTCAGGATTTATACAGAATATAAAAATGATTTATCTATTATCACCCATCCCATGCTCTCATCTGCAGATACAGCCTGGGGAATGTGTGCCCTCTCAAAGCTTCATATATGATCTTCTCAAAACAGGGGAAAAATCACCTTATTTAGGTATCTCTTTACAGTATCTCAGATAGAAGGAATTATTTCAATTACTTTTTTTTTGAAGAACTGATTATTTTTGTAAAGAAATCGCTTTACCTCATAACTACTTCAATCAATGCTAGTTCATAGAAGATATCTAACTGAATTAATAAGAAACTTTTTTTAAAAAATTAAAATTTTAGCACAATTTGTCACTGTTCTTGGGGGATGACCTCCCGACTGCAAGCGTTGGATGTTGCTGCAAATAAGCCTTTTTAAAAACTGCTAAACACACACACACACACACACACACACACACACACACACAGAGTGAATGACTTCGTTGCATGCAGAGATCATGTTTATGAAACTGTGGCTTAGTATAGAATTTCCAGGGGGAGCATATAATATACATGCACTTCAAAAAATACGTAAATCAAACAATGCAGATGAGAGAAAAAATTACATGCTCTGGCAAACTGTGATAACAACTATTAAAGTGGCTCTCATGATGGCAAAGACACCAATGGCAAATATGTTTATAAAAAGCATGACCAATATTGTTTTATGAAATGTGAAAGTGAACAAAATATTATTTCCACATTAGCATTGTTTATATGATGCACTGCAAATGTTATCATAAATACATAAATACCATGAATAGACAACCGGCTTTCTTCTCTATTAGCCCAAAAGTTTATATATATATTCAATTTACTTCCCATACTGGTATCTTTTCATTGGTAAAATGAATGATCATCTTTTTTTTTTTGAGAGCAGAGTATTTATCATTTTTCTTTAACTATTGTATTTCCACTGTGTAATGGACTGCCTGGAAGATAACAATTGCTTCAAAAATATTTAATTAATATACAAAATAATGAGACACCATTAGTACACAAAAAGCAGGGGTACTAGACATATCCCCAAATCCACAAACATGTTAAGTTAAAACATCCTTGTTAACAAATCCACTTTGAGATTCCTGAAACTAGTAAAATATATAGACTATTTTGAACCAATATTAGAGGTCATCTAATCCAATCTCTTTATTTTACAGATGAGGAAATCACAGTTAGAACAATTAAATGCATTTCTTCAAGAGAGCTGGGATTAGAACCTTGAGCTTTCCATTAGATAGTATTATTGAGTTGCTTTATTTGTGAGGTTCATCCCAGCCTCTGATTTACACTTCACGATGAAAGCAAGCAGCGTCTCTTGCCTGAGAACAGTTTCTGTTAAGCAAGGTAAACACACATTAATTGAGCCTGAATAGCTGATGGACTGAGAGAGAAATGCAGAGTTTGTGATACAAAATCCAAGCAGATGCCCTTTCTGAGTTTTCGTTATTTGTTAAAGAAGTTGGGCACCTAATCCCATAGAAATGTATTTACCGTTTTGATTTTGATAAGCTCTCAATCATCATGGGTCTTGGTTCAGCTGACAGCCCTAGACACTGTGAGGCAGAAAAACACTCCAGAGGTGCAGCAATGCTGTTTTAGACCTTCACACAGCAAACCATGCATTTGTACCCGAGAAAAAATCAGTATAAGGGTCTCTCTTTCCTTGCATGATGTATTCTTTTATTAAAATAATCACTGCGTATCTCCAATAGAGATTCATGAACAGAAATCTTTATGTCACACTAACAATCCAAGAAGAAAAATCCTAATGGTTGAGTTTTTTTTTAATCCATTTGAATGCTGCTAACTTATTATTAAAATACACAAAAATTTTCCCCATTCTTGCTGCTTTTCATTTTGTCTGTTATTTTCCTCACTCATACTAAAATCCTCAGTGTAACTTAAACCCTCCTAGATTAATTAACTGTGTTAAATTTTCAAACAGTCCTCAGGGTAGATCATGTATAAGTACCTAGGCTACCATATACACGAAGCACACACATACCTTTACAATCCTTTAAGGAAGGATTCCATGATTTCTAATACACTACCAATAACTTATATGCTTCACTTACTAAGTACCAGATATTCTTCCAAACACTTATATCAACTTTTATAATCTTCCTAACAACCTGGTACTATTATCATTTCCTTTGTGCAGATAAGGAAATTGGAGCTCAGAGATATTAACTTACTAAGAATCAAATACAACAAGTAAGTGGTGGAGCTAAGATTTAAACACAGGTAGTCTGGCTCCAGAGTTTGTGCTGTTAAATATTTTGCTATCCTTCTATAGTTTGGTTTTAAATTGCTGTTTTTACTCATATTGTGGACTGTTCATCCTTTGCTCTTTCTTTCCTTAACAAAGCATTTTCTCAGTATTCTAATCTTGTAATTAAGGTGATTGTTTATATTTTATGTAAGTTATTTCTATTATTAAGTAAAATAATCTGTGTGCTATAGAAAACATCAAGATTCAGATTGAATTCCCATCCAAGGGGCTCATGATATAGACAAATGAGGAATTTCTCTAGATCCCCATGGAGTTTGTGGCATGATGAGTTTGTGGACTGTTTGAACACCAAAGGCTTTTTCTTTTTTCAAGTATCAAGGATGAATTAAATAATAAAAGATGACCTGGCATGAATTACAGTATCTGAATTCATTTCTCTAACTCGTGTGTTTGTGGGCCCAAGGTTGAAAGCAATTAGGTGTGAATTATTACACCATCTTCCATGCCCTGACGGTTTTATGATGAATATAAAATTTTATTATTAATGGTTCACTGTTTTTGGAGGAGTTGTTAATTTAAATGTATATATTTATATTGTTAATTAATGAATAGGACAAAAATAGTTGGGTAAAATCTTTCCGAAGAGCAGAAGCTATCTAAGAGTGGAGAAGACCTCACTGACAGCAGGGGCTGTGGCTGAATCCTGACCCCAGGGAGAGGCAGCATGCTGCAGTTCCACCAGGGATACCCGGGTTATTAGAGTGGTGTGATGCCTTACAGACTACCTTGTTCAATTTCTTTGTCTTAAATGTCAGAAAAAATAAGTGACTTGCCTGGGATCATAAGTTAATAGCAGAGCCAAGTTGGCTCAGTCAAAGACACTTGGATCCTGACTCTCAGTGTGCAATGCTTCTCATTTTAAACAATTTAGAAAGATGTCATTGAATACTTAGGAAGAAATAAATAAAATTGTTAGAAACAGGAAGACAAAAATCATAAAAAGGAAAACAATAGTTCTTTTTAATTGGGCTACTCTAAATGTCAAAATATGGCTTGATTGTGAAATACTTTCCTAAGAATGCATTTTCTAGCGCGTTCTTGTGTTGGAACCACATTCATGTGTTGGAACCACAACTAGACAAGCCAGCTGATTCCAGACACCATGTGTGTAATGACTAGCAGGAGCTCAGGTAATAGCCACACATAATTTCCACCTGTGGGCCTCCTCTTGCCATGATTTTCAACTCCTCTCCATCCCTCATCCCCAAATTCTCTCTTCCTCTTGCTCACTGAAGGGTAAAGATATTTTCTTGGACAACTTCAGTCAAAAAGGAGTAATTGAAAACCAATTGAATTTTTCCCTGGGTTAGGCAAGAGAGAGGAAGTGTAGTGCTTGGTAACTTAAGTTTGTTATCAAATAAATTGGTGCTGGAAGCAACCATGTAGAACTGCTGGTACATTGAGCAGAAGTCTATCTTTCTAACTAGTAAAGCTGAGTCTCATCTCTGTTGGGATTCTCCAGGGGGTCGTAAGCAAGTGGCCAAAATGAATTTTACTTTGAGAACATAGGTGTATGAGTGTCTATTTTTTCCTTCTCTTAAGGACTCTAACTGTGTGCCAGGTGAAGCCATGCCAACAGTCATGATCAGTTTGACCTAACTGAGCAGTGATTGACAGTACCCTCCAATTCAGCTTTTACTTGTTTCTGATTGAGTTATTGCTGGAGCTCCTGGAAGCCTAACCTGAATCTTCTCAGCTTACTATTACAGTCTCTTAATCAGAGACAGAAACAGCTCATAAGAGAATAAAAGCATTTTCTAAAAATGAACATACTTTACTTCAAGTTCTGCATTGTACTCTGTTGCTATTGGAAATAAGTTCACTCACTTGGACAATGGCATCATCCAAATCCCTTCTTTCTAGAAGGCCAAGGGCTCTCTCTAGCCCATCTAAATCAGTGTAATATTATTTCTGTAACATTAGATTGCTTTATGTGAGTTCTATAAATACCATGGATAATTACAAAACTGAGCAAATCACTCTATTAGGCAATGCCCTCCCTCAAATAATTCTATAAAAGAAGCAATGTTTTGTGATGTCTCTCTTTCTTCTCTCTAGCGCCCATTCCTATGCTGAGTTGGGGGAATGACTATTGAATTATGACTGAGTTTCAAAACCTGAAACTCTTGTATCATGTCAAATATTCCAAAGATGTCTCTACTAACTCCATCAAATAAAACTCCAACACTTCATATTCCCAATACACAAAATTGCCAATAATCGGTGGCTGGCAAGATGGCCAAATAGGAACAGCTCCAGTCTGCAGTTTCCAGCAAGGTCAATGCAGGGGGTGGGTGATTTCTGCATTTCCAACTGAGGTACCTGGCTCATCTCACTGGGACTGGTTAGACAGTGGGTACAGCCCATGGAGTCTGAGTCAAAGCAGGGTGGGGTGTCACTTCACCCAGGAAGTGCAAGGGGTCAGGGAATGCCCTCACCGAGCCAAGGGAAGCCATGAGGGACTGTGCTGTAAGGAATGGTGCACTCCAGCCCAGACACTACACTTCCTCCATGGTCTTCACAACCCATGGACCAAGATATTACCTCTGGTGCCTATGCCACTAGGGCCCTGGGTTTCAAACACAAAACTGGGTGGCTATTTGGGCAGACACTGAGCTAGCTGCAGGAGTTGTTTTTTCATATCCCAGTGTCACCTGAAACGCTGGCAAGACAGAACCATTCATTCCTCTGGAAAGGGGCTGAAGCTGGGGAGCCAACTGGTTTAGCTCAGCAGATCCCACCCCCATGGAGCCCAGCAAGCTAAGATCCACTGGCTTGAAATTCTCACTGCCAGCACAGCAGTCTGAAGTTGACCTGGGATGCTGGATCTTGGTGGGAGGAGGGGTGTCTACCATTACTGAGGCCTGATTATGTGGTTTTCTCTTAACAGTGTAAACAAAGCCACCAGGAAGTTCAAAGTAGGTGGAGCCAATGGCAGCTGGCAAAGACGCTGTAGACAGACTCCCTCTCTAAATTCCTCCTCTCTGGGCAGGGCATCTCTGAAAGAAAGTCAGCAGCTCCAGTCAGGGGGTTATAGGTAAAACTCCCATCTCCCTGGGACAGAGCACCTGGGGGAAGAGGCAACTGTGAGCACAGCTTCAGCAGACTTCAACATTCCTGTCTGCTAGTTCTGAAGAGAGCAGTGGACCTCCCAGGACAGTGCTCGAGTTCTGCTAGATGACAGATTGCCTCCTCAAGTGGACCCCTGACCCCTGTGCCTCCTGACTGGGAAACACCTCCTAGGAGCAGTTAACGGACACCTCATACAGGAGAGCTCTGGCTGGCATCTGGCAGGTGGCCCCCTGGGATGAAGCTTCCAGAGGAAGGAACAGGCAGCAATCTTTGCTGTTCTGCAGCCTCCACTGGTGATACCCAGGCAAATGGGGTCTGGAGTGGACCTCCAGAAAACTCCAGCAGACCTGCAGCAGAGGGTCCTGACTGTCAGAAGGAAAACTAACAAACAGAAAGGAATAGCATCAACATCAAGAAAAAGGATGTCCCCACAAAAACCCCATCCAAAGGTCACCAATATCAAAGACCAAAGGTAGATAAATCCATGAAGATGAGGAAAAGCCAGTGCAAAAAGGCTAAAAATTCCAAAAACCAGAATGCTTCCTCTCCTCCAAAAAATCACAGCTACTCACCAGCAATGAAACAAAACTAGATGGATAATGAGTCTGATGAATTGACAGGCTTTAGAAGGTGGATAATAAAAACTTCTCTGAGCTAAAGGAGCATGTTCTACCCCAATGTAAGGAAGCTAAGAACCTGGAAAAAATGTTAAAGGAATTGCTAACTAGAATAACCAGTTTAGAGAAGAACATAAATGACCTGATGGAGCTGAAAAACACAGCACAAGAACTTCGTAGAGCATACACAAGTATCAATAGCCAAATTAATCAAGCAGAAGAAAAGATGTCAGAGATTGAAGGTCAACTTAATGAAATAAAGTGTGAAGACAAGATTAGAGAAATAAGAATGAAAAGGAATGAACAAAGCCTCCAAGAAATATGGGACCACGTGAAAAGACCACACCTATGTTTGATTGGTGCACCTGAAAGTGACAGAAAGAATGGAACCAAGTTGGAAAACACTCTTCAGGATATTATCTGGGAGAACTTCCCCAACCTAGGTGGACAGACCAACATTCAAATTCAGGAAACACAGAGAACACCACAAAGATATTCCTCAGGAAGAGCTACCCAAAGACACATAATTGTCAGATTCTCCAAGGTTGAAATGAAGGAAAAAATATTAAGGGCAGCTGGAGAGAAAGGTTGGGTTACCCAGGAAGGGAAGTCCATCAGACTAACAATGGATCTCTCTGCAGAAACCCTACAAGCCAGAAGAGAGTAGAAGTCAATATTTGACACTCTTAAGAAAAAGAATTTTCAACCCAGAATTCCATATCCACCCAAACTAAGCTTCATAAGCAAAGGAGAAATAAAATCCTTTACAGACAAGCAAATGCTGAGAGATTATGTCATCACCAGGCCTGCCTTAAAAGAGCTCCTAAAGGAAGCCCTAAATATGGAAAGGGAAAACTGGTACCAGCCACTGAAAAAAACATACTAAATTATAAAGACCATCAACACTGTGAAGAAACTGCATCAACTAACAGGCAAAATAACCAGCTAGCATTATAATGACAGGATCAAATTCATACATCATAATATTAACCTTAAATGTAAATGGGCTAAATACCCCAGTTAAAAGACACGGATTGGCAGATTGGATAAAGAATCAAGACCCATCAGTGTGCTGTATTCAGGAGACCAATCTCAAGTGCAAAGACACACATAGGCTCAAAATAAAGGAATGGAGGAATGTTCACCAAGCAAATGTAAAGCAAAAAAAAAAAAAAAAAAAAAAAAGGCAGGGATTATAAACCTAGTCTCTGATAAGACTTTAAACCAACAAAGATAAAAAAAGACAAAGAAGAGCATGACATAATGGTAAAGGGATCAATGCAACAAGAAGAGCTAACTATCCTAAATATATATGCACCCAATACAGGAGCACTCAGATTCATAAAGCAATTTCTTAGAGAGCTAAAAAGAGACTTAGACTCCCATACAATAATAGTGGGAGACTTTAACATCCCACTTTCAATATTAGACAAATCAATGGACAGAAAATTAACAAGGATATTCAGGACTTGAACTCAGCTCTGGACCAAGTGGACCTCATAAAATAGGTGGAAACAAAAGTTGTAAATTGTGTGACTGGTCTCCATGATAATTAATAAAATGCCTCATGGTTCTAATTTCTGCCCTGGCATTTATTTCTTGTTTTGTCCAGCTACAAATTCACTCACTTAGAAGCTTCTCCTAAACCCCAGATTTCTGGTGAGCACCTTGTCTCATGAATAAAAAAATGTTGCTTTTACAATACTGATATATTATAAACTTCAAACAATCATCATTGTCTTCTAATTGTGAGAATACAGCATTAAGAAAAGTTGCAGGCCGGGCGCGGTGGCTCAAGCCTGTAATCCCAGCACTTTGGGAGGCCGAGATGGGCGGATCACGAGGTCAGGAGATCGAGACCATCCTGGTGAACACGGTGAAACCCCGTCTCTACTAAAAAGTACAAAAAAAACTAGCCGGGTGAGGTGGCGGGCGCCTGTAGTCCCAGCTACTCGGGAGGCTGAGGCAGGAGAATGGCATAAACCCGGGAGGCAGAGCTTGCAGTGAGCTGAGATCCGGCCACTGCACTCCCGCCTGGGCGACAGAGTGAGACTCCATCTCAAAAAAAAAAAAAAAAAGAAAAGAAAAGTTGCGTGGCCAGGTGCGGTGGCTCATGCCTGTAATCTGGGCACTTTGGGAGGTCAGTGCGGGTGGACTGCCTGAGGTCAGGATTCAAGACCAGCCTGGCCAACATGGTGAAATCCTATCTCTACTGAAAATACAAAAATTATCTGCGCGTGGTAGTGAACACCTGTAATCAGGAGGCTGAGACACGAGAATTGCTAATGAACATCTACAGAACTCTCCACCCCAAATCAACAGAATATACATTCTTCTCAGCAACACATCACACTTATTCTAAATTTGACCACATAATTGGAAGTAAAACACTACTCAGCAAATGCAAAAGAACAGAAATCATAATAAACAGTCCCTCAGACCACAGTGCAATCAAATTAGAACTCAGGATTAAGAAACTCACTCAATACTGCACAACTACATGGAAACTGAACAACCTGCTCCTGAATGACTATTACTGGGCATATAAAGAAATAAAGGCAGAAATAAATGAGTTCTTTGAAAACAATGAGAAAACAGACACAATGTACCAGAATCTGTGTGACACAGCTAAAGCAGTGTTTAGAGGCAAATTTATAGCACTAAAATGTCCACAGGAGAAAGTGGGAAAGATCTAAAATCAACACCCTAACATCACAATTAAAAGAACTAGAGAAGCAAGAGAAAACAAATTCAAAAGCTAGCAAAAGACAAGAAATAACTAAGATCAGAGCAGAACTGAAGGAGATAGAGACACGAAAAACCTTTTGAAAAATCAGTGAATCCAGGAGCTGGTTTTTTTGAAACGATTAGCAAAATAGATAGACTGCTAGGCAGACTAATAAAGAAGAAAAGAGAGAAGAATCAAATAGACACAATAAAAAATGATAAAGAGGATATCACCACTGATCCCACAGAAATACAAACTACCATCAGAGAATACGATAAACACCTCTACACAAATAAACTAGAAAATCTAGGAGAGATGGATAAATTCCTGTACACATAAACTTTCCCAAGACTAAACCAGGAAGAAGTTGAATCCCTGAATAGACCCATACAAGTTCTGAAATTGAGGCAGTAATTAACAACCTGTCAATGAAGAAAAGCCCGGGACCAGGTGGATTCACAGCCTAATTCTACAAGAAGTACAAAGAGGAGCTGGTACCATTCCTTCTGAAAGTATTCCAAACAATAGAAAAAGAGGGACTCCTCCCTAACTCATTTTATGAGGCCAGCATCATCCTGACACCAACACCTGGCAGAGACACAACCAAAAAAGAAAATTTCAGGCCAATTCCCCTGATGAACACCGATGCAAAAATCCTAAATAAAATACTGGCTAACAAATTCCAGCAGCACATCAAAAAGCTTATCCACCACAACCAAGTTGGCTTCATCCCTGGGATGCAAGACTGGTTCATCACAGGCAAATCAATAAATGTAATCCATCACATAAACAGAACCAATGACAAAAATCACACGATTATCTCAACAGATGCAGAAAAGGCCTTTGATAAAATTCACCATCCATTCATGCTAAAAAATCTCAATAAACTAGGTATTGATGGAACACATCTCAAAATAATAAGAGCTATTTATGACAAACCCGCAGCCAATATAGTGAATGGGCAAAAGCTGGAAGCATTCCCTTTGAAAACTGGCACAGGACAAGGATGCCCTCTCTCACCACTCCTGTTCAACACAGTATTGGAAGTTCTGGCCAGGGCAATCAAGCAAGAGAAAGAAATAAAGTGTATTCAAATAGGAAGAGAGGAAGTCAAATTGTCTCTGTTTACAGATGATATGATTCTAAATTTAGAAAACACCATCATCTCAGCCCAAAATCTCCTTAAGCTGATAAGCAAGTTCAGCAAAGTCTCATGGTACAACATCAATGTGTAAAAATCACAAGCATTCCTATACACCAATAATAGACGAACAGAGAGCCAAATCATGAGTGAAGTCCCATTCACAATTGCTACAAAGAGAATAAAATTCCTAGGAGTACAGGTTACAAGGGATGCAAAGGAACTCTTCAAGGAGAACTACAAACCAATGCTCAAGGAAATAAGAGAGGACACAAACAAATGGCAAAACAGTCATGCTCATGGATAGGAAGAATCAATATCATGAAAATGGCCATACTGCCCAAAGTAATTTATAGATTCAATGCTACCCCTATCAAGCTACTGTTGACTTCCTTTACAGAATTAGAAAAAACTACTTTAAATTTCATATGAAACCAGAAAAAAAAAGCATATAATCAAGACAATCCTAAGCAAAAAGAACAAAGCTGGAGGCATCATGCTACCTGACTTCAAACCATACTACAAGGCTACAGTAACCAAAACAGCATGGTACTGGTACCAAAACAGATATATAGACCAATGGAACAGAACAGAGGCCTCAGAAATAACACCACACATCTACAACCATCTGATCTTTGAAAAACCTTACAAAAGCAAGCAACAGAGAATGGATTCCCTATTTAATAAATGGTGTTGGGAAAACTGGCTAGCCATATGCAGAAAACTGAAACTGGACCCCTTCCTTACAACTTATACAAAAACTAACTCAAGATGGATTAAAGACTTAAATGGAAGGCCTAAAACCATAAAAAACCTGAAGAAAACCTAGGCAATACCATTCAGGAAATAGGCATGGGCAAAGACTTCATGACTAAAACACCAAAAGCAATGACAACAAAAGCTAAAATTGACAAATGGGATCTAATTAAACTAAAGAGCTTCTGCACAGCAAAAGAAACTACCATCATAGTGAACAGGGAACCTTTTGGGAGAAAATTTTTTCAATCTATCCGTCTGACAAAGGGTTAGTATCCAGAATCTACAAAGAACTTAAATAAATTTAGAAGAAAAAAACAGATAACCCTATCAAAAAGTGGGCAAAAGATATGAACAGAAACTTCTCAAAAGAAGAGATTTATGCAGCCAAGAAACATATGGACAAAAGCTCATCATCACTGGTCATTAGAGAAATGCAAATCAAAAACACAAAGAGATACCATCTCACCCCAGTTAGAATGGTAATCATTAAAAAGTCAGGAAACAACAAATGCTGGAAAGGATGTGGAGAAATAGGAACACTTTTACACTGTTGGTGGGGGTGTAAATTAGTTCAACCATTGTGGAAGACAGTGTGGCGATTCCACAAGGGTCTAGAACCAGAAATGCCATTTGACCCAGCAATCCCATTACTGGGTATATACCCAAAAGAGTATAAATCATTCTGTTGTAAAGACACATGCACATGTATGTTTATTGCAGCACTATTCACAATAGCAAAGATGGGAATCAACCCAAATGCCCATCGATGATAGACTAGATAAAGAAAATGTGGCACATATACACCATGGAATACCATGCAAACATAAAAAATAATGAGATCTTGTCCTTTGCAGGGACATGTATAAACCTGGAAGTCATCATCCTCAGCAAGCTAACACAGGAACAGAAAACCAAACACTACATGTTCTCACTCATAAGTGGGAGTTGAACAATGAGAACACATGGACACAGGGAGGGGAACATCACACACAGGGACCTGTCAGGGGACGGCGGACTGGGGGAGGTATAGCATTAGGAGAAATAACCTAATGTAGATGAGAGGTTGACGGGTGCAACAAACCACCATGGCACGTGTATACCTATGTAACAAACCTGCACGTTCTGCACATGTATCCTAGAACTTAAAGTATAATACAAAACAAAGTATAAAAGTTAAAACTGGAAAAAAAATAGCCAATAATCCAGTAACCTTAGTTTTCTGTGTTTTATGTTAGTGTTGTCTTTCATTTTTAATAACAAAGGCTGAAACCATCTCCCAATGGAACAAAACTAGATTCATCCTACTAAAGAAGTCTTTTTCTCTGAATTCTAATCACTGGAGCTTAATGCTGCTAGCTGTTTTCCATTTGTGCCTTGACCTAGAATAACCTCCTTACCTCTGTCCTCAGTCTACTTGTTGAACTTAGATGTTGTAAAAGCATACTTCAAACAAAAGATAAAATTTACTACAGGGTGAAATGTAAATACCATAGTTAGAAATGAATTATTCCATAAAGTGGAAAATACTACAGGCAATGCAGAAATGTAATTGTATTAGAGAGTTATATATAAAATATGCTATACATTAGTATAAATCCTTGGGAAAAAGGCACAGTCAGTACAACAAGGGAAGGCCTGCGAGCCTGTGTTAACTGCCACCACCTGAAAATTTGCACATTGCCTATCTCCTCTCCACTTGAAGTTCCAATTCTTGAAAAATGTTTTGTTTAAACTTTTCCTCAAAATATAAATGATCATTTCCCAAAAATCCTTTCCGTAAACAATCTGACCTAATCCCCAAACCAAATTTTCCATATACAGATGTTTGTTTTTATATGAAGCTTCAGGAAAAAAAAGTGTTAAGACAGCATGTTCTATTTCATTAATGATAATACCCAACCTAAATCTGACTTGAAAGTTGCTAAATACTATTGAGTTTTTTTGGTTTTTTTTTTTTGAGACAGAGTCTCACTCCATCATTCAGGCTGGAGTGTAGTGGCCGGATCTCAACTCACTGCAACCTCCGCCTCCCAGGTTCAAGCGAATCTCCTGCCTCAGCCTCCCAAGTAGCTGGGATCACAGGCAGGCATCACCACGCCCAGCTAACTTTTGTACTTTTTAGTAGAGACAGGACTTCACCATATTGGCCAGGCTGGTCTCAAACTCCTGACCTCAAGTGATCTGCCCGCCTCAGCCTTGCAAAGTGCTAAGATTGCAGGCGTGAGCCACCGCACCTGTCCCTGAATTAAATGTGCTGTTGAGGCATTTGACATTGATCCAGTAACTGTTAGTGAATTATATAAGGTTGTTATATACATTATAGATTTTAAAAAATGGTATGAAGAGGCATTTTCCCCCATATTACAGATGAGAAATCTAGAACTTACGGATGTTAAGTAACTTGCCCCAATTCACAAAGCTGCTAGTGACAGGGATTCAAAGATTACCTGATCCTGGAGTTGGTGTTCCTAACCACTCCATTGAGTTGCCATTGCAGCAGTCCTAAACCGGATGTAACTGTAGTCAGGATGCCAAAAACATTGCTTGCCCTCTTCATTTCTTGACTCCAGACCACTACTGAAAGCAAAGGAAAATAAAAAATTTTATCCTGAAAGATAATTGTGGCAAAAACATTAAGCTTAATATTGGCGTTCTAGTAAAATTACCAGCTAACCAACCAAGCAACCTTGTGATTTTAGAAAATCATTTTGCCTCTGGGAAACTCAATGATACCTCTCATCTAGGATTGTGATGACTAAAAAAAAAAAACCAGGCATACTAAAAGCACTCTGTAAATTGTTCTGTAGTATAAAAATGTATATCATGATTATTGTTAGTAAGAGTTAGTAGTGTTTCTTTAAAGGAAAGTATGCCTTTCCTCTTTTCTGGAAAAATCTACAACTTTTTGGCTGAAGGAGGACCTGATGCTTATTAATAACTCTCTTCACCTAAAGGTAAAAGGTCCAATAAAGCTGAGTGTATTTTGGTTCCATGCTATAAAATTAATCTTTACACATCACAATAAGCTGAACAAAGTAACTAATATCATATATTTGTACTATGAAGTTTCAGGCCAGCTCAGCATGCAGGGATGGCAGTGTTGTGTGGATAAAGACAGGAATTCAAGTTAAATCAAGCTGCTGTAAATTCAGATTTGGAAATGAAATCCATAAATCTCTTAGGATTCACCATAATAAACAAACATTTCTAGTGATTACAGAAGCTCCAGGGACTAGGGCTCCATGAATCATTAAAACCTCATATTGAGATCAAGATTTCTTGAGTGTTTTTCAATATTCTTATCTTCTTTTTTATCACCTAAGAATGTGTACTTTCAAAGAGAAAAAGAGCATTGTATTCACTTTGTAAGTCTTTGCTGACATTACCCTTTTGGCTGAGAAACTTTACTTTGGTTTTCTTTTTCCAAGGAAAAGAAGAGTATACTTGGTTTGTCCTACCTAAATCTCAGCTTGCCCTTCCACTCATTCAGAATCTATTGGCTTACTAGGGCTGCCATACAAAGTACCACAGGCTGGGTGGCTTAAGCAACAGAAATTTATTTTCTCAGCATTTTAGAGGCTAGAAATCTAAGATTAAATTGTTGACAGGGTTAATTTCCTCTGAGGCCTCTCTCTTTGGCTTGTAAATGGCTGTCTTGTCCCTGTGCCTTCAACACTGTCTTCCCTCTGTGTGTGTCTGTGTTCTAACCTCCTCTCCTTATAAAGATCCAGCTAAATTGGATTAAGGCCCATCCTGATGACCTCATTTTTACTTAATTGCTACTTTAGAGCCTTATCTCTAAATATAGTCACATTCTGAGGTATTGGAAATTAGGACTTCAACTTCATGAATTTGCAGGGGACACTCTTCAGCCCATAACAAAGAAGAACAGAAACTACCTTTACTTACATTCAGTAACCTGCTTTTTAAAAATTGTGCTTGAGAATTTCTACCTGGTGTACTCATTGGAAAGCTCAAGGGTTTGGAGGCAAAGAGCAAAGACAGTGCAACTCAGAGAAGTCATATAGTAACATTTGAATGAGGAGGGGCTAGGGAGCAAAATGTCATCTAAATTTTTTTAAATTTCAATAGCGTTTAGAGTACAAGCGTTTTTTTGTTACATGGATAAATTATAAAATGGTGAATTCTGAGATTTTAGTGCACACGCCACCTGAGGAGTATACATTGCACCTTACATGTAGTTTTTTTATCCCTAGCCCCACCTCTCCCCTCCCTCTTCTGAGTTTCTGAAGTCCATTACGTCACTCTGTATACCTTTGCATACTACAGCTAAGCTCCTACTTATAAGTGACAACATACAGTTTTTGCTTTTCTATTCCTGTGTTCCTTCACTTAAAATAATGACCGCTAGCTCCATCTAAGTTGCTGCCAAAAACACTATTTCATTCCTTTTAATGGCTGAATAGTACTCCATGGTGTATATACATCACATTTTCGTTATCCACTCATTGTTGATGGGTACTTACTTTGGTTCCACATCTTTGTAAATATGAATTTTGCTGCTATAAACATATGTGTGCAAGTGTCTTTTTCATATAATGACTTGTTTTCCTTTGGATAGATACCTAGTAGTGGGATTGCTTGATCAAATGGCAGATCTGCTTTTAGTTCTTTAGGCGATCTTCCACGGAGGTTGTACTAATTTACATTCCTACCAGCAGCGTGCACGTGTTCCCTTTTCCCCACATCCAAGCCAATATCTATTGTTTTTTGATTTTAATAATGGCCATTCTTGCAGGAATAAGATGGTATCTCATTGTAATTTTAATTTGCCTTTCCCTGATGATTAGTGATGCTGAGCAGTTTTTCATGTTTGCTGACCATTTGTATATTTTCTTTTGGAAAGGTCTATTCATATCCTTTGCCTACTTTTTGATGGTGTTAGAAAATGTCATTTTGAGGCAAAACATTCAGGATAAAGGTATTCTTAAACTCTGAACAATTACATGGCACTGTAAGAAAAGAAGGAAGTTTCAAAAACTTTGATGGAAAAAGAACAAACTCGTGCTAGAGTTTGTACTGACCTAATATATTAATAATGCCATTTATCGAGTTGTGGCTCTCCCTTAAACATAATGCAAAATTAGTTATTTAAAGTAACCCAGGTTACAAAAGAAATACAATACATTTTAATGCTAAAGAAGAGGAATATAGATGTTGAAACATGTAAGATTTTAAGAGATCCAGAGAATGTGAAATAGCCAGACCAGGAAAAAAATCATTTATTCAGTATCAACAGAACATTTTGAAGAGAATGAAAGAAATTTAACTCAGAAATTATGAAAAATTATCAAACTATGATATCTTTTGATTAATGATTATATTTCACATCCATAAAAATTATCAAATATTTGATAAGAGAAAAAGTTGTTATAGACTAAAAGTAATATTTATCACCTACTAAATTAAGATTATCTAAATTCTATTACCTTTTTTTTTTTTTTTTTGAGACACAGTCTCACTCTTTCACCCAAGGTGGAGTGCAGTGGCGCAATCTCAGCTCACTGCAAGCTCTGCCTCCTGGGTTCACACCATTCTCCTGCCTCAGCCTCCCAAGTAGCTGGGACTACAGGTGCCTGCCACCATGCCTGGCTAATTTTTTGTATTTTTAGTAGAGACAGGATTTCACAGTGTTAGCCAGGATGGTCTCGATCTCCTGACCATGTTATCCGCCCACCTTGGCCACCCAAAGTGCTGGGATTACAGGCATGAGCCACCGTGCCCGGCCTAAATTCTATTACCTTATGCTGGTAATAGTGCAATGAGATGGACCCTTTCCTTCACTTCTACCGGTTCACATCAATGGGAGTTTAAATTGGTTCTACCTTCTCAAATGTATGAGAGGTTTAAAGTATTGACATACTTTGAGAGAAAACACATAAATAAGGAAGATGAAGGACTCAAATGTTGCCACTACATAAAACCATTAAACCACAATGATAAACAATATAAAATAAAGAAAGAAAGGCTATACAAAAGAACTAAAAATAAAATAGTAAAATGATAGGACAAGTCCTCATATATCAATAATAGTCTTTAATGTAAACGGATTAAACTATTCACTTAAAATATATAGACTTGTTCAATGGATTTTTTTAAAGAATCCAACTGTATGCTGCCTACAAGAAATTAACCTGTAAATATGCACATGAACTGAAAAATAAAGAGCTGGAAAAAATATTCCATGCAAACAGAAACCAAAATTGAATAGGAGTAGCTATACCTATATCAGGCAAAACAGACTTTAAATAAAAAAACAGTAAAAAGAGACAAAGAAGCTCATTATAGAATGACAAAGGGATCAATTCAGCAAGAAGACATCATAATTCTAAGCATATATTGACCCAACACTGGAGCACCCAGATATACAAAGTAAATATTATTAGATCAAAAGGGAAAGATTGACTCCAATATGACCATAGCTGGGGTCCTCAACACCCCACTCTCACTATTAGGCAGATTGTCCAGACAGAAATTATCAAGGAAATGTTGGGTTTAAGCTGCAATTAATAGCAAATGAACCTAAGAGACAGTTACAGAACATTTCATCCAACTGCTACAGAATGCACACTCTTCTTATCACCACATGGAACATTCTTCAGGATAGACCATATATTACGACACAAAACCAATCTCAACAAATGTTTTAATTGAATCAAGTGTTTTCTCAAACCAAAATGGAATCAATCTAGAAATCAATAACAAGAAAAACTTTAGAAACTGTAAAAATACATGGAAATTAAATAAGACATTCCTGAATGACCATTGGGTCAAGGAAGAAATTAAGGAGAAAAGTTAAAAAAAAAAAGTCTTGGAGCAAATAAACAACAAAATGCAGCATATTAAAACCTATTGGACATAGCAAATGCAGTGCTAAGAGAGAAGTATATAGCAATAAACACTTTCATCAAAAAGTAGAAAGATTTCAAATAATCTAATGATGCACTTTAAAAAACTAGAAAAGCAAGAACAAACTAAATCTAAATTAGTGGAAGGAAAGAAATAATAAAGATCACAGCAGAGCTAAACCAAATATAAACTAAAAAGAATACAAGAGATCAACAAAATAAGTTGGTTTTTTAAAAGGTAAACGAAATTGGTAAACCACTAGATAGACTAACCAAGAAAAAGAGAAGCTGCAAATACACAAAATCAGAAATGAAAAAAGAATATATTACAACTGATACCACAGAAATGCAAAAGATCATCAGAAACTATTAGGAACAACTATACATTAACAAACTGGAAAATCGAGAGGAATTGGATAAATTCCTGGATACATACAACCTACCAAGATTGAAACAAGAAGAAACAGAAAAACTGAAAAGACCAATAAGAAGTAATAAGATTGAATCTGTAATTAAATGTCTCCCAAAAAGAAAAGCTTAGGACCAGATGACTTTACTACAGAATTCTACCAAACTTACAAAGAAGAACTAACACCACTTCCTCTCAAAATATTTTTTTAAATTGAGGAGAAAATAATTCTCCCTAACTCATTATAAGAGGTTAGCATCATCCTCAACCCAAAATCAAATAAGGACACACACACACAAAAGAAAATTATACATCAGTATGCCTGATGAACATAGATGCAAAAATTCTTACCAAAATACTAGCAAACTGAATTCAACAACACATTTAAAAAAAAAAACATGATTAAATAGGATTTATTCCAGGGATGGAAAAATGGTTCAACATATGCAAATCAATAAATGTGACACACTGCATCAACAGAATGAAGTACAAAAACCATATGATCATCTAAACAGATGCAGAAAAAGCATTTGACAAAATTCAGTATCTCCTCATAAAACTCTCAACAAACTAGGCATCGAAGAAACATAACTAGACATAATAAAGACCATATAAAACAAACTCAAAGCTAACATCATACTAAATGGGGAAAAGCCAAAAGCCTTTCCTCTAAGAGCTACAACAAGACAAGGATGCCCAGTTTCAGCATTTCTATTCAACATAGTACTGGAAGTTTTAGCTAGAGCAATCAGGCAAGAAAAAGAAAGGCATTCAAATTCGAAAAGAGAAAGTCAAATTATCCCTCTTTGAAGATGCTGTGACCTTATATATAGGAAAACCTAAAGACGCCATTAAAAACTCTAAGATCTCATAAATAAATTCAATAAAAAGTTGCTGAATACAAAATCAATATACAAAACTCAGTAGAGATTTGTACATCAGTAACGAACTAGCTGAGAAAGAAATCAAGAAGGCAACCCCATTTACAATAGCTACAGACAAATAAAATAAAATACCTAGGAATAAATTTAGCCAAGGACGTGAAAGACCTCTACAAGGAAAACTAAGCAACACTGATGAAAGAAATTAAAGAGGACACAAACAAAGGGAAAGACATTAACTACTAATGCATTGGAAGAATTAATATTGTCAAAATGACTATTCTATCCAAAGTGATCTACAGATTCAACACAATCCCTATCAAAATAACAGTGTCATTTTTCACAGAAATTTTAAAAATCCTGAAGTTTGTATGCAGCCATAAGAGTCTGAATATCCAAAGCAATCCTAAGGAAAAAGAATAAAGCTGGAAGCATCACACTACCTGACTCCACAATATATTACAAGGCTATAGTAACCAAAGAGCATGGTATCTGTATAAAAAAGACACATGGAAGAATGGAACAGAATAAAAAGCCCAGAAGGAAACCCATATCCATGTATCTATAGCTAACTGATTTTTGACAAAGACACCAGGAACATACATCAGGGAAAAGATGCTCTCTTAATAAGTGGTGCTAGGAAAATTATCTATATACAGAAAAATGAAACTGGACCCCTACCTTAGCATATACAAAAATTAATTCATGATGGATTAAAGACTTAAATGTTAGACACAAAATTATAAAACTACTAGAAGAAAACGTAGGGAAAACACTTCAGGACATTGGTCTAGTCAAAGACATTGTGACTAAAACCTCAAAAGCATAGGCATTAAAAACAAAAATAGACAAATTGAACTATATTACATCAAAAAGTTTATGCACAGCAAGGGAAACAACCAATAGAGTGAAGGACATGTTGAATGGAAGAAAATATTTGCAAACTATTCATACAAGAAGAGATGAATATCCAAAATATACAAAGAACTCGAACAACTCAACAGCAAAATAAAATACAATAATTTCATTAAAAAATGGTCAAAGGACATGAACATATCTCAAAGGAATACATACAAATGTTAAACAGATATGTGAAAAATGCTTAACATCACAAAGCATCAGAAAAATGCAAATCAAAACAATAATGAAATATCATCTTACCCCAGTGAGAATGTATATCATAAAAAAAAAACAAAAAATAAGTGCTGGTAAAGATGGAATAAAAAGGGAAATCTTATACAATGTTGATGGGAATGTAAATTAGCACAGCCACTATGGAACACAGCATGGAAATTTCTCAAAAAACTAAACTAGAACTACCATATGATCTAGCAATAACATTACTGGGTATTTATCCAAAGGAAAAGAAATCAGTACATCAAAGTAATACTTGCACTCTTGTGTTTATTGCAGCACTATTCACAATAGCAAAGATATGAGATAAATTTGTATCCATTAATGAATACATGAATGAAATGAAGTATATATATACAAGAAAAGAATACTATTTGGCCATAAAAATGAATGAAATAATGTCATTTGTAGCAACATTGATGGAACTGGAAGCCATTATATTAAATAAAATAAACCAGACATGGAAAGACAAATAGCACATGTTCTCACTCATATGTGGGAGCTGAGAAAGTGGATCTCATGAAAGTAGAGAATAGAATTACAGATACTAGAAGCTGGGAATGGCATGTAAGTTGGAAAGCGGGGGGGATGAAGAGAGGTGGATTAATAGATACAAACGTACAGTTAGAGTAAGCTCTAATGTGCAGCAGCCGAGTAGGGTAACTATATTTAGCAAAGATGTATTGCATATTTCAAAATAACTAGAAGAAAGGAACTGAAATGTTCTCAATACACAGAAATGATAAATACTCGAGGTTATGGATACCCTAAAAATCCTTACTTGATCATTACACATTGTATCATGTAACAAAATATTTCATGTATTTCATAATAAACACATACAAATATTGTACACAAATATCAATATAAATAAAATGTTCACATAGTTTGATCTAGTAACTCAATTTCTATAAATATATCCTAAGGAACTAATCACAAATCCTATCAAATATTTGAATAGGAAAATATTTCATTGTGAAAATATAAGATTAAACAAAAAATAGTAATTATGAATTTTATAGGGTGTTAATTATATCTCAGTAAAGCTGTTAATTAAAAAGTAGGAATCAAAATTATCTGTTCAGTAGGATAGCAACTATGTAAAATGCCATGGAAAGGGGTCAGAGTAACTGCTAACAATGTGGATAGTGGTTATCTCTGAGCTATTGGCTTACAATTGACTGTTGAATTCTTACTATCAGCTGCCTAGATGTAAATTTCTTTTTACTTATCTTGCTTGGACTTTGCTGGGTCACTTGAATTTATGGACAAACAACAAGCATAATTTTTGAAAAATTACTGGATATTTTGGTCCATATAGTGCTTTGATACCACACTACATTCCCTCTGGAATGCCAACGAAATATTAGAGTTTCTCCTAGTGTCCTCTATGATGTTTACTTTTTCCTCTGTTTATCCTTCTGCCTTTCCATGCTTCATTGTGTATATTTTCTTCTAGGTACACTAATTCTTTTATTGGAATTGATTAATCTGCTATTAAACCAATCCACTGAGATCATAATTTAGGTTGCTTGTCAATTTTAGAATTTCCATTTGGTTCTTTTTCTAAACTGTTATAAGTTTGTTTTTATTGTTTATAGTTCACTGTGAAATTTTCAGTTATGTCATTTATCTATTTGAGCTTAGTAAGCACAAGTTATTTTAAAGTCAGTGTCTGATAATTCCAGTATCTGAACTATCTCTATGTCTGATTGTTTTTTTCTAAGGATTCTTGCTTTATTTACTTATCTCCTTTTTTGCCTGATTATCCTTGATTGTGGGCAGGTCATTGCATTTTTAAAATTGCTTATACAAATACTTTGAGGTTTAGGATAATGCTAACTTTTTTCAGAGAAGATTTTCATTTGTTCCTGTAATGTATATGTGGACATTAGCCATCTCAGTTCATATAAATGCAATTTCAGGCACAGATATTTTTCTAGGCCAATAGGATAATTTGATCTGAGTCAACATCCATGTGAATGTTGATTTCCTTCCAGTTCACCCTTACTATTAGTATACAGCCCTTTGAGTTCTAACCCAAGGATAGAGTTTACCTAGACCCTTCCTTCTTAGCCATGTATTCCATCTTATGTGGTCTTAATCCCACAAGGCTGTCAAAAACACTTTCAGTCTCTTAGCCAATTTTATTAGATCGACAATCACCCTTAGGGGAAAGATACCCCAAAACTGAGCTCACTTTTGTAGACATTGGTCTCTTCCTATATATGAGATCAATAATCCTTCACTACTATGACAGCTCTGCAATGCCTTTCAGTAAGATTTTTATCCAACTTGTCTATATATCCCCATTGGAAGAGTTTGTGCATCTGACCTGGGTCACCATTACAGTTACAATTTAAAGTTTTTTCTTATTTCTAAAATTCCAACCACGAACATGAATTGCTTGTATCATCAGGCCATGAAAAGTTTGTTCATTCATTTGTTGTTTTCAAGTAGTATGTGAGCCTTTATATGATAGTAAATTAAAAAATATTTTCTGTGCTTTTATAGGTGAGAGACCATGCTTTTATACTGAGTAACACGCAGTTGAGAAAAAAGTATGCAGTGGGCTCTTGTTGCAAGAAAAATGTAATCTGTGACTCGTCTCTATATTCACTCCTCTAGAGTAATTCAGCTGTATGAAATGCTGAGTTATTGATCATTAAAGAACTACTCACTGTCTACTCCATTTTATTCTCTGTTCTTCAGCCAGAGTAAATATTCTAAAATTAAAATCTAGGCCAGGCGCAGTGGCTCACGCCTGTAATCCCAACACTTTGGGAGGCTGAGGTGGGCAGATCACAGGGTCAAGAGTTTGAGACTAGTCTGGCCAACATGGTAAAACACTGTCTCTACTAAAAATACAAAAATTAGCCTGGTGTGGTGGTGCACACCTGTAGTCCCAGGTACTCAGAAGACTGAGGCAGGAGAATTGCTTGAACCCGGGAGGCAGAAGTTGCAGTGTGCCAAGATTGCACTACTGCACTCCAGCCTGGGCAACAGAATGAGGCTCCATCTCGAAGAGGGGGGAAAATATATATATATATACACACACACACACACATATATATAATGTATGTGTGTATGTATATATTTATGTGTGTACACACACACACAGAGTAACTGGGCGTGGTGGCACACACCTGTAATCCCATCTACTCTGGAGGCTGAGGCACAAGAAGCGCTTGAACCTGGGGGTGTGGAGGTTGCAGTGAGCCAAGATCATGCCACTGCACGCCAGCCTGGGTGACAGGGTAAGACTCTGTCTCAAAAAAATAAAAAATAAATAAAAATAAAGTTAAAATTTAAATCTAATTGGGTTGTTGTCCTGCCTGAAACCCTACAAAGTTTTCCTGTCACTCTCAGTGAAAAAATGCAAATTTCTGAGTGCAGCATATATGGCCACTCTGCTCTTGCTCTACTCTCACTCTGTGTCAGTTCTCTTCACTGAGGAACTACAAGTCTCCCCAACTTGTTACTCTCTCTTGTCTCTAGTCCTTTCCCCACTCCTGCTGGCAGGAAGATGGCTGCAATAGGAGCAGCCCTCTTGGACCTGGAGGTGTAAGGCACTTGATGAGAAAGCTGCATCCCCCTAAGCCTCTTACCTTAAAATTTTCATGGCGGTAAATCCACTTCTAGCTAGTTTAAACCACTGTATTTGTGGTCTCTTTGTTACAAATCTAAGCCTAAATCCTAACTAATTCCAATTTTTTCCATACCTTCTCCTTCCTCAAGTCCCCAGTGAAATGGTCTTTTTCCAATGAATCTGTCTCTGTCTCCTCATAACAGGCTTAGGTGCCCCTCCTCAGTAACTTCATCCCAAGCCATAGCACTGTATTGATATTACCTGCTTCCTTGTCCATCTCCAACACTAACCTGAAATCTCTGAGGTCAGAGATTGTGCCTTATTCATCTTTGCATCCCAGTGCCAATCACTGGGTCTGGCACATAGTTGACATTCAACAAATGTTTTGAATTACTGTATGAACAAGAAAGGATTGCAATGCCTAACTTCACATTATAAGGAGTCTATGAAAAGTGATTATAGGATAAGCACTTTTCATAATAGGAAAATTCCTATTTTTATTTGTAAACAAATGTAGATGGAGTTTTGGGGTGAATTATACTTCCTTGATCACAGTTTAAAACTAGATACGTGTATCATAAACAACACAGTTTCACATACAATATGACAGTTTCTCCATTCTTCCTTCATCACACACCCAAATATCTCAGCCCCTGGAACAAACTGAGATTTACTACCATTAGATTCATTTATTTGAGCTAAGTAAGATAGGGTTTCTCTGAAAAGATTGCCAAAACCCAAATATGCAAAAAGGCAGCAAACTTCTGGCACACATATGCACTTCCATAGGGATTAAATTATTAGAATGGATAGAAGATACAAGGAATATAAGGAAATGAGACCAAGAACTGAGCAAAGTTGATAGGAAGAAGAGATTAAGAAAAGTGACATTGAAGCGGGGTCTGCACCACATCTGCACTAAGGTCTGCACTAAAAGTTAGAAGAGGGCACAGAGCATCAGGTAACATCATCAACTAAAACGAACAATAAAATACCTAGAAGAGGCCGGGCGCAGTGGCTCACGCCTGTAATCCCAGCACTTTGGGAGGCCGAGGCGGGTGGATCACAAGGTCAGGAGATCGAGACCATCCTGGTTAACTCGGTGAAACCCCGTCTCTACTAAAAATACAAAACATTAGCCGGGCGTGGTGCCGGGCGTGGTGCCGGGCGCCTGTAGTCCCAGCTACTCAGGAGGCTGAGGCAGGAGAATGGTATGAACCCAGGAGGCAGAGCTTGCAGTGAGCCGAGATCGCGCCACTGCACTCCAGCCCGGGCGACAGAGCGAGACTCCCATCTCAAAAAAATAAAATAAAATAAAATAAAATAAAATAAAAGTACCTAGAAGAGAGGCTGGAAGCTAATAAACCAATTTGGTATGTTGTATTATTTGCTCTGATAGAGAATATAATGCATGTAGGTTTCTGCTGTTGCTTTCCTTGGGTGGAGTTACCCAAGAGGCAGTGGTTGGTTTATATTCACACAGCCAGTCTCTCATGCTTCTTAGAAAAGTAGTTTGTCTTGAAAGAGAATCTTTATTTTCATGTCCAAGTAGGTATAATCTACTGGCCTCTTGGGATCAAAGGGAGAAATCACTCAAGTCCTTAGTTAAGGAGAGCAACCCAGGTGCATGTTATGATATATTCTAAGGAATCCTCTGAGGACATCTCCTGATTCTGCTTTCCCATGAATGTGCTTTCAACAAGAACAGAAACTCACGCCAAACTTAATGCATTTTTATGACCAGAATTGAAAGAAGAGTGCCAAAAGTCCCTCATTCTTTTACACTGGGTCATGACTGTAATCTCATGGTCTGCTCAGATGTCAACCTATTGACTGGAGGGACAGGTAGACGATACAAGAGTTCATTCTTGTTCCATCTCCAATTTGTTCACCACAAAGTGAAGAGGGGTGTCTCCATCATAAAACAAGGCATGCACCTTTCATTTTGCATTTGACTGCTAGTGTGTGCAGTCAGATAGACAAGGTAAAGCTCCCCACATTTTAATCTCTTTGTCAAGTTATTTCCAGAGCTTTGGGTTCTGTGGTGTGGATGCATACATGCAAACACACATACACACGTGCATGCATGCACACACACATGCACACACACACACCAACAACAATCACAAGCATATTCAGACATTAGGTATGCTTTTTGTCAGATGCAAGTCTCCAGAGACTTAAAGCAAACAGCATTTCCACAGCCTCGCTTATTCTGAACAGTTCACTAAGAAGAAATTTACCTAAATAAATTTGTTATTGATGCCAGACATCACATGTCAGATTTTACTTTTCTGAGAACAAAAGATTATGTAAGTCTACAGAATTGATTAATATTTTCTTATTTCATGTACACTGACACAGATGTATTATACTTATTTGGGGTAAATGGCTACAGCACCAGTGTTCTTAACTTTTCACTGTCTCAAAACCACTTTAGATCCGTGGATAGCTTCTCTGAAAAATATACACATACCCAAATAATGTTTTATATTATATCAGGGACTTTATTGACTCCAATAATCTCTATGCTACTAATAATCATGTATTTTCTAAAGATTGTAATATCACTCTAGCTCAAATTCTGTTAACAATGACTTTCCAGTTCAGTTTGAGTTACTTCTTTTATCTGAGATTTTACTGTTCTGGATATTGTTTGAAATAATTCAGAAATGACCATTTTCTTGATATAAAAATGCTTAGCATATAATTGTGAATAGATGAATAGAACAATGAATGAAAGAATAAATAAGGGATCTTAATCTGTTTTATCATTTGTTGCTAGATCACTGTCTGAATATAAATGTAACTATAAGGAGAATAATCACTTTTTTCAAGTATGCTTTTGTGTTCTGAGTCAATGAGTTTCTTAGAGTGCTCAGGAAACTGCTAGTATCTTTTCCTGAAAGGTTCTGATCCATTTCATTAGAAACATTTCAGATTCCTGGGCTATAGTCCAAGGACCTGCTATCACACGACTCATGTCCTTTTCCGGGAACACAGCATGAAGAGAGACTACCCCATTGCTAAACCCAGGGTCCCAAGCTTTCCATTACTCAGACATGCAAGTCTCACCTCATATCAAGAAACAGAAGACAAAAATACATGATGTCACATCATGAGCAAAATGTCATATGCCCTCAAGAGCGTTGAAAACAAAAAGGTTACCTAACCAAGATCTCTGGGCCTTCTTCCTTATTAACTGCACCAAGATTTACAGAGCACCTCTTCAGCTTTTGGTCCTAAACTAGAGTCTTTATGCCACGTACACTTCTGCAGATCCAAGCAGAATTCCCTGGTGAGCTCAATCTGGTTGACATCAGATGGAAATTACAGCCAAGTGAATTCTCCATATTGTAACCCTATTATCTCTCTCTCCCTTCATCTATCTCTCCTGTGCTGTGCGTGGTTGGGCCTTATGGAAAGTTATCATTTGGATGCAAAACAATTATCCTAAAACAGTTAGCCAGAGTGGTCTGGACACACAGATTTATCTTCCCTCTTCTTCAGTGAAGAACATCTATCTTCCATGACCTCTTGATTACTGAAGCCTTCAGAATATATTCTTTGGTCTGTGACACTGTGCACAGTGCCGGGCTGAGCATTAAATATCACCCTCTATGATTAATTGGAAGTTAATTAAATCTATCACTGAAACAATGGGAAGGCAATGAGCTATGTAATCATTGCAATAGTAAATGAAATGATGTACAGGTCTCTCCATCTCGCTTATTGACAATGATGGAGGGGTGGCCGGCCTCGGATGCCTGGCGAGGCTTGCTGCCTGACCTCACAGGCCAGCTCTAACTGTCCACAGAGCCCAGGGACAACGCAACTAGAAGTGTATTCTGATCATTTCTGTTGACAGAGGGAGCCTCTCTTCCAGAGGCCTCTGGAGTGTGCTTTTCAAGGTTTTTCTGTCTTGAATAATCAGTAGATTAAGGTATGGGAATGGCTGAATGAACCATGAAAATGCTGGTTGCTACCATTTCTAAGCAGCTCCAGTGAAGGCCTGGCTTCAAATGTCAGGAGCCCTCTAAACTCGATGAATAGAATGCATGTCTATTGAATACTTAATATTTTTGCCTTTATTTAAAACTTCAATATTTTCAAAGTTTTTACTTAGACCTAATGACATTTGGCCCTCATAAACCCTCATTCAATGGGAGAACTGAGAGAGAGGCTAAGTAGCCTGCCTGAATTTACATAGCTTATTAGTGACAGAGGTAAGTAAAGCTAATTAGAAACTAAAATGGCTAAGCAGACATAGCTAAATCCTTGGTTCCTGTTTCCAAACGTTATTTAATTTGGAGATGTGAGTACACAGAAACCCATGAGATTTGGAATGGTAATCCTAAATTGCCAGATTGCCAAGAACCCCCAGGATCCAGATTAGAGTACTCCAACATTGGGTGTAAATATTAATTTAGATCACAGGGTAGCTATCTAGGTATTAATTTGTCTTAGTCTTCTAAGGCTACAGCAACAGTATTTCACAGATTGGCTGGCTTAAACGACAGAAATTTATTTTCTCACAGTTCTGGAGACTGAAAGTCCAAGATCAGGGTTCCAGCATGGTTGGGTTTTTGTAAGGGCTCTCTTCCTGGCTTGCAGACAGCCACTTTCTCACTGTGTCCTCACATTGTTCAGCATTCTCTTTTCATAAATCCATAGACCTATCGGACTAGGGTCCCATCCTTATGACTTCATTTAAACTTAGTTACTTCCTAAAGACTCTATCTCCAGATATAGTCATATTGCAGGTCAGGGCTATAACATATGAATTTGGTGGAAGTGGGGGATATAATTCAGTGCATAGAATAATTCAAAAGCAGATCCTTAAAAATTGTCACTCCATAAGAGTTAGATATTAGGGTAAAAATTTTAAACTGTAGTCACCTAGTATTTTTAATTTCCTTTTTTTTTTCTAGATGTCACTCAGAAGAAGAGCATTTTCAGATCTAAGAATTGACTTAAGATCCATCTTCTATTTCCTCCCCTTTCTGAGGGGATAAGCCCAAGTTCTGATGGCATGTCTCTTCTGTTTGAAGAGGCTTGGCCCTGATGAGAAGCCTTTTCTTACCTTCGCAGATATTCACTGGACAAATGCGTGTACTGAGTGTTGGGGAGAGAAGGTAGCTATCAATGTGTCATGGCTGCTCGTGGTCCCAAGGGAGCTTTAAAAAATCTAACGCACTCTGTGGGGATCAGTTGTAAACAAATTAATTGAATAAACATTCCTTGTCACAATCTTGAAGTTTAATACTGTTTAGAGACAAGACATTCAGGTGAACTTATTTCTGGTGGCCAGAGGAGATATTCATTCCCCCTAGGCATTTTTCTTTCTCTTCCTCTCCCTCCTGCTGACACACAATCAGGCCCATCTGCCCAACATCACGAACTAAATATCAAGGGCTTTAGGAAATATCACAGTGGATCTGACTTCAAAATTTGGTCCTGCTCCAGTTCCTCTCAGGAGACTGCTGGATCATATACAGTGCAGTGACTATGAAGTATACAAACGCCCAGCTCAGGGGCTGTTCAAAAAGCAGTTCTGGAGAAGCAATGGATGAATGCACTCTGCCTCAGGGTCTTTGCACTTGTTCGCTCTGCATGGAGCACTCTTCCCTTAAATACCTGTAAATCTAGTGTCCCTACCTCCTCAGGTCTTCAAGTTAGGTTTCCTCTGATGTAGAGAAATCTTTCTCTCAGTCTGTCACTTTCTAACATCTTACTCTATTTTTTCTTCAGAATACTTACTAGTCAGTACTTAACACATTCATTTATTTTTCATTCTCCTTGTCTAGAATGTCAATTCCATGAAGTCAGGGGGGTTGTCTGCTCTCATCTATATTCCTAAACTTTGCATACTACATAGCACTTAATAGGTGCTTTGATGAATGAATGAATGAACAGATATAAGGGGCAGCACCAAGACTAAGCCAGCCATGGAAGCAGAGAACGTGACAGAAGTATCTGAGTTTCTTTAGCAAGATGCATACTTCAGAATACGAAACCTCCCTGGACCACAGTTTATTTATCTATATAAGATGCAGTTTGAAATACCTGTTTGCTTCCAGCTTTAACATTTCTGTGAGATATGCTTTGAATACTTTGAATTTAAAGATAATGATACAACATGCTGCCAATTTCAGGAGTCCTGATCCTGAGTCAGCCAGAAGGGGCGAGGTAGGGAGAGATGGAATAGCTATATCATGACTTTATTTTGAGTTCCAGAGTTCTTAAAGTTTAAGGACTAACTTCAAGCTACCCCAATTCCCTCAGTACAATGGTAACTAAAATTTGATGTTACTATCCTTCTTCTGAGCCTAATCCTGGGTTTTCCCCCTATTCACTGTCTTAGTCTTTTATAAAAATAACAACAACAAAAATTATTGTATCATAAATTAAGCAAATAAGTTCAATCTAAAATTATATTTGTGAAAAATGAACAGGATTAAAGAGAGAAAATAAATCTGAATAAAGAACTTCCCTGGAAATACTTTACATGGTAAAAAGGGCATTAAAGAGATAAATATGGGTGGCAGATTTTTAGCTCAAAGAATACCTTGGGCTAATATAAAAGTATAATTATGCTGCTGATGTCACTTCTTGTCATAATGACTTGAAGTATAGCCAAGGGAATGTTATTAAAATGATTGGAAAAGTTTTTATTTACTTATTTAAGCTTACTGACTTAAAGACTCTGGGCAAATGTACAAAATACTGATTTGAATTGCAAATTGAATCCATCAGCTAAAATTACGTATTTTTAAAGTCAAATTTGAACTCCCAAGCCATTAATTCATAGTCTTCTGTAGAGTATATGAATTAGCCTATCACGAAGATAATAATATAACATTATTGAACAACATAAAATAACTTCCTTTTATTTTCCCATAATGTCTGAGTTCCAGGTTTCCTGGCTCTCTCATAATGCCTGATGGTGCCAGAGGGCAAATACGTGTGAATTGCAGTTGCAATATGAAAAGTGACTCTGGAAAAGGCGTGTTGGGACTTTCAAGCTGCTTCCTGTCGGTAGCCTCTATATCAAACCGCCTCGGAGTTTAGATCAAGCAATGCTTTTCACAGATGCTGGCACTGTCAGGTCAACACAAGATCTAAACACTGAGATGCATGTACTCTGTCTCTTAAATCAGCCCCAATAACAATAATCCTCCAAGGCAGGGTGGTGGTGAGGGGGGAACTGATCTGATTTTGCTTCATCATAAGTGTGTAGGATCCTGACTGCCTTTTACATCAGTGAAGTGAAATACATGAGGATTGATTCTATGACCATCCTAGCTACATAGAAAGTTACCATTTCCAGTCTGCCCAACCTTTTGGTTCTATGATAAGAGTCAAATGAGTTTGAGCTGACAAACACTGGTGAAGTAGTTATTATGTAAGAAAGCATGACTACTTCAAAGATAACTAGAAGGAAAATAAAGCTGTTTGCCTATTTCCAAGAGAAATCTTGCAGCCCTGAGAGGTGAAGCTGACTTTAGTAGTCTCTATACTCAGTTCAGCTGAAACAAAATTGTCAAGCTATTTGACACTGTGCAGCCTCTGACTTAAATAAAGGGAGATGGATTATGATTCTCACATTCAGTAGCGTAAGTAAGCATGGTATATTCAGAGTAGAAATCCAAAACAGTTTCAATTATCAGTTTTATAGTGTATTTGTTTTGTGATCTCGATTCTTTGTCTAGGATTGAGTCCTTTATGCCAGAATAACCAATTGAAAAGCTGAAATTTGAGTTAATCAACATTTTTTTCTGTTTGATGCCAAACAATTAATGTGACTGGATATTTGACTGAATTGACACAGGCATTTACTGTCATATTGACATAGTCATTATCCCCTATTCTGATTTATCTATTAGGAAAATAAAGATAACAAATGATGTCCAAGCTTTTGCTCAGCTACGTAACATCTATGATTAACATCCATCCCTTTCACAGGCATTAATTTTCTCAGAGATTGAAAGACAACAGAAAGTGGTTGAGGGAAAGGGCCGTGAAGTCAGCCAGACCTGAATTCAGATACTGGCTCTGCTACTAATTACATATAGTGAGCAAGCTACTTACCCTATTGAAGCCTCAGTTTTCTCATTTCTATTATGGTATGATACTATAGCTGCATCATAGGATTGTGGTGAGAAATAAATAAAATAATGAACAGAAGGCACTTAGTATGGTACTAGGAACATAATGAAGGTTAACTATTTTAATTAAACAAAAGTTATTTAAAAATCACAAAATTGGCTGAGCACAGCGGCTCATGCCTGTAATCCCAGCACTTTGAGAGGCTGAGACCTCTCTGAGACCTGAGGGTGGATCACCTTGGGTCAGGAGTTCAAGGGAAGCCTGGCCGAACCCAGTCTCTATTAAAAATACAAAACTTAGCTGGACATGGTGGCGGTTGCCTGTAATCCCAGTTGCTCAGGAAGCTGACACAGGAGAATCACTTGAACCCAGGAGGCAGAGGTTGCCCGAGATGCACCACTGCACTGCCAGCCTGGATGACAGAGCAGGACTCCGTCTCAAAAAAAAAAAAAAAAAAAAATCACAAAATCAAAGTAAAAAATATCATCTTCAAGCATTAGTTCATAAGTTTACATTTTAATAAAAAAATTCAAAGAAACTTACACTGAATATATAAGTAGACTCTCATGGAATGTTAATATTTTCATGAAATGAAAGACTGAAGATCTATAAAATTTGCCTTCTGTGAAAACATCAGAAAGTTTCCCCAGCCTGTCACTCTTCAATCTCAGGAAAAAAATTTAAATTCTCAACTATGGCAAGTACTGAAGGGGTAAATATTCTTATTCCCTGGGAAGCTAAGACCGTTAAAATTACTTCATTCAGGGCCGGGCGCGGTGGCTCAAGCCTGTAATCCCAGCACTTTGGGAGGCCGAGGCGGGCGGATCACAAGGTCAGGAGATCGAGACCACGGTGAAACCCCGTCTCTACTAAAAATACAAAAAAATTAGCCGGGCGCGGTGGCGGGCGCCTGTAGTCCCAGCTACTCAGGAGGCTGAGGCAGGAGAATGGCGGGAACCCGGGAGGCGGAGCTTGCAGTGAGCCGAGATCGCGCCACTGCACTCCAGCCTGGGAAACAGCGTGACACTCCGTCTCAAAAAAAAAAAAAAAAAAAAAAAAAAAAAATTACTTCATTCAGGACTCTCCTCCCAAGGGCTAACTGAGCAGCACTTCTAGGTCCTGCCAACAGAATGATGCCAAGCTGACGTCGCAACACAATAACTCTAGGTACATGAAGTGGGTAGTCCTAGTTTTCTGCTGTTTTGTTTTCTTAGGTTGTTTTGCTTTCCAGTGTGATGAGAAAATGTGGATCAAATATGATCCTGCTGGGAACTGTTAAAGCTCTCCACTGTCCAAGTTAGGAAGGCTCCTGGAATATGCTGCCTCCCGCCAAGCCCACCAGCTTTTAACCCATTTGTGTCAGAAGTTACAGGTTGGTGGTGCTCCAGGCAGGCTCAGTGAGCAAGAGGGAGAGCTGGGTCACAGCTGAGAGCACTCATAGGGGCTCTCTTCCTGTGGCTGTTTCCTGCAATGTTTGGAGTCAAAAAAGAGAATGCTTGAGTCGACAAACCCCTGACTTTATGGGGCATATAGAAAAATTCTAACCCTCTCACTTTGCTTCTTAAACAAAGCAGTCAATTGTGATACGACTCTCCTTACACTGTGGTGAGTCACAAGGTTAGAGTCAGAAGACCTAGGTTCAAATCCTGACTCTGGCCACTCTCCAGCTATAAACACTAGGCATATGATTTACCGCTCTCTCTGAGCCTCAGTTTCCTGAGATAACACATATAAGTGTTTAACATAGTATACAGTTATAGCAAACATTATTTGTTTCTGTTACCATTACTATTACTACTATTCCATCTAAGAAGAAAAAAAGAATATTTTTTTCTGGCCCATTCACAAAGGTAGTGCCAAGCAAGCTTTCATGAGGCTCATTTTTTTTTCAGGTCCGTCTTAATTAAAAAGGTTCTCATCATGGAGATAGTACTCAGAGACTGGCATAAGGAAGAACCACAGAGATTTACTCTCAAATACATCTTTATAGCTTCATCACCGTAATACCTAGGCATTCATGTGGACAACATCATTTCATCATAAATGAGAAGGTCGTCCTATTGAACTGTAATCCATTCATTGATTTATCGTCCCAAGTTCCTCCAAGGATTTTCACAAATGCCTGTGACGATTCCTAGTGCTGGACTTTGCATTTGGATCTGTGATTTAGATGACAGATGTGTGAAATCATATGTAGCCAGACAAATCCCTGGTGATAACACATTTGAGGAGGCTCAAGCAGTGATGGATTAAGGCCCAATCAACCAGATCAGCTAATCTGAGCCCTCTTCAGTGACATTGGCCCTGATGGTTTAAAGGGGCACCCCAAACAAATTACTTTCCAGAAATAATACTTTCTGTTCTGCATCTCACCCTATCATAACTTCCTTTTCCACAATAAACCCAGATACCATTAAAGAAGCCCTGTCTAATTCTGGAGAATATATTGTTATGTCTGGGGTTAACATTTGCCACAGTTGACTGGTTAACATTACTTTTAAAATCTCATATTCCAAGTAGTAATTGGATTATTAATATGGTCCATTTGACTGGCAGTAACCATTTAGAAAGTCTGACAATGTAGAATTTACAAGGCCAAAGACTTGATAACAGCTTCTTAGATGCTAAAGAGTTCACTTCAAAGAAGCTCAGCAGCACACAGTCAGAAGATACCAAAAATCAAGTCTTCTTCCAGGAAGAAAGTAGAGTAACATAAGAACTAGACTCTGAAGCCTTACCTAAGGGTAAACCTTTTGATGCCATATATAGCATTACTTTCAGAATAGATTATCTCACATACATTTTTATGGAAACAAGAAGGAAGTAAGAAAAATCATACTTTAGCATAGGTGTAAAGGAATACAACACAAGCCAAAGAGCTATAAGAAAAGAAAAAGCAAAGAATGTTCTGAACTTCTCTACAAAGATCTCTTTAATGCTTTGCAACTCCTGTACCACCTCATGGTACTCTCATTTAATTTCATCAAAGGAAGGTTTGAATGCTTTACTATTCTGTCCTTTCTCTGAGCCTCTCTTTATTTTATTTTATTTTATTTTACTTTCATACAATATTGTTAATAATTTTTTCCTTCTTATAATTGCAACTTTTATTTTAGATTAGAGGGTACATGTACATGTTTGTTACATGGGTATATTATGTGACATTGAGGTTTGGAGTACAAAAGATTCTATCATCCAGACAGTAAGCATACTTCGTAGGTAGTTTTAGCCTTTGTCCTCCTCCCTCTCTCCTCACTCTGGTAGTCCCTAATGTCTATCAATCCCATCTTTCTGTCCAAGTGTACCCAATGCTTAGTTTCCACTTATAAATAAGAGCATGTGGTATTTGATTTTCCATTCCTGTATTAATTCACTTAGGATAATGGCCTCCAGCTGCATCCATGTTGCTGCAAAGGACATAATTTTGTTCTTTTTTATGGCTGCATAGTATTCCATGGCGTATATATAATACATTTCTTCTTTATGCAATCCACTGCTGATGGGCAATTAGGTTGATTCCATGTCTTTGCTATTGTGAATACTGTTGCAATGAATCAATGAGTGCATGTATCTTTTTGGTAGAATGATTTATATTCCTTTGGGTATATACCCAGTAATGAGATTGCTGTGTTGAATGGTAGTTCTGCTTTAAGTTTTTTGATAAATCTCCAAACTGCTTTCCACAGTGGTTGAACTAATTTGCATTCCCACTGACAGTGTATAAGTGTTCCCTTTTTTCCACAGCCTTTTTACTAATAGCCATTCTGACTAGTGTGAGATGATATCTCACCGTGGTTTTGATTTGCATTTCTCTGACAATTAGTGATGTTGAGCATTTTTTCATATTTTTGTTGACCTCTTGTATGTCTTTTTTTTAAGAAGTGTCTGTTCATGTCTTTTGCCCATTTTCAATGAAGTTATTTGGTTTTTGTTTGTTGAATTGTTTAAGGTCCTTACAGATGCTGGATGTTAGACCTTTGTTGGATGCGTAGTTTATGAATATTTTCTTCCTTTCTATAGGTTGTCTGTTTACTCTGTTGATAGCTTCTTTTGCTGCACAGAAGCTCTTTAGTTTAAGTAGGTCCCACTTGTCAATTTTTATTTTTGTTGCAATTGCTTTTGAGGACTTAGTCATAAATTCTTTCCTAGGTCAATGTCCAGAATGGTGTTTCCTAGGTTTTCTTCTAGGATTCTTAGAATTTGAGGTCTTGCATTTAAATATTTAATCCATCTTGAGTTTAATCCACTTGCACACCCAATACTTTTATAACCTTTGAATAATTTCATAATAAAACTCACCTACCTGTTTTATATGGCAAAAATGTGTCTGTGTGTGTATGTGTTTTTGTATATGGTGAAAAGTAGGAGTTCAATTTCATTCTTCTGCATATGGTTAATTAGTTATCCCAGCATAATTTATTGAAGAGAGAGTCCTTTCCCCATTTCTTACTTTTGTCAAATATCAGATGACTGTAGGTGTGTGTGAGCCTCTTTTTAAAGTCTTGCTTTCAGCATCAACTTTAAACAAGTTTTTTTTTTCCTTTTCCATTGTTGAAGTGCTATTGAAAACAGCTTCTGGCACTTACCAATGTATGCCAGAGGTGGGCCTCTAAGCATGCTTTGGATAATTGAGAACTTATTTGTAATAAGGATCTGTTTACCAATTGAACCTCCTTTAAAAACAGTCCTGCCTTATAGAGAATTATTTTTTCTGCAGAATAGCATTAAAACAAGCTTTTAGCATGATGTTTCCAACAGCAGAACCTAACTTCAATAGCTGCATGGTACCCCTCTTTCCTCATCCCATTCCTGATACCAAAAATAAAAAACAGCCAATAGTACAGCTATGAAACTGAATGCTGGCCCACATACCCAAAAGCAGTCAGAATGAACTATACAGAAATCAGGCAGTGGCAAGGAGAATATAATGCACTCTCACTCCTCTTTGTCCTTTTGCAAGAACCTCTCTGGGCTTCTTCAAGTTTGTAGGAAGGCAGTAGATATCTGTATTCTAATGACAAGACAATATAAAAAACAAAAAAGCATTGACTGGAAGCAAGAGTAGAAATGTGAAGGAAAAAAAGTAAAATTTAAAAATCAAGTAGCATTGTCTCAGATTAATTTTTTTAATAGCATGACCTAATCCAGGGGTCTGCAAACTACAGCCCGAAGGCCAAATCCAGTCTGCCACCTCTTCAGCGACCATTGGTTTACTTATTGTCTACAGCTGCTTTTGTCCTACAGTTGCAGAATTGAGAAGTTATGACAGACACAATATGGCACAGAAAGCCGGAAGTACTTACTATCTGGCCCTTTATAGAAAGATTCTGTCAACCTCTTATCTAATCTTCAGAAGAGAACTCAGAGTATTTAGAAATTAACTTACACTTGCACACCCAATACTTTTATAACCTTTGAATAATTTCATAATAAAACTCACCTACCTATGTTTTATATGGAAAAAATGTGTCTATGTGTATGTGTGTGTATGTGTGTTGTGTATATGAACACAAATTTGAGGGATACCTTAAAATAGAATATAAAAGACACTTGCTATGAGACCTTCCTGAATAATTGGAGGTTTGGCATATGCAGAGTCAGCTGTAGTATAATAATTGAAAGATTCAACTCAAAACCAAGAGATAAAAAAAAAAAAATAGAGATGTGACCCAGTTAGACCACCATGGACAAGTCATTTAGCTCCCATTTCCTTACCTCTAAGATGGGAACCCTGATGCCTCCCGTTCAAACTTGTGTAAATCAGGTGAATTATCTATGTGCAAATCCTTTGTTAAGCCATAAATTACACAAATATATGTTGTGGTTATTATGCAGCACCCTGAATGTTTTCCATAAAAATGGCATTCTAAGCAAGAATATCAGAGTCAGCTGAGGCATTTGGTTGCCATCCTCCCTACTCCATGTGAGCTCTCCATGTTGCATCAAACTACTGTTGCAAAGATAGCATCATTTAGAATTAAGAAGTCTGAGACCAAGAGTCAGCACATAAAATGCTCTGGTTCAGGTCTACATCTGGAGTAATTCCAACATAATCATCATAGAAGTTTGCTATTTTCTCCTACCTATCATTTGTGGTTCATCTGATGGCATTTCTATACCTCACATTTCCTCCCCTAGCTGTTTGCAGCTTCGTTTGTACCTGTCTTCCTTCACTCCTCTCTCTCTCTCTGTTTGCAGCTTCGTTCATACCTGTCTTCCTTGACTCCTCTCTCTCTCTCTCTCTCTCTCTCTACTGTCCCCTTTCATCTGCATCCCAGGCCCCTTTAATCCTTTTCTCATTTCTAATTCTGAAGGCCCTTTGAGAAAGGGGGAGGGGAGGAAAACAAAAGGTTAATTTTCTCCAGCCTGCCCAGGCCGACTTAATGTAACAGAAGGCAGCAAATTGTATTGATTTAGTGACATGCAACTGTCCAGAAAGAGCTATTTATACATTATTCAGGACAAACACTGTCATAATGGACAAACAGCAGCAGCATCTGGGATGTTAATGTCTACAAATAAGATTATTCTTTGAAAGGATTAGGATGAAGCATTTTGTGTAATTAGATTTCTCCGTTTCAGGAATGAATTGCCTTTTAGCAGTAAAAGCTGTCACTGAGGGAGCCATTAGCTCCTTATAACTGAATTAAATGCATAATTAGTGACATGATCACATTAGGATTTGTTTCATTTTTAACTAATCGGGATGGGAGGAGGGGCCGAGGGAGAGTTGGGGAGCAGAGGCGGTGCCATTTCCAGGTCACTGCGGCCTTCCTCAGCTGGGATAGGCCTCAGCTGGCGTGCTGAAGTTGGTAAAAGTCAGGCATGTGTGAATCAGAGCCCGGGCCTCGCCACGGCGACGGCCAGGCTATTCATCACTGGGTGGTGGGTGACAGTGACTGATGGGCTAGGCCCGGGCCTGGCACTTCACCAGTGCAAGAATCATACGAGCCAGGGAGCAGAATGACAGCTGGAGCGCTGTGTCAAGTGGTGGAGAGACCAGAGCTATTAATAATGTGTGCCACATGATCTCAGCCACGAGAAAACAATGATTTAGACATTGGTGAGAATAAAGATTTTACATTTAGTCCGGGGGTGACTCTTCTCCTTGGCACTTGTAGAATAAATCGCTATGCAATCAGCATGGATGAAAATCAAGCAATGCATATATTAGAGCCTAGCTCATGAGGAAGGGGAGCATGGGTGGGGATTTTTAAATCCTTGCATTGACTATATGTGCTGTTCATCCTATCCTCCTGACATTTCTGCAAATGCCTTGAGGTAGAAGGAAAGAATAAGAAAACAATGAGGAGGGCTTTTGCATTCATTCACACACTTGATCATTCAGCACTTACTTATTCAAGATCCACTCCCCTTATTGGGTGCCAAAAGGTAAATGAAGAGGTGTAGAGCACTGTCTTTACCCTCAAGTAGCTTATCAGAACTGAAAGGCAGCTAGGACACCAACTGTGTGTTGTTGAATCCACTGACATTTGCTTTACTTTGAGGGGCCTTTAATTTTGTTTCGTGGCCTGAAATTTAGACTAAGAAACAGGACCTTATGAGACAGGAGCATGTCCCAAAGAAAGCCAGGCAGGGATGCTTCCATTTGAATTACTCCAAGTTAAGCAAGACCTATACCAGCAGAGGCAGCACTAGTGAATGGTAACCTGGGAGGCGACTGGGTAATTGAGCTTTTTGGAAAAGGAGTTTCCTCCTGGGTTGGCCTGAACATTCTGTTACTATGGAAACTAGCAGGTTTTGGAGATTAGGTTCTAGATGGTTTGCAGTTTCCAGCAATAGTGATGGGGACTTCTCTACAAAACAGAGGAATGAAGAGCAATTAAAATATTCCACTCCCTGAAAGCCTCATCCCTTCTTCTCCACCATAGGATCCTACAGAATAAAATAATTTAGAGATTCATGTTGATCAGGGCTTACTGGCCCAGGATCATATTTTCATACAGTGTAGCTTAAAGTCAGGAAAAAAATTAGAACCTAATGATTAGATGAATATCCTTGCAAACTTAAAATCTTAGGACTCTGTGATTAAGATGTGTTGTTACAGAAAGAAAGATTGTCATGATTGACAAAGATAGTCAAGAGAAAATGTCACTGGTAGCCATGATGACTTGGGAAGATATTCTTTGTGCTCTCCTAAGGGATGGCTTGAGTTCTATTAAACTCCTGTTAACCTTTGCTGTACCACAATCAGACCATATCAAATTCTCTTAACTAATGGCTCAGCAAAAATCAACAATAGAGAAGACAGTAGAAATTCTTATTCCTTAAAGCTGCCATTTGTATGGAACTTAAACTTTTAAAATAGACTTTTGTGCATTGCTTGAGAAAATACAGCACTTTCATAATGTTATGCCAGGAAAATGTATGTAAAAATTCACATATAACCTTTATATATTGGTGAGCATTAAGATTTCCTATTCTTTGAGGCAAATATTGACCTTGACTTCACCTCGGTCAATATTTACCTCTCAGGTCAATAGATCTTGATGTTCACCTCAACAGAAGTCAATATCTACTTATTATCTCATTTCTATCTGTCAGGTGCCAGTGTGTAATCAGTAATGTGAATTTTCTTCCCTTATGCATTTCCTGAGGTTAAGATGAGATTAATTTTGGACCTTATACTTTCCGTTTGTTAAATACCTTCTCCCCACAGGAGTTAAAGATAGTTTCATACAGAATGTTAATTATGTATTATCATCTTATTCCATTCCTTCCACTCATCCCAAATTAAGCTAACACATGGGTAACATAAAGTATTTTAAAATGAAAACTTCATTTATTTATTCAACAAATATTTATTGTTCAGCATATATCTGGCACCAGGCTTCATGCTGGGGATGCAGTAGAGATATAGGTAGACATGGTCCCTGCCCTCATGAAACTTGCCGTCAGGCACAGCACTTCCTGAATGCCAAGATGGTTGCAATTGCATCACTAGAAGAGTGTTTGGGTTTTTTGTGGGGGAGGGGTTGGGGTGGAGGGTATAATTTTTATAAAGAGCACCCAAATACTCAATGGTTAGCTGCTGAATAGGCTCTTGGGGAGGGTAAGCCCTAATTTGTTGCATTTGCTGACTTCTATGGTGTATTTATGCCCAGCATGGCCAATTTTAAGCTGCCAATGTGAAGTCACTGACAAGGAGTTGGGAAGAGATGCAGAAAATAATGACTCAATTCATGCCAGCTGTAGCCCAGCACTGCTACCCTTTACCTAGGTTTACCTACTGTTGGCATTTTATCCTATTTGATTTATTACTTGTGCTTCATTCCCCTTCACTTTTCTTCCTTTTCATTTTTTCTTCTCTTTTCCTCTCTTTTTTCTGCATGGCTTTTTAGGGGGAGGGATTTTTTAAACATACAGATTCCAAGACCCCAGATTAGTGATCTACAGTGAGATTCAGGATGTGTTAAAAATTTTACAAGTGCTATTAATGCATCACCAACCTAAGGAACACTGGTCTAGTCTTGTAGACCTCATATGGCATTACCAAGACTTTGAAATTCAGAACCTCATAGACTCCACCTTGATCTTTATCTAAGGAAGAACCAGATGACCTCCCCTGGAATCTTTCATCAGTGCCATGGCATTCTGCCTTCTAATCCACCTGGTTTTAATGTTTCATTTGCATGACCTATTCTTCACCTAGCCATTTTCTGTTAAATCTGATTTGCACTTTTTCCTCTTCATTTTGGGCAGGTAGAAAAATTACTTCAAGAGGTTTTGTCTACATTTGGTGTAATAGGAATCTAACCATAAACTGCAAGTGGTACATAAGGAAATAAAATATATTATGCCATTTAAATGATCAACAAATGCCTTTCAGGCCATTGATAAAAACTTTAGATGAACTGACATGTTTAATGCATGATAATTTGCTTCCAGGACTGTTTTTGTAGCTTATGGATAAATTTAACTATTAAGCTCTGTCTTAGTTTATACAGTTTCAGTGACAGATCTATTTACAAGACAACTTAAACTATAACTTTTGGTAAAAAAAAATCAATTGTAGACATTGTCCATGAGAGCACTCAACCCTATCCTAGTGATGTATATACTGCTATGATGAAGCCCCTGGAACGTGGAGCAATGATGATCTGTAAGCATTGTTACCCTGCTAGGTAGACACATCCTTCAAATGCCAGAACTAGACCATAATGGGTACTTAAACTGCCTTGCAGGTATACCTAGGAGAAGCACAGTTTTGAGAAAGAGCAGAGCTTTATTACTACAAAAGACTGGTCTGGGAATCTACTTAGAAGTTGTGTCACCTCAAACAAGTTAATTAACATATTTAAATTCCTATTTCTTCATCAGCAACATGGGAATAATAATATACACCTTATGTTTTTGTTGTAAAGTGACATATAATAAATAAATCACTTACCAAGAGTCTGATGTATAAAAGGAACATGATAGATCTTATTTCCCTACTACAATCACCATAAGTTGATCACAGTGATGGCAGTATTTTGTACATATTTTAATGTGTCACACATATATTCACACACACAGATACACACATATACACAAATATCTTCTATGAAGTAGGGACTCAAAAATTAGATGTGATGAAGAAATGATGGCGATGATGATGATTATAAAGAAGGAGGAGAAAGAAGAGCATGAATAGAAAGGGAGTCACTGCACCAAAATGTCATAATTTGTAGTTGGCAGATAGTTTCACCTCTTGGATAAAATGTGTTGAAAAGTTGTCACAGTGGCTTATAATTGGAAAACTATAGAAAATAGAACTCAAACTCTTAAGACAAGTAATGAGTTCAATTTTTTCACTTTCAAAAACCAGGGAGATATATACTTTCCCTGGATAAAGATCGATTTAAATCTCTAGGAAACAACCCCCAAAATTTTCTCAAGTGGCTAGACAAAGAATAATCAGTTTTGAAAACCAATTGATTGAAGAGATATCAAGTCTTTTTCACTCTGGCACTTCCCAAGAGGAAGGACTAACATAAAAATGCACTATCTATGAATGAAATTTAGGTTCATTTTGAAACACTATAACATTACTTACACTTTCCAGAAGTAGTCTAATATGCATATGTATTCACTGTCATGTTTGTTTAATGTTCAATATTAAACTCCAAGCCAAATTCTGCGAAGAACCTCTCAAAAACCCACAACTCTCAGAGATATCTCTCCCATGCCCTGAGAAAGTTCTTTCTACAAACCCTCAACAACTGGATCAGCTGATGTGTTTACCAAAATTGTTTCAGCTCCATAGACTGACCTGATCGTGACTTAGGTGAATTGTCTCCACTCAGGGAAGACTCAGGTTTTGTAGGCACTTCGGCAAATGAACTGTTTTTCCTTCCTGGCCTGCATCATTTACCTGTAGGGGTAAATAACACCTGCCATAGAATTTCCCAGCTGCTTTTCACTGTCTTATTACTTTATTTTCCCCCTAAGATGTACAATATAAAATTCAGTCAAAATAGAAACAGCTTCCAGTGGCTACGATACTCATTTCCAATAGATCTGTTCAGTCTGACACGTTAAAATGGTGATCATTTCAGTTTTAAACTGACTGTGACAAAAATCAATAGATCTCTTTCACCTCTGAAAAACTGGGTTCAGATCTGAATTTGCTCTCAAGTGAAATCAATTTTGTGGCCTCTTAACCCAGTGTCTGAGAACCACTGGTCCCCATCACACAATCACCCTGTTGCTTTTATTCAGCCTGGTTGCTTTTATTCCCGAGAGTCGAGGGATCATAGGTGACAGAAAAGCCAAGATGGGGTTGAGAATGAAAGTTGACTTAGGGGAAATCTGACAACCACCACAGGTGACAGTATTTCTTGGGGGTTTTGATGGGAAGAGGAAGAAGGACAATAGTGTCCATAAATTGATGTCAGGATTCATATCTTTATAGGCAGCTTTTCCAGTTCACTGCTAACTCCGGGTATGTTGCCCATTCCATTTCTCTTTTGAAATTAAAATGAAATTTACACTTAAAATTCACAAAAAAAGTAAAACTAGGTATTGAAAAGTAAAAATTTTCAAGATCTATCTATATTATTTGAAACGTTAACTCTTAGAGAACTAAAAAATTAAAACATACCCCAAATCCAAATTTCAGCCAGGTTTTTGTGTGATAAAAATGTTCTGACTTGGTTCCTTTATTGCTGATGAGCAATTTTTCAGAAAAGATGGAAAAATATGTATATGTATACATATACATATTATATATGAAAGAGAGTGCAAGTCAGATAATTCCTTTCTTTAACAAAGTTATCAGCCACTATCATCAATGATAGCTTACCTAGCCAATACCTATTTTTTCTTTACTCTTCTAAGTGTATAATTCAATGATGTTTAGCAAATTTAGGCAACTTACTAAATTGTGTAATCATCACAAAAATCCAGCTTTAAAACATTCTGATCATCCCCAAAAGATCCCTCATACCAGTATGCAGTCAATACCCATTGTCCCTCCCAGCACCACGTAATCAATAATCTACTTTCTGTCATTGCCTTTTCTAAATATTTCATACAAATAGAATCATATAATATGTGCTTTTTCGTGTCTGACTTCTTCCTCAGAGCATAGTATTTTTGAAATGTATCTGTGTCATAGCATATATCAATATTTGGTTCCTTTTTATTACTAAATATCTACTTATGTACCACTTTTGCTCATGCATTCACCAGTTGTTGAACATTTGGATTGCTTCCAAATGGGCTATTATAAATAATGCTGCTATGAATATTCATGTAAAAGTCTTTATGTGGATATATGTTTTCAAAAATTTCTCTTGGGTAGATACCTAAGAGTAGAATTGTGGATCATATGATAAATTTATGTTTAAATTTTCAAGAAACCATCCAACTGTTTTACAAAGTGGCTGTGCCATTATAAATTCCCACCAGCAATGCAGAAAGCTTCCAATTTCTCCACATCCTCACCAACACTTGTTATTATCTCTCTTTTTAATTATAGTCAGTCTAGGGGATGTGAAGTAGTATCTCATTATAGTTTTAATTTCCATTTCTGTAATGACTACAGATCTTAAGCATCTTTTCATATGCTTATTGGCATTTGTATACTTTTTTAGTGAAATAGCTATGCTAATATTTTGCTTCTTTTTTGTCTTCTGATTATTGTTGTAAGAGTAATTTGTGTGCTCTAGATATGAATGTCCTTTATCAAATTAATGCTTTGCAAAAATTTTTTCCTAGTTTGTGTTGTCTTTGCATTTTCTTAGTGGTTCCTTTTTGAAGCACAAAAGATTTTGATGAAACCAAATTTGATGATGAAATCCAATGTATCAACTTTTATCTTTTATAAATTACACTTTGGTGCTGTATCTAAGAACTCTTTGCCCAACCCAAGATCACGAGGATTTTCTCCTATGTCTTCATTATAAGTTTTATAGTTTTATTTCATACATTTAAGTTTACGATCCAGTTTGAATTGATTTTATTTTGTATGGTACATTGAACTTATGATTCCAAATTCATCTTTTTGCATGTAGATATCCAATTATTTCACAGTCATTTGCTGAAAGACTATCTTTTCCTACACTAACTTGGCCTGACTCCTTTGTCACAAATCAATTTGCCATTAATATAAGCATTTATTTCTGGACTGTCAAATCTGTTCCATAGATCTAGAGGTCTATACTCATGCCAATACCACACTATGTTGGTTACTATATAGTAAACTTTGAAATTGGGAAGTGTAAAATCTTCCAACTTTTTTTTTCCAAATTATTTTGGCTTTTCTGGGTCTTTGTACTTCAAATAAATTTTAGAATCAACTTGCCACTTTCTGTAAAAAGACCTGATAAGATTTTGATAGCTACTGCACTGAATTTATAGATCAATGAAAGAAGAATTACCTTATTAACAATATTGAGTTTTCCTATCCATAAACATAGAATAACTGATCATTTATTCAGATCTTTTTAAATTTGTTCAAACAATATTTTCTAGTTTTCAGGGTGCACATCTTGCACTTTTTATATTTCATTTATCTTTATTTTGTTCTTTTTAATATTATTTTTAATAGAATTGGAGGGTTCATTGCTACTACATAAAAATACAATTGATTTTTCTATATTGACATTATATCCAGCAGTCTTCCTGAACTCATTTATTAGTTGTAGTAGTTTCTGAGGAGTCTGATTTCAGGCCAAAATCCTACGTGTGATTCCTCAAGCCTGACTATAAGCAATTAGAATACTGCCTGGCAGACATCATGAAGGGAAGCTTCCCTTCCCATTCCAGACTTGGTGCACAGCCAGTGCATTGCAGTTTTCTAAATCTTACAGTCAAGGACTCAATTCCCCTAATGTGGACCATCCATGCTCATATGCATATCTGAATTCCTAGCCAAGTCATCTCAATTCAAAGTCTTTCTTATCAGGTGCCTTGGAGAAAAACGGAGCACTGGGAGACAGTGCCTTTTTTTGCCTCTTGCTTGCTCTGTCACCATTGTTATCTGTTTGTCACATTGTCCTAATTGATCACCTCCACCTGGTTGCTAGGTTCTTTGAGGATTTCACAGGATTTTCAAACTATAGGATCATTCATTTCTGAATAAAGACAGCTTTACTTCTTTCTTTCCAATTGAGGTGCTTTTGGTAGTTTTTTTCTTGTCTGATTTAGCTATACAATTTTGAGTAGAAGTGGTGAGATCAGACATGCTGATCTTGTTTCTGATCTTAGGGGGAAAGCATTTAGCCTTTCATCATTAAGTATGATATTAACTGTAGGGTTTTCATGAATGCTCTTTATCAGATTGAGGAAGTTCCCTTCTATTCCTAGTTTCTTGAAAATTTTTATCATGAATGTGTGCTTATTTTTTCAAATTATTTTTGGGTACTTATTTAGATAATTATGTCTCTTTTGTCCATTATTCTATTAATATGGTATATTACACAAGTTGATTTTTATTATTTATTTATTTATTTATTTATTTATTTATTTATTTATTTTTGAGACCAATTCTTGTTCTGTTGCCAAGGCTGGAGTGCAATGGCATGATATTGGCTCACTGCAACATTTGCCTCCTGGGTTCAAGCAATTCTCATGCCTCAGTCACCTGAGTAGCTGGGATTATAGGCCTGTGTCACCATACTCAGCTAATTTTGGTACTTTTAATAGAGATGGGGTTTGGCCGTGTTGGCCAGGCTGGTCTTGAACTCCTGACCTCAAATGATTCACCTACCTAGGCCTTCCAAAGTGCTGGAATTACAGGCGTGAGACACTGTGTTCAGCCACAAGTTGATTTTAGATGTGAAAACAGCATTGTATTCCTGGAATAAATTCCATTTGTCACTGTACATAGTTGTTTATATCTGTAGTTGTATTCACTTTGCTATTATGTTGAGAATTTTTGTGCCTACATTCATGAAGGATAATGATCTATAGGTTTTTTTTTTTTTTAATAATTTTTTATCTGGCTTTGATGTCAGAGAATGAATTAAGAAGTGTTCCCTCTCCTTCTATTTTCTTGAAGAGTTTGTGAAGAATTGGTATTATTTATTCTTTCTACATTCAATAAAATGTAACTGTGAGGCCAACTGGGCCTGAAGTTTCCTCTGTGGGAGTAGTTTTAATTTAATTTAATTCCTTTATTTTTTATAGGTCTTTTTAAAGTTTCTATTTTTTCTTTAGTCAGTTTTGGACATTTGCATTTATCTGCAAATTGGTTAATTTCATCTGAGTTTTCTAATATATTGATATAAAGTTGTTCATATGATTCCCTTCTAATCTTTTTCATTTCTGTAACAATAGTAGTAATGCCCCTCTTTTATTCCTAACTTCCTGATCTTTTCTTTTTTTTTTTCTTGCTGAATCTAGCTAAAACTTTGCCAATTTTTGAAATGTTTTCAAGAACCAACTCTTAGTTTCATTGGTTCCTTTCATTGTTTTTCTGTTTTCTATTTTATTGATATCTATTATATTTCCTTCTTTTAACTTGTGTTGGGCTTAGTTGGCTTTTCTATATCTACTTCCTTAAGGTTGAAACTCAGGTTATCTATTTTTTTATTTTATTTTATTTTACTATCTATTTTATTTTACTAATATAGGTGTTTAAAGCCATAAATATCCCCCTGCACAATGTTTTAGCTTATCTAGTAAATTTTAATATATTATTTTCCATTTTTATTTAATTCAAATTATTTTCTAATTTTCCTTGTGATTTCTCCTTTGACCAATAATTTAGATGTTAAATTTTGATAGATTTGTAGACTTCAATATTTCTTTCTGTTGTCAATTTCTAACAACACCATTGTGATCAAGAAACATACATTGCATGATTTCAATCCTTCAATCCTTACAATCCTTTTAAATATACTAATATTTGTTTTGTGGCTCAGTGTATTAGGCCATTATTGCATTGCTATAAAGAAATACCTGAGACTGGGTAATTTATAAACAGAAGAGGTTTCATTGACTCAGGGTTCTGCAGGCTGTACAGGCATGTGGCCTTATTTCTGGGCTTTCCATTCTGTTCCATTGGTCCATGTGTCTGTTTTTGTACCAGTAGTATGCTCTTTTAGTTACTGTAGCCCTGTAGTGTAGTTTGAAGTTGGGTTATGTTACGCCTCAAGCTTTGTTCTTTTTGCTTAGGCTTCCTGTAGTCATTCAGGCTTTTTTCTTGGTCCCATACAAATTTTAGAATAGTTTCGTTTTAATTCTGTGAAAAATGATCTTTCTTGTTTCATGGAAATAGCATTAAAACTGTAAATTGCTTTGTGCAGTGTGGCCATTTTAACAATATTGAGTCTTCCTATCCATGAGCATGGAATGTTTTTCTATTTGTTTCCATTGTCTCATATCTTTCAGCAGTGTTTTGTAATTCTTGTAGTAGAGATCTTTCAACTTCCTGGTTAGCTGTATTCCTGGGTATTTTACTCTTTTTGTGGCTGTTGTGAATGGAATTGTGTTCTTGATTTAGCTCTCAGTTTGGATGTCATTGGTGTATAGAAATGCCTTGGATTTCTGTACATTGATTTTGTATCCTGAAATTTTACTAAAATTGTTTATTAGTTCCAGAAGCCCTTGGGCAGAGACTATGGGGTTTTCTAAGTGTAAACATTATGTCATCAGTGAACAGAGATAATTTTACTTCTTCTTTTTCAATTGGATGCATTTTATTTCCTTCTCTTTCTTGATTGCTCTGGCTAGGAGTTCCAGTATTATGTCGAATGGGAGTGGTGAGAGTAGACATCCTTGTCTTGTTTCAATTCTCAGGGGAATGCTTCCAGCTTTTGCCCACTCAGGATGATGTTGGCTATGAGTGTGTGATAGATAGTTCTTATTATTTTGAGGTATGCTCCTTTGATGCCTAGTTTGTTGACGGTTTTTTATCATAAAGAGATGTTGAATTTTATAGAAGACTTTTTTCTGGGACTATGCAGATGATCACATAGTTTTTGTCTTAATTCCGCTTTTGTGGTGAATCACATTTATTGATTTGTGTATGTTGATCAAACCTTGCCTCCCAGGAATTAAGCCTACTTGATTGTCATGAATTAACTTATTGATGTGCTGCTGCATTCAGTTTGCTAGTATTTTGAGGATTTTTGCATCTATGTTCATCAGGGATGTTGGTCAGAGGTTTTCTTTTTTGTTGTGTCTCTGCAATATTTGGTATCAGAATGATGCTGGCTTTATAGAATGAGTAGGGAGGAGTCCCTTCTCCTCAGTTTTTTGGAATAATTTCAGCAGGATTGATACCAGCTCTTCTTTGTATGTCTGGTAGAATTTGGCTATGAATCCATCTGGTCCAGGCCTTTTTCCGGGTGGTAGGATTTTTATTACTAATTCAGTTTTTGAACTCGTTACTGGCCTGCTCCGGATTTCATTTTTCCATGGTTCAATCTTAGAAGGTTGTATGTTTCTAGGAACTTATCCATTTCTTCCAGGATTTCTAGTTTGTGTGCATAGAGATGTTCATAATGTCTCTGAGGAATTTTTGTATTTCTGTGTGGTCAGTGGTAATGCCATCTTTGTCATTTCTGATTATGTGTATTTGGATGGTCTCTCTTTTTATCATGATTAATTTAGCTAGCAGTCTATCAATCTTATTTATTATTTGAAAAAAAACACAACTCCTGGTTTTATTAATCTGGTTTCATTAATCTGGTTTCATTGAATTTTTGCATCTCAATTTCATTCAGTTCTGCTCTGATTTTTGTTATTTCTTTTATTCTTCTAGCTTTGGGGTCAGTTTACTCTTGTTTTTCTGGTTCCTCTAGGTGTGATATCAGGTTGTTAATTTGAGATCTTTCTAATTTCTTGATGTAGGTGTTTAGTGCTATCAACTTTTCCCTAAATACTGCTTTAGCTGTGTCCCAGACATTCTGGTAAATTGTATCTTTGATTTTATTCGTTTCAAAGAGTTTTTTTTTTATTTCTGCCTGCATTTTTTATTCTTTACTCAGCAGGCATTCAAGAGTAGGTTGTTTAATTTTCATGTGATTGTATAGTTTTAAGAGATCTTCTTGGTATTTATCTTTTTATTATGCTATAGTCTGAGAGTGTGGTTGGTATAATTTTGGTTTTTTTGAATTTGTCAATAATTGCTTTATGGCCAAGTATGTGGTAGATCTTACAGTATGTGCCATGTGGATATGAGAAGAATGTATATTCTCTCATTGTTGGGTGGGTTATTCTTTAGATGTCTGTTAGGTCCATTTGATCAAGTGTCGAGCTTAGGTTCCAAATATCTTTGTTAGTTTTCTGCTTCAATGATCTAACATTGTCAGTGGGGTGTTGGAGTCTCCCACCATTATTGTGCTGTTATCTAAGTCTCTTTGTAGGTTTCTAAGAACTTGTTTTAAGAATCTGGGTGATCCAGTGTTACATACATTTATACTTACAATAGTTAAGTCTTCTTGTTGAATTTAACCCTTTATCATTACGTAAGGCCCTTCTTTGTCCTTTTTGATCATTGTAGGTTTAAAGTTGGTTTTGTCTGAAAAAAAGAATAGCACTTCTTCTTCTTTTTTGGTTTTCATTTGCTTGATAGATCTTTCTCTATCCCTTTACTTTGAGCCTATGGTTGTCATTGCATGTGAGATGGGTCTCTTAAGGACAGCATATAGTTGGGTCTTGCTTCTTTATCCAACTTGACACTTTGTGTCCTTAAGAGGGGCATTTAGCCTATTTACATTCAAGGTTAATATATGAGGATCTGATTCTGTCCTGTTGTTAGCTGGTTATTATGTAGACTTGCTTATAATTGCTTTAGTGCCTGTGGGCTATGTACTTAAGTGTGTTAACATTGGGTCAGATAACGAGTCTTTCATTTCTATGTTTAGCACTCCCTGAAGGACATTTTGTAAGGCAGATTTGATGGTAACAAATTCTCTTAGCATTTGCTTGTCTGGAAAGGATTTTATTTCTCCTTCACTTATGAAGCTTAGTTTGACTGGATTTGAAATTCTTGGTTGGAATTTATTTTCTATAGGGATGCTGAATATAGGCCTCCAATCTCTTCCGGCTTATAAGGTTTCTGTTGAAGGGCCCACTGTTAACCTGATGGAATTCCTTTTGGACATGACCTGACCCTCCTCTCTAGCTGCCTTGAAGGTTTTTTTGGTCGCTATGACTTTGGAAAAACTGATGACTATGTGTCTTTCAGATGGTCATCTTGTCTAGTATCTCACAGGGGTTCTCCAAATTTCCTGCATTTGTGTGTTAACCTTTTTAATGAGGTAAGGAAAATTTTTGTGGACCATATCCTCAAATATGTTTTCCAAGTTGCTTGTTCTCTCTACATCTCTTTCAGAAGTGCCAATGAGTCATATGTTTGGTCGCTTTACTTAATTCCATATATTTGGAGGGTTTGTTCATTTTTACATTTTTTTTCTGCTTGCATTAATTTGAATGAACAGTCTCTGAGCTCTGAGAGTCTTTCCTCAACTTGGTCTATTCTATTATTAATGTTTCCAGTTGCATTCTGAAATTCCTGTAGTGAATTTTTCATTTCCAGAAGTTCAGTTTGTGTTTTCCTTAAAATGGCTATGCTGTCTTTCAACTCTTAGACCATTTTACTGTTTCCCTTTAATTGGATTTCAACCTTTTCCTATATCTCAGTGAGCTTCCTTGACATTCAGATTTTAAATTCTATGCCTGTTATTTCAGCCATTTTAGTCTGGTTAACAATCATTGCTGGGGAGTTAGTGTGATCACTTGAAGGCAAGAAGACACTCTGGCTTTTAGAGTTGCCAGAGTTCTTGGTTTTTCTCATCTGTGTGGCCTGATGTTCCTTTAATCTTTGAAATTCCTGTTTTTTAGATAGGGATTTTTACTTTTATATTCTTTGATGCCCTTGAGGGTTTGAGTGTGGTATAAATTGGGTTTAGTCAAGTGGCTCCATTTCTGGATGCTTCAAGGAAACCAAGACTCAGCTCCACACTCATGGGTTGCATGCTCTAACCCTGGGGGGTTGGGACCAGGCCTGTGTCTTTGTTCTCTGACCCTTCAAGATTAAGTACCTGCTGCAATGGAGAAGCTAAGATGTTCCCAGTCTATTGGTAGCAACACTCTGATGAAGGCTTCTGGCAGCCACACCCAGCAGGGCAGCAGTGGGCCTCCACATGCATGTGCACCAGCAGGGCAGCAGGGGTCCCTCCATGCATGCATACTGGTAGGGTGGTGGCAGGTCTGTGCACACGTGCATGCTGGTGGGGTGGTGGAAGGGGAGGCTTTGGGCAAGTGCATGCAGGCAGGGAAGTCTATAGGCAGGTGCATGCTGGTAAGGGGAGGCTGCAAGCAGGTGAATGCTGCTGAGGGTTCATCTGCAAAAACATTCTGAGGGGTAGGCAGGGTCTACTGGCAAAAGAGCTGTGACAGTGGCCACTAGTAAGCTGAAGCTACATTGCAAGTGGGTGCAGCCAGGCAGGAGCCCTGGGAGAGGCTGGCAGATAAGGGGTACTCAGATAAGTGGGGACTCATCCCACAGAGAAGCAAGAAAGTCCTTCTCTGTCCAGGTCCAGAAGCTATCAAAGGCTAAAGCAGCCTAGAGAAGTATGGTAAGTCGTGGGAGATGGGTGGCCCTGGCTGTAGTCCACTGCAGCCATTCCTGGGCCAAAACTTCTGGGCTTCAGAGGCTGGAGTTTTATCTCTGCCAACTCTCTGGGTAGTTTTCCCTGCTAGCTGAGATGTCCACGAGGGTCATGAGGTCTCCTGGAGCTAGGATCCCTGATGTCTGTGGTGAGTGGGCCACTCTATACCTACTTCACTCACTCTTTCCCTAGGTGCAGCTCAGAGCCAGAAACAAGTCGTGTTGCTCAGTAACCTTGTACAGGTTTCCCAACTTCTTCCCCTTTCAGCCTGGGGTCCATGTCCTCCCCCTGTCCACTCTCAATGTTTTCTTTCTGAGGGAAGATCTGTTTAGTGTGTCAGTCTACTTGATGATCCAGAGTCTCTGTCAATGAGCAAACCTCTTCCTGGCTGCGTCTAGTCAGCCATTTTGATTCTGCTGTTTGTTTTCAATATTGCACATCTTTTTTGTTCTTCTGTTCCTCTTTTACAGCTTTTTTTGTGTTAAATAGATACATTTAGTGTACCATTTTAATTCCTTTAAACTATATTTTTTAGTTATTGTCTTAATGGTTCCCACAGAGATTGCAATATCACAATCTACCTCAGATTAGCAGTAACTTAAATCCCATAAAATATAGAAAATTTGATCCCTTATAGCTCCATTTCCCCCCTCATTTGTACTATTATTGTAATATCAATTATATCTTCACACATATCTTCTGCTTTTTGCAATTATGTTTTAAAGCAGATAAGAGGAGAAAAAAGAAAATATGTGTTTATACTGTCTTTTGCATTTACCTACTGAATTATTTTTACTACCGCTCTTTATTTCTTCATGTAGATTCAAATTTCTGGATATAGAATCTTGGTTCAAAATTTTTTTCTTTTTCTTTCAGCACTCTGAATATGTCATCCCACTGCCTTGTGACCTGCATTGTTTCATATAAGTCAGTTGTTAGTTTTATTATGGTTTCTGTATATGTGATGGGTTGTTTTTTCTAGTTTCTTTCAATATTTTTTCCTTTGGCTTCCAACAGTTCAACTCTGTTGTGTCTGGGTAGGCCTCTTTGTATTAATCTCACAGTTTATTGAGGTTCTTCATGGTGTAAATTAATGTTTTATTCAAATTTTTATCAAATTTTTCCCCTTTTCTCTCTCCTCCCCTCTGGCATTCTTACTGTGTGTGTGTTGGTGTATTTGATGGTATTACATGGGCCTTTGAAGCTCTGTTCACTTTCCTTTATATTCATTTAACCCTTAGAGTTTTTATTGATTTATCTTCAAGTTTTCTGATTCTGTCTTCCAGCTTTAAATTTTTCAGTTGATCCTTTTTATAATTTCTATCTTTTTTGATATTCTTCATTTAATGAGTTATTGTTGTCATGCTTTCCTTTAATTCTTTAAACATTAATTTTCTTTACTTCTTTAAGTATATTTACATTTTTACAATACCTGTTTTGAGGCCTTTCTTTACTCAATCCAATACCTGGGACCTCTCAGAGACAGTTTCTATTCACTGCTTTTTTTTCCTCCCTGTGTAAGTTAGACTTTGCTGTTCTTATACATATTTTATTGTTTTTTATTAAAAACTAGTCATTTTAGATGATGTAGCAACTTTAGATTTTGATCTCCTTCTCTCCCCAGGAAGTTATTGTTTATTTGGTGTTTCACAGACTATAGAATCTTCCCCCCTTACAGTGCTTAGCTGCTGATGTTTATGCTGAGTTTGTTGTTTTTAAATTCTTGTTCTCATAGTTAAGCCTGTCTTCCTAAGAGTTGTCTGTCGCTTAGCATAGCTTAGTCATCAGTGAAAGACTGGTGAAAAGTTGTGCTTAATCATCTTTAGCCAATAGAGTTTGAACACATTCAAAATTCAAAGCAAGGCCAAGATGACTGACTAGAAACAGCTGCAGTTGGAGGTTCCCACCAGTAACTGATGTATCCAAGTTCTATCATCAGGACTGACTAGATGGTTGCCATGACCCAAGGAGACCAAGGAAAAGCAGGGTGGTGTGTTAGCCCACCTGAGAGCCGCACGGGGCAAGGAGAGCCCCCAGGTCCCAGCCAAAAGAGGTGGTGAGTAAGCATGTTACCCAGCCTAGTAAACCATGCTTTTTTCCACAGACCTCTGCAACCTGTAGATCAGGAGATCCCACTCGTGAGCCCACGCCACCAGGACCTTGGGTCCTAACAACAGAGCTGTGCAGATTCTCAAAAGCCACTTTGCTAAAGTTGCCTAAGACTACCAGATTCCCAGGGGGAGGGGTGTCCATCATCACTGTGGCTGCCTAAGAAAACTCAGCCCCCTGTGGGAGGGGATGGCAGCCATCAATGCAGCTGCCAGCTGCCTAAAACGCTGAACTCCCAGAGGAGAAGGGCAGCAGCCATCACTACTGCTCCAGGCAGCCTTTTTTCCCCTGCTGGTACAAGGGAGACTGGACAGCGTGGACTCAAGCACTATTCCCCACAGTGCAGCACACTGGCTGTGGCAAATTGTGGCCAGACTGCCTCTTTAGGCCAAACCCTGACCCATCGCTCCTCACTAGGTGGGGCCTCCCTACAGGAACTTCAGCAACTCTAGCCAAGTGCTTAGGGACAGAACTCTGATCTCCCTGGGCCTGAACCCCTAGGGGAAGGGGTGACCATGGTCTCCATTGACCAGCACATTTAGTCCTTCCCCCTGCTAGCTCTGCGAAATCTGGGCAGACCAGACAAGTGGGTTTCCCCACAGCGCAGCACACCCCCTCCACCAATGGACAGCCAGAATGCTTCATTAAGTGGATCCCAGATCCCATGCCCCCCAGCTGAGTGAGACCACCCGCAATGGGGGTTGCTAGACACCTTGTACAGGAGCATTCCTACTAGCATCAGGTTGGTGCCCCTGGGGGACAGAGATCTCAGAGGAATGAGCAGGCACCCATCTCTGCTGTTCTTCAGTTTCCTTGGGTGACGTCTCCAAGTGTAGGAGGGACCCAGGTGAATAGGGCCTAAAGTGAAACCCCAGAAAACTTCAGCAGCCCTACAGAAGAGAGGTCTGACTGTTAAAAGAAAAACAAACAGGAAACAACAATAGCAGCAACAACAGAAAAGTCCCCAGAAAACCCATCCAAAGGTCAGCAGCCTCAAAGATTGAAACTAAGCAAACTCATAAAGATGAGAAAGAATCAATGAAAAAACACTGGAAACTCGAAAGGCCAGAGTGGCTTTTCTCCTCCAAATGATCGCAACACCTCTCCAACAAGGGCACAGAATGGAGCAGAGACTGAGATGGATGAATTGACAAAAGCCGGCTTCAGAAGGTGGGTAATAACAATAGTCACTGAGCTAAAAGCACATATTCTAACCCAAAGCAAAGAAGCTGATAAAAGTTTACAGCAGCTGCTAACTAGAATAACCAGTTTAGAGAGGAACATGAATGACCCAATAAAACTGAAAAACATAGCACAAGAACTTCCTGATGCAAACACAAGTATCGATAGCCTAATCAATCAAGTGGAATAAAGAATATCAGAGCTTGAAGACTCTCTTGCTGAAATAAGGCAGGCAGACAAGACTGGAGAAAAAAGAATGAAAAGGAACAAACAAAACCTCTGAGGACTATGGAACTATGTAAAAAGACTGAATCTACGACTGATTGGAATACTTTAAAGAGACAGGGAGAATGGAACCAAGTTGGAAAACATTGTAGAATATCATCCAGGAGAACTTCCTCAACCTAGCAAGACAGGCCAACATTCAAAATCAGGAAATTCAGAGAACCCCAGTAAGATATTCCATGAAAAGATCAGCCCCAAGACACATAATCATCAGATTTTCTAAGGTCAAAATGAAGGAAAAAATGTTAAGGGTAGCCAGAGAGGAAGTCCAGGTCATCTTCAAAGGGGAGCCCATCAGACTAACAGTGAACCTCTCAGCAGAAACCCTACAATCCAGAAGAGAGTGGGGGCCAATACTCAACATTCTTAAAGAAAATAATTTCCATCCCAGAATTTCACATCGAACTAAGCTAAGCTTCATAAATGAAGAAGAAATATGATCCTTTTCAGATAAGCAAATACTGAGGGAATTTGTCACCACCAGGCCTGCCTTACAAGAGCTCCTGAAGGAAGCACTAAAAATGAGAAGGAAAAATTGGTACCAGCCACTGAAAAAACACACTGAAGTAAAAGAACAATGACATTATGAAGAAACTGCATCAACTACTCTGCAAAATAGTCACATGTAACAGCATTAACCTTAAATGTAAATGGGCTAAATGCCCCAATTAAAAGACACAGACTGGCAAATTGAATAAAGAGTCAAGCAAATTGGTGTGCTGTATTCAAGAGACATATCTCACATGCAAAGGCACATATAGGCTCAAAACAAAGGGATGGAGGAAAACTTACCAAGCAAAGTAAAGCAGAAAAAAGCAGAGGTTGCAATCCTAGTTTCTGACAAAACAAACTTTAAACCAACAAAGATCAAAAAAGACAAAGAAGGGCATTACATAATGGTAAAGGGATCAATTCAACAAGAAGATCTAACAATCCTAAATACAAATGCATCCAATAAAGGAGTACTCAGATTCATAAAACAAGTTGTTAGAGACCTACAAAGAGACTTAGACTCCCACACAATAATAGTGGGAGACTTTAACACCCCACCGTCAATATTAGACAGGTCATTAAGACAGAAAATTAACAAGGATATTCAGGACTTGAACTCAGCTCTGGATCAGGTGGACCTGAGAGATATCTACCCAATTCTCCACCCCAAACCCACAGAATATGCATTCTTCTCAGTGCCACATGGCACTTACTCTAAAATTGATCACATAGTTGGAAGTAAAACACTCCTTAGCAAATACAAAAGAAGAGAAATCATAACAAACAGTCTCTCAGATAACAGTGCAATCAAATTAGAACTGAAGATTAAGAAACTCACTCAAGGCCGGGCACGGTGGCGCATGCCTGTAATCCCAGCACTTTGGGAGGCTGAAGCGGGTGGATCATGAGGTCAGGAGATCAAGATCATCCTGGCTAACATGGTGAAATTCCATCTCTACTAAAAATACAAAAAAATTAGCCAAGCATGGTGGCGGGCGCCTGTAGTCCCAGCTACCCGAGAGGCTGAGGCAGGAGAATGGCATGATCCCGGGAGGCAGAGCTTGCAGTGAGCCGAGATTGCACCACTGCACTCCAGCCTGGGCAACTGAGCAAGACCCTGTCTCAAAAAAAAAAAAAGAAAGAAAGAAAGAAAGAAACTCACTCAAAATCACACAAGTACATGGAAATTGAACAACCTGCTCCTGAAAGACTCCTGGGTAAATAATAAAATTATGGCAAAAATCAAGAAGTTCTCTAAAACCAATGAGAACACAGAGACAATTTACCAGAATCTCTGGGATGCAGCTAAAGCAGTGTACAGAGGAAAATTTACAGCACTAAATGCCCACATCAGAAATCCAGAAAGATCTAAAATCGACACCCTAACATCACAACTAGAGAACTAGAGAAGCAAGAGCAAACAAATCCAAAAGCTAGCAGAAGACAATAAATAACAATGAGAATGAGACTGAAGAACACAAAGACATGAAAAATCCTTGAAAAAATCAATGAACCAGGAGGTGTTTTTTTGAAAAAATAAAAATAAAACAGACCACTAGCTGGACTAATAAAGAAGAAAAGAGAGAAGAATCAAATAGACACAATAAAAACTGATAAAGTGATATCACCACTGACCTGCAGAAATACAAACAACTATCAGAGAATACTATAAACACTTCTATGCAAATAAACTAGAAAATCTAGAAGAAATGGATAAATTCCTGGACACACACACCCTCCCAAGGCTAAACCAGAAAGAAGTAGAATCCTTGAATAGACCAATAACAAGTTCAGAAATTGAGGCAGCAATAAATAGCCTACCAATAACAACAAAAAAAGCCCAGGACCAGATGGATTTACAGCCAAATTCCACCAGAGGTACAAAGAGGAGCTGGTACCATTCCTTCTGAAACTATTCCAGACAATTGAAAAGGAAGGACTTCTCCCTAACTCATTTTATGAGGCCAGCATCATTGTGATACCAAAACTTGGCAGAGATACAACAATAACAACAAAAAAACTTCAGGTCAATATTCCTGATGAACATTGATGCAAAAATCTTCAATAAAATATTGGCAAACTGATTCCATCAGCACACCAAAAAGCTTATGCACCACAATCAAGTCGGCTTCATCCCTGGGATGCAAGGCTGGTTCAACATATGCAAATCAATAAACATAATTCATCACATAAACAGAACCAATGACAAAAACCACATCATTATCTCAATAGACACAGAAAAGGCCTTCGATAAAATTTAACACCCTTCATGTTAAAAACTCTCAATAAACTAGGTATTGATAGAACATATCTCAAAATAATAAGAGCCGTTTATAACAAACCCACAGCCAATATCACACTGAATAGGCAAAAGCCAGAAGCATTCCCTTTGAAAACTGGCACAGGACAAGGATGCCCTCTCTCACCACTCCTATTCAAAGTAGCATTTGAAGTTTTGGCCATCAGGCAAGAGAAAGAAATAAAGGGTATTCAAACAGGAAGAGAGGAAGTCAAATTGTCTCTGCAGACGACATGATCCTGTGTATAGAAAACTCCAGTCTCAGTGCAAAAGCTGATAAGCAACTTCAGCAAAGTCTCAGGATACAAAATCAATGTGCAAAAATCACAAGCATTCCTATACACAAACAATAGACAAGCAGAATGCAAAGTCATGAATGTATTCCCATTCACAGTTGCTAAAAAGAAAACAAAATACCCATGAATACAGCTAACAAGGGATGTGAAGGACCTTTTCAAGGAGAACTATAAAAACTGCCCAAGGTAATATGAGAGGACACAAACAACTGGAAAAACATTCCATGCTCATGAATAGGAAGAGTCAGTATAATGAAAATGGCCGTATTGCCCAAAGTAATTTATAGATTCAATGATATTCCAATTAAACTACCATTGACATTCTTCACAGAATTAGAAAAAAACTACCTTAAAATTCATATAGAACCAAAAAAGAGCCCAGATAGCAAACACAATCCTAAGCAAAAAGAACAAAGCTAGATGCACCATGCTACCTGATTTCAAACTATACTACAAGGCTACAGTAACCAAAACAGCATGGTTCTGGTACCAAGACAGACACATAGAGTAGTGAAACAGAATAGAGATCTCAGAAATAAGACCACACATCTACAACCACCTGATCTTTGACGAACCTGACAAAAACAAGCAATGGGGAAAGGATTCTCTATTTAATAAATGGTTCTGGGAAAACTGGCTAGCCATATGCAGAAAATTGAAACTGGACCCCTTCCTTATACCTTATACAAAAATTAACTCAAGATAGATTAAAAGCTTAAATGTAAAACCCAAAATGATAAAAATCCTAAAAGAAAATCTGGGCAATACCATTCAGCACATAGGCAAAGAAAAAGATTTCATGGTCAAAACATCAAAAGCAATTGCAACAAAAGCAAAAATTGATAAATGTGACCTAATTCAACTAAGGAGCTTCTGCACAGTAAATGAAACTATCATCAGAGTAAACAGACAACCTACGGAATGGGAGAAAATTTTTGTAATGTATCCATCTGACAAACGTCTACTATCGAGAATGTACAAGGAACTTAAACAAATTTACAAGAAAAAAACAACCCTATCATGTCAAAGGACATGAACAAATACTTCTCAAAAGAAGACATTTATGTGGCCAACAATATATGAAAAAATAGCTCAACATCACTGATCATTAGAGAAATGCAAATCAAAACCACAATGAGATACCATCTCATGCCAGTCAGAATTGCAATTATTACAAAGTCAAGAAACAACAGATGCTGGTGAGGATATGGAGAAATAGGAATGCTTTTATACTGTTGATGGGAATGTAAGTTAGTTCAACCATTGTGGAAGACAGCATGGCGATTCCACAAGGATCTAGAACCAGAAATATCATTTGACCCAGCAATCCCACTTACTGGGTATATACCCAAAAGAATGTAAATCATTCTGTTATAAAGACACGTGCACATGTATGCTTATTGCAGCACTATTTACAATAGCAATGACATGGAATCAACCCAAATGCCCACTGATGGTAGACTGGATAAAGAAAATGCAGCACATATACACCATGGAATACAATGCAGCCATAAAAAAAGAATGAGATATTGTCCTTTGCAGGGACATGGATAAACCTGGAAGCCATCACCCTCAGCAAACTAATACAGGAACAGAAAACCAAACACCACATGTCCTCATTCATAAGTTCAGGCATCTTAAAATGCTGTTCTACTTCTGGTTTTTGCTAGGTTTTTTCATGTTGTCTTGAACCATGTTTAGAGAGGAGGGTGACTCAATTTAAAGCAGTTGCCTCACACTCATCCAGAGAGTGGTAGATAGCTATGACCTCTCCAGTCTCTCTTGAGCATGTGTATAACCTTTTACAGGTGTGCATCCTTCCAAACCACCATGAGCATGTGGGAGCTTATTCAGACTCACTATGGCCACCTCATTTTCTTTGTTAAATTTCTAGTCTAATCTACTAGAAACTAGCTAGTCTACTAGTCTGTTGCTTACCCCAACCTAATGGCAACCTCAAGCTAGCTGTGAAGCTGGCCTTTTCTGATTGTTTGCCACTGAGATTGCTACTGTTTGCAATGCCACTGACTTGCACTTGCTCTAAATCAAATCATTCCCCTCAAGTAGCTCCTATAGCTTGCCCTACCCTGATAGAATTTCCACACCAATAGAGCTGAAGAGCTAAAATGCCACAGAATCCCACTTTTACTTGAATTTCAGTTGTTTTACTTGAATAAATATTTCTAAATTTGTTGTATGCCTTTGATCAATTTCTAGAGTACTTACATGGTTCTTTTTGATAGTTCTATCTAGCTCTATCATTGATTTTTGAGGAGAGAAAAATAACTACCTTCTTAGTCTGCTATTCCAGAAGTTTCCTTCTGAACCTACCAGTTTTATTTTTTATCCAACACTACTTCCTTTGGGTATCCTTTAGATATCACTTCCTGACCCTAAATTAAATTCCTCTATGATGCCTTGACATAGGACCCTGTACTGATTTCAAATAATTTTTTACATTTCCTGTAACTCTTTGCTTACTTGTCTGACTCCCTCACTAGACTATAAGCTCACAGAGAACAAAGTCTTTGTCTCCTCTGTTCACTGATGTATCTTATGCAGCTAGAGCAGCATTTGACACATGGTAGACACTCAATGAAAACAGTGAATTTACTTGAATTAATTGAATGGAATTTAAATGCAGAGTCATGTATCCAGAGTAGCAATTGTGGTTGCCAATATAGAGACAGAACTGAGGTCACTGGACAATTTTTAACCATAGTCTTTTGCTCAAGTCAAGTACACAAAATGTCAGGCGTATGTCAACGAATGACGTTATTTTTTAAAAAAATTCTATTTCTCAAAGCTTAACAGCCAACACAACATTACAAGACATTGCTTTTTCCAATAGAAGGGTCTTCTGGATTATAAGCCACAGGGAAAGAGAAATTGTAGTTATCAACACTTGATTCATGAAATTTGGTAACAATAATTTGTTTGGACTAACACGTTTCAACACACCTTTTAACATTAGGAAGCCAAGATGTAGTTGTGGTAAATTTCAATACAAACACAAAAACATTGCCCTAAAATATGCAAATATCTAGTTCAGCATATTTCATAATAATGCAAAGATCTATCAAAGATTTTTAATCTCTTATTTAGTTTTTAGGTAAGTAAGCAAGACAGATGCCAGTGACATCCTTATTTTACAGCCTTTCAAAGACATGCCTTCTATTTATTTTCAGAAGGAGACTGGGCAGGGGAAAGAAATAACAGAACTTTATCAGATACTATGTGATTGTACATAGGGAGGGCACAGTGAATGCCGCTTGGACAACATTTATTGAACACTTCATGTTTTATGACATCAATTTTCAAACTGTACTTCATGAATCCCCATAGAAGTGCCTTGGTAATATATTTAAGGACTGGGAAGACCAAGTGAACAGGTTTTTTACCCCTTCTATCTTTTCAACCCTGCTTTCATATGTTTTATATATTGGGTTTGGTCATAATTTTTTAATGAATCGATTACCCCCCAAAAAAGATTTGGAAATGACTGTGCTAATACTATGTAGGGTAAACACAATTGCTTGACCTATTTTTAAAAAGATGTTTCTCAGTAGATTATTGTGAGTGCTAAATGAAGTGATGTATATGAAAATACCCTGTTGTCTTAATCTATTCAAGCTTCTATAACAATATCATACACTGGATAGTTAAAAAGAACAGAAATTTATTTCTCACAGTTCTGGAGATTGAGAAGTCCAAGATCAAGGTACCTGCAGATTTAGTGTCTGGTTACAGACCGCTTTCTGGTCCAATAATGGTGCCTTCTCACTGTGTCCCACATGGTGGAAGGGACTAGCTAGTTTTCTGGAGTCTCTTTTATAAGAGCATTGATCCCAAACATGAGAGTTCCCCTTAATGATAGAGTCGCCTCCTGTCTTAGCCCATTTTCTATTGCTATAACAGAACACCACAGACTGGATAATTTATAAGAAAAGTATGTTTATTTAAATCATGGTTCTCAAGACTAGGAAGTCCAAGAGCATGGCACTGGCATCTGGGGAAGGCCTTCTTGCTGAGTCATAGCATGGAGAGGGCATCACATGGTGAGAGGCCAAGAACATGCCAAGTTCTCTCAAGTCTCTCTTCTTCTTCTTATAAAGCCACCAGCTATCATGGTTGGCCCATGCCGATGATTGTATCTAAGCCTAATTACCTCCTGAAGGCTCCACCTCCAAATGCCATCAATGTATGAATTTGGGGATTAAGTTTCCAACACATGAAATTTGGGGAACACATTCAAACCATTATACTTCCCAAAGGTCCTACCTCCTAATCTCCTCACCTAGAGAGATAGGATTTCAACATATGAACTAGGGGGAGAAGAGAACATAAGCACTTGGTCCATTGCATTTGCAAACTATAAAATGCTTATCAAATGGAATATTATATACTGTTGCTGCCCTTCAGAAACCTGTGGCCAGATAGGCTACCAAAAGCAACACATTCATATCACACATACATTTCAAGCTCTTTGCCATTTATCTAAATTTTTATTTTTACAAAACTGTTTTTTCTTTTACAAACGTTCACTGAATCCACTGAAGTTGGTCCATGATTGATACTAATCAGCTTCCTCTCCTAAATGTCTTGGTTTCCCGGAAAAACAGACTCCAGGAACAGAGTTCTATAGCCTAAGATGTTATCACAAAATAATCCCCCTATAAACAAAATGGAAGAGGTTGAAATTTTTAAATTAAAATGTTATGATTTCATTCTGTTTTTCAGGCTGCAATGGCACGAGTTATGGAGGGGCAATGCCCTGTTTAAATCTGGTTTTATCTCCCTCCCCAGTGCCTTAAGAGAAGAAAAACAAGCATCTCTGGTCTTCATTATTCTGATTATAAAGAATGTTCTCTTAATCTCCTATTGTTATGTACAAGATTTAGTGCTTACCCTTTAATTTCAGTGTCAGAATGTGAACTGTAATTAATTTTCATAAAATGAAAAGCAATAAAGTCAGATATATTAAATGCTGGCTGTAGAGGTTGAAATTGTATAATTTACAATTAGGGATGGTGGGGGAAGAAACAGCCTACACATTAAAGGAGTGATAACTCATTTTGGCTTCAGCTTCAGAGATCATGAAAGTGGTCAACAAAACTGCTCAAACCAAAGCCCCCACTCTATGGGGTATTGGAACCTTTTCAAGAAGGTCTATCAAATTTGGTGTCATCTCTCCCTATTCCAACATTTGGATTGTTTTTATTACCATTAATTAACAATAATAATATGCAAGAACCTAAATTACCACCTAATGAATCACCTAAAACCTTTCCTAGGCATTATTTGTAACAAACTATAGATAGTAGACCATAATTCTATATCAACCATTTAAAAATGCAGACTGCCAACTGATTTAAAATGCAGGTTCCCTTTATCTTGCCATCAGAATTTCCATAAAGAAAGTATGTTTAAAATTGGGGAATATTTGTGTGGTGGTTATTTATAAATTTTAAGCTATATTCTAAACCAAAGGAAGCTATATACAAAATTATGTATAAACTTCACTATATGAAAGAAGTGTTTTCATGTTGGAGGCATTAAAATGAGTACGTGTTCTATACCCTGTCTCATTTGGTTCAGGACATGCTTCTTAAGAAATTACAGTCTGGAAGTGATCATCAAAAGAACAGATAGAAGTGGTGATTTCTCAAGTAAATGGAAGCTTGTCCTAGAAATGAGTGGTACAAGCTTTACAATTTACAAAGCTCCATCACACACATTATCTCAATGTAATTTCACATTGCCCCTATGCGGAGAACAGAGCAACCTCTGATATCTTGTGTTTCAAGGAAGGCACTAAGAAGTGAAGTGGTCTGTCCAAGTTTACACCATCAGTAAATGACTGACCCAGAAATTGAATCTATGTTTAGGACCCTCTAAATTTAGTCCTTGGGTCAACATAGGTAAGAATAGCTAAGAAATTCAAAAAATAGTTCATTAATTGGTATGGAGCATACTCACAAGAACTGGCCTGAAGTGTGGTTACAAATATAGAGAGAAAGAAGGCAGGGTACCCAGGCCTTAAAAGGGGGACAAATACAGCAACCTCAGGCATCATTTGAAAATAAGGAAGAACATTTAGGGAAGGGAAGAGTAACTGAACTGCAATCATTTCCAACCTATTAGATTTTACACCACAGCTTAGAAGCCGTTAGGTTCATGCATAATGACACAAGAACTAAAGGGATCTTAGCTTTAGGTTCAGTTAGATACCCACATTTTATCTACCCCATACAAAGGAATGCATGCTCAGTGCCCTCCAGACCCCACTGCTGGGAGATAGAACGTATGTAATTAGTTAACTGACAGTTACCATGGAGATAGGAAAGAGCCCCACCTTGGAGCAGTGAAAGATTACAAACTAATAAGTGATTATTTTTATATCCACATAGAAAAATTATTGTATGCTTGAGAAAAAATCTAGAAGAAAATTATATCATATGTAAATTTCAAGTTTACTCTGAGAGATGGACTTACAGGAAATAGTCATCATTTTACCTTAAGGAAAATAGTCATATTTATTTACTAAAAATTACTCAGTTATTTTATAATGAACAGGTATTACCTTTACAAAGAGCAACTAAACATGAACATTGTATTTTGTAAAAAACCTAAATTGTAGTCTGTATACCTTACTGCATGAAATGGATCAGTCGAGTTGAGGACATTGCTTAGATTTGCTGTCTATCATGGCCTATGTTCCAGTCTCAGATGAAATAGCTCTTCCTCCAGGAGGCCTTGCCTGATGTACACAGCCCATTACCACCCCTTTAAACTGGGATCTTGTACGTACTCCCTCCTAGCCCTCAGCCCTCTGTTTTCTTCCTTCATGACACTTATCATGGCTTGTAACTATACAAGTATGTGTAAGATTATTGGCAACCTGACCTAAATCCAGGCAAGAAGGGTTTTGTCCTGAGTCTCTTGCTTTAGAGAACCACACATATCACGAACATTAAAATGCACATAATTTTTTTTCAGTCTCAAAAGAAAGACTTTTGACAGTTCAGTTTATTTTTTAGTGAATTATGCAAGAGGGATGCACTGAGCAAATCAAATCATGCAGGCCAGAGCATGGTGGGCTGAGAACAAGAGAGCAGATGTCAGGGAGAAGACAAGCTCAGCCTCTGCCCTAAGAAACGAGACAGTGAGAGGCCATTTAAAGTTGTCTGCCCCAGAATACCCAAAGCAGACAGGATTTCCCAGTAAGTTGTACACCATCCCTTTCATCCCTTCTAGTGGAGAGGTATTAATACTTAGAACCACCTAACAAAAGGGTGTGAGACAGTGATATATGAGGGATGCGACCTCCCTATTCCAGTTCCCTGGACACTTGAACAATGCGTTCCTAGGCCAGTTTCGGGTGAGTTTAGTCCCAAGGACTGAACCTCCAGCCCACCTTCTCCCTTGCCTTGTGCCAGCAGCTCCTGTTGCCACTCAGGGTCAAGATGGCAAGACTGACCTTGGGGAGACATGTCTCCTTTAACCTCCAGATCACAGGGGTAATCCCTGGGCTGTGAGCATCAAGGCTCTGAACAGGAGCATGAACTGAAACATAGCGTAACTTAATTGATCACTTTAAAATCTTTAAATATTTGATATGTGGCTTCCATTGTTACTGTGGCCCCGGGCCCCACAAACATTAAAGTCAGACCTGATTATTAGTGTAATAATTGTCTTCCTTGCTAACGACATATTCCATAAAGTGTAAGATTGTATTTATTTTATTTAAAATACTAGTCCCCCACTAGTACAGAGCCTGACATATGTTAGGCATACTGTATTTGTAGAATTAATAAATGACTAAAAACAAAGTGCTGCTACACAATATAGGCCTGTGCTTACCCCTAAAAGCACTTGTGATGAAAGCAAATCTGAGAGGAAGATACCATTTTGTATCAGGCAAGCACCTAGTGCTGACAGCCTTTGACAATAGAAGTCAGTGTACCATGGCATAAAACCATTGATTCCCACTTACCATTAACACAGTCCAAAGAGTTTTCCATTAACAAGTCACACCAATAATTTCTGATGAATGGTAAAGAGTTAAAGAATATGGTACAAAAATAAAAATAAAAATACAAGCCCAAGCCCTCCACTTCAACCAAGAATCCCCAACCTCCACCTCCACACCAAAGTTTGGTTCATTGTCATTTTATTCTATGTAGATTTAATTTTTCAAAGTTTATGTTCTTTTTAAGCAAGAAAAACATGGAGATACAAAATGAAATAAAATTATCTTTGAAAAAACTATACTGTTTTTACAATGACTTTAAGGTTTAAGTGAAAAGGCACAGTTACAGGTTTAAAAGCAGGTAGATTACAATGTGCATTGAACCTATAATTGCAACAAGTAATTCCTACATTCTAGGTCAGGGATTACATTTATTATATGTTCTCATCAGAATCTACCATTCTGTAGGCCCTCAATAACTGTAAAATGATCATTTCAACTCTGTCAACAGCTGACCTAAGGTTAAGTCATTTTCTTATGTGTGGCTATCAATGGGCAAATGAATGCCTCATAAGAGTTCAGCAGGTTTTTATTAATAAGCATTTCCTTTCCATAAATATCTAATTTCAAAATGGTACCATTTTTTATGTTAAGGGGCTTGTGGATGTAAGAAAGAAGGAGAAAAACATTAGCAATATGTAGTAAGGGAAAGACGTGACTCTCTTGGAAAGAAAATATGCTAAGGGCACCACCTACTTTTACCATCTTCAATTTCTGTCTTAAGGCTTTGAAAAACTAATTAAGCAGCATCAAAACAAATATTGACAGAACACAGGAAAAAATGGGAAAATGTTAGGAATAGTCTGACTCAGACTAACTTATCTACTCTATACTATTTTGTGGTTTACGAAAAGCTTTCACACCATGGTGTCATATAACCTCACATATACTCTCTGAGGTAATATACTGCCCCATTTAATAGTAAAAAAGTCAAATTGGACTTTAACTAGAATCTCGGTTGCCTCTCTAATATCTATCGCTTCTTTCTTCCTTCCCAAAAGAACCTTGAGCTGTCCACACTTCTATTCTTGTCCATATTGTCTTACATGCTGCTGAAGATTGGCCCTAACTTCAGCCCAGCGAATGGTTTTGATTAAGCTATGCCAACCATGGTGATCCTTTTCCCCTGGTCAGTGGCTGGCTTACACAGTGTCATGTTATGCAATTATAGCCAATGAACATGAGGATAAGTATGATAAAGTTTGTTCTCTCTTAGAGACAAAGCAAAGATGACTCTTTTCTGCTTATAGTATTCTGGATGGATACAAGAAACTGCCATAGCCATCTTACAAACGGCCAATGACTCCAGTTCCAACCCATCCATTATACTTCAGTTCTGTATATCCAGTTACCTGCTTGATAGTTCTATTTGGATACTGAATTGGTAAGTCAAACTTTGAATAAGGACTACTTACTTCCCTACCTTTTACTAGTCTTCCGCATCTCATTAAATGGCACCAACACTCATGCGAAATCCAAATCTATTAATAAGTTCTGTCAACTCTCACTCCAAAGAATACCCCATGTTTGTTCATTTATATGTATTTCCACTGTTACCATCACTTCAATGAAGTCCAATGCCTCTTGCCTGCATTACTGCAACTGCCTGTTTCTGCTCTAGCTCTTTTCAAAATATAGTCTCCACACAGCAGCCATAGCCAACTTTAAAATGGGTAGATCAGTTAATATCACTCTCTGCTGAAAACCCTCGATTGTCTTCTCACTGTATTCAGAATAAAACCCAAACTCCTTAGAATATATGGAGCCATTAGCCTATATGGGCCTGTAAGACCTTAACCTCCAAGTGGGAGGTCTTGGTCCTTGAACATACCAAGCTCATTGCTACTTGGAGTCTTTGCACCACAGCTTCCTCTGCATGGTACACCCTCTCGCCAGATCTTAGAGTGGCCAGCTTCATCCTGACAGTGTCAGTTCAAATGTCATCTTTTCAAAAGAGTTTACCAATCTAAAATATCTCCCACTATAATCTCCATCACATCATCCAGTTGTATTTTCTTCATAGTTGTATCATTATCAGAAATGGTCTCATTCATTGATAATGTGTTTAATTATGTCTCCCTCACCTATAATACAAACTCTATGAAAACACAAACTTTTTTTCTTGTTTGTCAGTTTTAGCAGGACCTAAAACAATGGCTAACATAAAGTTGGCACTCAATAAATATCTGTTAAATAAATTAACATAGCCAACAACTTTGCTGAATGGTAGAAATATAATAGTAAACATATCTTATTTCTTCTATGAGCTCTATGTTCAGTAACTCATTTGAGATTTTTGCTAGAGGTATTGCACACAGAAGCTAGAGAGGGAAATAGGAGATCTACTTAACAAAGAAAACCTCCATTAAATTATTGTGTGAGTTAAAAATCCACTAAAATTTGGGGGTTGTTTATAATCACTCATAATACACTACACAATAAATGTAAGAAATTTGGAGGGCTTTTGTAGCAGTTGGATCTATCCTGCCTAAGAGAGAAGAGGAATAAGCAAAGGGAAGGTAGAGAAGCTTAAAGTAAGGGCTTAAGGTAATAGGAACTGGCAAGATTTGGGAATGGGTGATTGTTGACCAGAGAAACAAGAAATAATATGATTGAGTAGAGGTGACTAGACTTCCACAATTAATAGGTGGCTTAAAATCATAACTTGAGCAAGTTTATGACATTCGCACATGTATTTATCAGGCCCCTTCATCTGGACTTCTCTATAAATACAGATTAATGTTGCATGAGCATGTTTTTGCAACTAGGTAAACTTGTCTTCTTCACATAAACTATTGCCAGGCAAAGTTTACCTCAATATTATATTTAATTAGCATACTTTTCCAGAACATTAAGTATGTAAATACTTCTACTGATGCCTGCACATTATCTTCTTGATGCTTTCAGTCCAACATTCTGATCTAAAGAAAAGGTTTCGAATCTACCTAATCTATCAGCTAGCTTACCCAATTTGGGGAGCACCTACAAATTTGCCAAGCTTCTGTATTTAACTTTAATCTATTGATTAAAAAATTAGGCATAGCCATTGAAAAACTATATTAGAATCGGTCTCTTTATCATTTGTTGTAAATGTTCGATCGGATGTAAGTTCACCTGACAATATTCTCACTTATCCCACATGTCTCTTTCATGTCCACAAGGATATTATAAAAACTATCAGTTTACTAAGTATAGGATATCTGATGCCTAGAGCAGCTTTCCCCAAAGTTTGTTCCACGTAACACTAATCCTGGTTAAATATTGCGGGAAGAAACAACAATGCCTAAGTCATGAAGCACATTATTCTAAACTATAGTGGTTCTAAATTGTTTCTTTTTTTAATCTTATAATTAAAAAACTCACTGATATGATTTGGCTGTGTCCCCACTCAAATCTCACCTTGAATTGTAATAATCCCCACGTGTCATGGATGAGTCCAGGTGGAGATAATTGAATCATGGGGGCAGTTTCTCCCATACTATTCTCATGATAATGAACAAATCTCACGAGATCTGATGGTTTTATAAATGGGAGTTCCCATGCACAAGCTCTCTCTTGCCTGCCCCCATGTAAGACGTGACTTTGCTCCTCATTCGCCTTCCACCATGATTGTGAGGCCTTCCCAGCCATATGGAACTGTGAGTCAATTAAACCTCTTTCCTTTATAAATTACTATCTCAAGTATGTCTTTATTAGCATGAGAACAGACTAATACACTCATCAATTTTTTTTAAATATAATCGACCATGGGATTCTTTTATTTTTCTCCATTCTAAGCTTATTATTGCCTTCCCATGAAATTGCTGTGATTTGAAGGTAATATAGATACAGTTGCTAATGGATTGAATGTTGGGTGTGGACAGAGTCAAAAACTTCAAATTTTTGAGCCTAAGAAACTAGCAAATATGGTTGTCATTCACTGAGATGTGTCAGACTGAAGACAGGTAGTTTGGGAAAGAAAGAATGGAAATGCTGATTTGGTATTGGACTTGTTAGTTTTGAGATGCATATTAGACATGCAAGTAGCAATCTCTAGTTAAGGATCAGTTCTCTTTGTAACAGACATCCTCTACCACTTAAGCATTCAAATTATTAGCAAAATGAGTCCATATTTACTCTCATGCTCACCTTTTAGCAGAATAATTCACCCATCCTTATTGTATTTTGCCTGTGTCAAGAATGCATAATCTAAGTCACCTGTGACTAGGCAGTTTCTGTAACTTCCAACAACAAAAGCAATTCTCTTTATTTCTTTTTGTCCTCTCACAGGTGTTCTTCACACTTCAAGTTTATAGCTCTCTCTATTTTTCTACTCAATTGCATATTTCTTCCCAGTTACCTATTGCTATATGTGATCAACTACCCCAAAGTTTAGTGGCTTAAAACAGCAGCCTTGTTATTGTTGGTGTTGGTGGCGGTGTTGGTGGTGTCATCATTGTCATTTTTCAGTTTCTCACAGTTTAATAGGTTGGGGATTCTGGAGTCATCTGGGAGTTTCTTTTGTTTCACATTGCATTTACTGAGGATGCTTGGTGGTACCCAGCTAGCAGATGGACTAGACTGAATGGCTAGACAAGATGGTTTCACTCACATGTCTGGTGTCTTAGTGGGGGTGGCTGGAAGGCTGGGGCACGGCTGGGATCTCACCTGGAGCACTTATGAGAAGCCTCTCAAGCATGCCAGTCTCAGGGCAGTCTGACTTTTTACACAGTAGCTCAGGTATCCTAACGAGAAAAGAAGTAAAAGCAGCCAATCTTTAAATCCTGAGCCCCAAATTGTCACAATATCACCTCTTCTACATTCAATTAATCTAAGAGGTTATAAGGATAGGGTTAGGATTAGGGGACCCAAATTCCAGGGGAGAGGGGCATAGATCCCACCTCTAGATATGAGGAATGTCAAAGAATTTGTGAACTCCTTTAACCTGTCACACAATATCATAATGGTCAAGCACTCCTGCTCTGAAACTGGATTCCAAAACTTACTCCCCACCACTCGCTGGTCATATATCTAAGCTAACTATTCAACCTTTCTCTGCCTTAGTTTCCTTGTCTGTAAAATGAGGATAATAAATGTATTCATTCAACAAATATACATTGAGCATTTGGTAAGGAGCAGATGGCTGGGACCAGAAACAGAAATAAGCTGGCCTGGGCTTTCAAGTTGCATACAGTCTAGAATAATGGGGGAAAAGATGTGTATTCATTTATTCTTTCAGTAAATATTTAATAAGTACTTACAAAGCACCAATAGAAGCATTTGTGCTAATCCCTGCTGTGGAACAGAAGAGAGTTAAAGTTATAGTGGTAAGGTCTTTCTCAAGCTGGATTTTTATTAAATGGGATCTTAAAATCATGTATTTCCAAATTTTAGTTGGTGAATGAAGCGACTTGACAGCATTTTTCTTTCAACTGGCGTTTAGACAAGAACACCAGTTTCTTTTTTGTGCCCCCTCATCTTTGTCATGTTGAAGAACTATAAAATCACGATCCACACAACCATTTAACAGAGAGTAGAAGACTCCATTGCTGTTTTCTTTTCTTTTTTTTTTTTTTTTAAGATGGAGTTTCGCTCTTGTCTCCCAGGCTGGAGTGCAGTGGCACAATCTCGGCTCACTGCAACCTCTACCTCCCAGGTCCAAGCAATTCTCCTACCTCAGTCTCCCGAGTAGCTGGGATTACAAGCACTAAACACCACGTCTGGCTAGTTTTTTTGTATTTTTACCAAAGACGGGGTTTCACCATGTTGGCCAGACTGGTCTCAAATTCCTGACCTCAGGTGATCCGCCCATCCCGACCTCCCAAAGTACTGGGATTACAGGCGTGAGCCACCACGCCCAGCCCATTCCTGTTTTCTTTTCTTTTTTTTTTTTTTTTTTTTTTTTTTTTGAGACGGAGTCTCGCTGTGTCTCCCAGGCTGGAGTGCAGTGGCATGATCTCGGCTCACTGCAAGCTCCGCCTCCCGGGTTCACGCCATTCTCCCGCCTCAGCCTCCCAAGTAGCTGAGACTACAGGCGCCCGCCACCACGCCCGGCTAGTTTTTTGTATTTTTAGTAGAGACGGGGTTTCACCATGTTAGCCAGGATAGTCTCGATCTCCTGACCTCGTGATCCACCCGCCTCGGCCTCCCAAAGTGCTGGGATTACAGGCTTGAGCCACCGCGCCCGGCCCATTCCTGTTTTCTTTATGAAAATTTAAAGTAATTTTTTCATGCAAGTTGAATTGTTTATACTGAATCTGGATGTTGGATGAGGTGAAGGAACATAGAGAGGCCACTGATCGAGGAGCTTAGCAGGAATGACATGCGTGCACTATGTGAAATTTCCCATCTATACCGAAAGTCACTTTCTTGTTACAGAGTCAACTTAGTGTTTCATGACACAGCCTACCTAGAAGATTTCAGTGTTAGTTTAGTTTGGGCATTTCAACTACTAATAATCTTTACTCTAAACCTTTTTAAGTGAACTTTAAAAGAATAATCAAAGAATAATACGTTTTTGAGTCGCTGCTTTGTTGATTAAGAAGATAGTAAAAAAACACATTTTCAACTTGCTGAAATAATTTGGTGAAATTCGGCTGGGCACGGTGGTTCACCCCTGTAATCCCAGCACTTCGTTAGACTGAGGTGGGTGAATCACCTGAGGTCAGGATTTCGAGACCAGCCTGGCCAACATGGTGAAACCCTGTCTCCACTAAAAATACAAAAAATTAGGCAGGCATGGTGACAGGTGCCTATAACCCCAGCTAATTAGGAGGCTGAGGCAGGAGAATCATTTGAACCCGGGAGGCAGAGGTTGCAGTGAACCAAGATCATGCCATTGCACTCCAGCCTGGGTGACAAGAGCGAAACTCTGTCTCAAAAAATAAATAAATAAATAAATAAATAAATAAATAAATAAATAAAATAGAATAAACAACAACAATAATAAAAATAATTTGGTGAAATTCTTCAACAGACTTGGCTAACTGAAACTGGTATATGAAGTTACCAATATTTATGTCTGTAACCATCTGCAGTTTATACACTTGACAAGACATATAAAGATTTGGTCACATTGTATATTTCACCATAGGCCCTTCCTAAGATTTATTTCTTAATTGGAACCTTGCCTGTGGTTATATATGCGTTGTTTTTTTTAATCACATAGTAGATATCCAACAAATAAGTATTAAACAAACAAATACATTCTTATTTGTAGGCCAGGCAGAACAAATCGGCATAGTAAAATGGTTGCGAATATGGCTTTGAAGTCTAACAGGACTGAGTTTAAATCCGAACTCTGCCAACTATTAAAATAATAGAAGTTTCTTAGTCTCTCTAAGCTCAGACTCCATGTATAAAATGGCGAAAATAAGAGTAGAAACTGCAGAGAGTAGGTGGAAGAATTGAATGATCATTGAAAGCATCTGATCATTTAAAGATAAATGATCATTTGGCACAGTGCTTTGACATTGTATGTTCCCGATAAATGACAGGTGTAATTTTGTTGTCACCACCACTGTTGTTATTTAGAAATGGACTTTAGGGATGCACAAAATATTGCAGCAAAATGTCTCAATATTCTTGTTCTTTGGGCATACTCCCAACCCTCACTGGTTTTTGTGACATCAGATCTGAACCACAGCAAAGGAATAGGTTAAAGAATGAAGTATCTCTCAAGATAGACTCAAAGATCCTTGACAGTACGGCTCTGTCCTGTGACTATTTAGCCCAGTTTTTTTGCACATGGAGGGACTCACTAAATGTTTTTGATAACAAGAATATTGAGGTTCTTAATTATGTAAAAAAGTATTCAACATATTTAAAAGCTACTAAATGGTAAACTAATAACTTTTTGCAAAAGGAAACTAATACTTTGTTGAAAATCCTTATGAAACAAGTTGTATTTCACTAGATTGCACAGAAGCAAAATATTAAACTCCATTATTAACATGACAAATTTCTTATTTCCTTTACAATTTCTTATCTGATGACTATCCTCCCCAGTCTTTTCAAAGTACGACTGGCCCTTGACCTACTGGCCAAGCCCTGCCTCCTGGAGCCCTGTGACCTGAGCTGTTTGAGTTATGCTTCTGACCCTGGAGAACCATATGTCAGAGTGAGGCAAATACTGGTCCACACGATAAGGCCTTTGTTAAGTTAGGCATAAAGTAGTTGTAAATGGCTAGGAAAGGCCAGGAACAGTGGCCCACACCTGTAACCCCAGAACCTTAGGAGGCCAAGGTGGGAGGATCACTGAGGCCAGGATTTTAGACAAGCCTGGGCAACAAAGCGAGATCCTAACTCTATGAAAACTTTAAAAATTAGCTGGATGTGGTGGCACAAGCTTGTAGTCCCAGCTACTCGGGGGGCTGAGGTGGTGGCACAAGCTTGTAGTCCCAGCTACTCAGGGGAGGAGGGCTTGAGCCCAGGAGTTGAAGGCTGCAGTGAGGTGTGATTGCCCTGCACTACAGCGTGGGCAACGCTGGTATATAAAACACTTCTTCATGAGAATTATCTGGTAGGAAGGGATAAGGACATCTGTAGGGGGCTGTGTTTTCCTTTTATACACCTCACATCTCACAAACAAAAGGGCAGAAAATCTCCATCACCCACACAACCCAAGTTATTCATTTTGCCCTTTAACATGTCCTAGCGACTCTTCGTGGTAAAATACAATTCAGACTGGAAACCGAGTCCTGGTTCGTCATCTGGCAATTCTTTTGGTTGCTATTACATATATGTGTTGTGGTGAAGGAGAAACATCTCCTCTATACAAAGAAAAACAAACACCCACTCCCCACCCACACACTTTTCTTCTGCAGGTGTTTTTTTTCATTTCTGAAAAAGCACATTCACCTTCTTGAGACTGTGGAAGAGCAAGGTTGTTAATGCCGGAAGAGTGAATTCACAGACACCCCAACCATGGCTCCAAGTACTAGACAGTACAAGAAACCAAGCCAAGAACTTCTAGGGGTAGCAGCCACATCTCAAGAGCTCCAGAATCTGTTGGACAATGCAAAGCCCTCTCTATTACATGTAAAATTCCAGAAAGCCCGCTTGATGAAAATAAGATTGCATTTCACTGTTAAGGCCGTTTCATTGCCCTGTGTGTTTAAAACGTATTTGGAAGTACAATGTGTGGTTTGAGAATGCAGGCTGTGGTATGTTCCCATCCCTCGTTCATCCTTTACTTGATGGACAGCCCTTCAACAGATTTTTTGGCTCCCAGGGCTGATGAGAGAGAGGTGAGGGAGTGAGCAGCAAGGGGGCGGGGGAGAGCTGGCACTTCAGGAAGCAACTTCTAGTTGCTTTCTTTCTTCAGAAATTCAGAAACCACTCTCATGAGCCCAGTCCTCCCCAATAAAACCAGTCGCCTCTCACATCCTGGCTGCTCCATATTAAATTGGCACAGAAGCACTTAACCTGCTAGATCGCCTTTCTCCAGACACCTGCCCAAGCAGCAGACTAAACAAACAGGGATTCTCCACTGCGCAAAAGTTGGCTTCTTTCACTAGGTCTCCCATCTGTTAAAAAGCCATTGTCTGAGAAAGTGTTCAGCTAGCTGGGGAGCGAGAGCGATTGCATACTGAACTGCCCCCTTTTCCCCATAAAAAGTCCTCTTTAGCATTTTCTTTTCTCCCCGGTTTTCATGGCCTGATTTATTCATTGGTTTCACCTCTTCTCCCCTCCCCCTTGGTTCGGGAGGAGAGCCTCCTTGTCTTCGGTTTCTCAGGGGTCATGTCTTTTCAGTCACTAGGACAATACCCGCTGCTGGCATCTGCTTCCAGATCCAATCAGCCATATTGTGAACACATCCTGCCAGAGAATTGTTCCTCCTTTTGCTCGGCTTTGTTGCCAATTTCATGCCATGTATTGCTCCATGTTTTGTGCTTCATGAAGCTGTCACGGGTATAAAAGTGGTCTGACCAGGGTCGTAGTAAAAGGGGTGGGAATGAAACATCCACCAAAATGTTGAGCAGGCCACCCACAGTCCACACATACACACACACACCACATGCTCACACACCCACACCCATATGCAGCCCACACACACACTCATACACAATCCACACTCACCCAGTCCTCACACTCACACCCACCACACATACACACACAGTACACACACTCCCAGAATCCACACCCAAACACACATACTCCGCACATCCACAAAGTATACACAATCCACATACACTCACAATTCACACACACAATACACAGTCCCTCCCAGCTCACACACACAATTTGCACAAACTTATAACATATACACAAATTCACACACATTTGGGGCCTTCACCCATTTTCTTTTCTTTCCCCCAAGATTTCGTTGGTACCCTTGTGAGATACTTTATGTTCCCCAAGGGGAATAAACAGTTTTACAAGGAGTCAAAGAGTTTGGCTCCCTTAATAATGATAAGGAATATATTAAGTTGAGGGAAGAGGTGTCTTGAAAGTTAAAGAAAGAGTTCAGAGGTTTTTTTTTTTTTTTTTTCTCAGAGATGTTTCTCATTACATGTAAAATAGTAATAATCCCTTAGTGCACAATCTTAAAAACATACCACAAAATACTTTAAAAGGCAAAATAAATTACTCCAGATTTAAAGAACATGATAAAAAGCATATTCATCAATCCTCCTTTTGGGGACATTAACCTCTCTCATAAAGAACAACAGTATACAATTATAGGAAAACATGTCAACAAAAATGTGAAAACTATCCTCTTGGATTTGGGAGAAGGTGCCTATGACTCTCCTCCTCTCCAAGTTATGATTCCTGGGTACAGGAGTGTCACAATTTATCAAGAGGCTCTTTGTAAACTCTGGATTCCCTTGCCAGAGCACAGAAGACTAAACTCCCTTGCAAAGCATTTCTGAAACACAGGTTTCAGGAAGAAGGGGAGCTGGGGTTACTGGTCCCATCACCCAGAGTCCGCTGACTGAATTGGGTCTGACTGCTGGCTGCCAGCCAGCCTGAAGGGAAGTTGCATTTTTCCTTCACGTCATAAGTTAAGGGGAAAAAGGGAGGGAAAATGGATATCAAAAACTCAGAATCCTCACAGTGGATATTTCATAGACATTTTCTCATTTTATTTCCATGGCGAGTATTTGCTTATTTGTTCCAAAAAGTTCTAGAGATTCTGAATGTAGCTTCTGTATAGCATATTATATCTCTACTTATATTTTTCCATGTTTCTATCCCAGCACCATGAGTAGGTCCTCTTGCCTGTTTTTAGAAGAGCAATTTTGGTTGTTATTGAATGTCAAAGAGAAGGGTCGTGTAAGCACACAGACAGGATAATGGCAACCTCCTCATGCAAGAAGTCTTGGAATGAAATCTAACTTGGTGACACATTTGTCTTGAACTTCCAGACTCCGGAACTGTGAGAAATAAATTTCTGTTGTTTAAGCCACCCTGTCTGTAGTATTTTGTCATGGCAGCCCGAGCTGACTAATACACACCCCAAGATGTGGTAAATGACTGAAAGATTTGAGAGAGAAAGAGTAAAACAAGCACTGTGTACCACTGTCAAAAATGGGGTGCTACAATCTGGGGGGCCGAGGCAGGAAGATCACATAAGGCCAGGAGTTCGAGACCAGCCTCGTCAATATGGTGAAACCCCATCTCTACTAAAAATACAAAAATTAGCTGGGCGTGGTGGTACACATCTGTAATCCCAGCTACTCAGGAGGCTGAGGCATGAGAATCGCTTGAATGCAGGAGGTGGAAGTTGCAGTGAGCCGAGATCACACCACTACACTCCAGCCTGGGCAACAGAGGGAGACTCTCTCTTCACAAACGGCCAGGGATAGAACTGATCGACGTTGAGACTTATCTCCAACCCAACCCACCATGCTCTTTACCAACTTCTTGTCCCTTTTAATCCCTTTACTTCTGAAAAGTAATTCATCAGGGTTTCCGAGAAAATAGAGCATGTCACTGCCAAAAAGTAATGTATAAAACCAAGACACAGGAAGCCTCACTCAAAGGAACTACTGGAAGTGTGCATTCACCCACCTACCCTGGCAGGCTTGATCTTCTCTCGGTCGACCTTGATGTCCACTATACATTGGTTGAACATCTACTTTATGTTAGCTACTATTTTGACCCTGATACAATGATGAGTAAGTCACAGCCTCTGCACTCAAAGAGCTTTGAATCTGGTAAGGGAGACAGGCACTTACATCAAAACTCACAATGCGATATGACATAAAAATTGTTCTACAAAAATAGAAAGTGAGTAGGAAAAGTATTTTCCTTCTGCAAAAGTCAAAAAGATCAAGGGAGCTGGCATGTAGAGTGAAGAAGGTGGATGAACAATGGAGTCAAAATATAAGATACACAGTACTTAAAATAAATGGGAGCATTAGAGAGATGTCAAGGTATAAAACAGATGAGAGACCGCGTTAAGAAATCGCTTTCCATGGCACACAGGACTGAAGACTGACGGGAGGAGACACAATAATGCTTTGGTGATACCAGTTCAGAGGGAAAAGAAGATGACCTCAAATACCCAATTTCCTAACATAACCCCCAAACACATCAGTTCTTTGCTTTTCTCATGACTTCATTATTTCTAACTTTTTCAAGAGCCTTTTGAAATTCTAAATGCATCCAATGTAACCACAGTCCAAAATGTGCCCTCTTTTTGGTTGTTTCATGAATTTTTCTTTCTTTCCTAGCCCTATAGTTTTTATTTATGTTTAATAAGGACATTGAGCCAGCAAGACTCATAAGGGGGCCAGAGCCAGCTTTGTGCTCTGTGTGAGCGTGTATGTGTGTGTTAAACAATTTCATGGACATCTGTCATGCACAGTTAACTTTGCATTGCTGCATTTTAAGTGGTGGGCCCAGGCTTGGCCGGCAGTGATAAAGTAGCTGGCAGTTTTCAAAAAGCCACAGGATAACTGAGCATGAATCATAAAACACACTACTGTGTAGCAATATCCAAGTTCATTCAATGCAATGAAACCATGCAGAGGCCCTTTATCCCCAGCTAATTATGTGGAAACGTCTAAGACAATAAAGCATCTGGTGGTCTTTCTTCCCCATTTCAATTTTTCTCAATATTGTGACAGGGGAAAGTATTGTGCCTTTCCCAGGGTAGTTGCAGTGAAGAGGAGTAAAAGCAAGGGTCAGGGAAGAGCAAATAGATGAATTTATAACTTTCTTTTTATTTATTCCTTCCCCATTGTTTCTCTGGAAGTCTTCCTAAAGGGCTGTATTTTGGGATCACTATTCTCATTGCACCCTGCTTGAATCCTCTTTTCTCCCCCTTTAAAAAAATACCACCCAAACTGCTAGACCTTCTATGATTCCCTGTTGCTGGTGAGGCTTTCTCCTCCATGGGCATCCAGGAGTACAAGTCTAAGATTTATAATTATTCTCCAGACTCAGGTGAAAGGAAGGGTTCACACTTCCAGAATGAAAGCTAATATGTGATTTCCTTTCTAGAAAAAGGTGATGAGAATGGTCACTATGATTAAAGTTTTCCCAGAGAGGATTCCCCACAATTGCCTTGCACATGGTTCTTTCTGCCATTCTCTTGAAAACACACACAAATGCCATGCGCTGTACTCCTGGGGGTTTTGATGAAAGCCCCTTTATAGCTATGTACTGCGCAATGAGACCCAAGCCAGAGTCTGATGAGGTGACTAATTGGTACCACTAGCTTAAAAAGCTAATAAGTTAATTAGATTAACTTTGTTCGTGTTTGCACAGGGCTTTGAAGAGGAAAACACCACAGGAGCCCTAAGCTTCACTGAATCAAGATCCGATACAGCTCCGTGCTGGATAAAAGCTTTCCTTTGTAGCAGCATGAGCCTATTGTGGTTATATTCTATTTTGTTTTGCTCTGGTATTTAATTCCTCAGCCATCTCCCCATTATTCTCAAAAGCCAAATTAAAGTGACATAATATGCCTTTAGTATCTTCCAGTGCAACACTTTTAGTCATAAATCTAAATTCCATTTAAAACTATTATAGAGTGTTTTAATTTCCCCACTATATCTGGGCATTACTGTGTCATAACATCCAAGTCATTTTTATGCTAACTTAAGAATCCAGCCAGATTTTTTTTTTCTATCCCAAAATAGAAATAATGGCAGGAAAATTACCTGAGTGCTATGAGCACTCTCTTTGGTTTGTTTAATTTTCCCACACCTTAAAAATGCAGTGAAGCCCAGAGTCGCAGTATTATAATTATTCTGAAATTTTAGCATTAAGTACATTTTTAATGCATTGTTGGTGCCCCCTTTATCAATCAATCAATCGACTGATCTACCTACCTATCCATCCATCTATCCATCAATCTATCTCGTGTATTAGGCAAACATTGAGCAATACACTTAAGTAATGCCCAGAAGATACAAAGATGATGGAGACAAGAGTACAACCCTCAACGAACCTTTAATCTAGAACACATAATATCTCTTCTGGGTTAAGTACCTAAGAGCAGAGCCAGGAAAGAGACGACTGAGCTAGAGGACCCAGGGGAGGTTTCAATGACAAGGTGGATTTTGAGCTGAACCTTAAAGAGTTTTGACTAGTGGAGATGCAGGAAAGGGCATTCCCTGGGTGAAAGAGCATAAACAAAGGTTCTGACAAAGGAGAGAGCACATGGCATATCCAGTCAGCCAAAAATTACCCAGTATGGCTGGGGGTACACTCACAGTGGGAAGTGAGGGATGGGGTGGAAAAAGCAGGATGGGATCAGATCACAGATTATCTTTCTCAGGTTTTTGTTTTTGTTTGTTTGAGCAGGGAAGTAACATGAAACAGTCAAGGAGAGACAATGGAAAGATCAATAAAGGCATTTTTAAATTGTCCTATAAAAAGCAATAAAGATCCACACCAATGTGGTGACAAAGGCTAACGAAAGAGAAAGAGAAGAAAAAATATACATCAAATAGTCATGAGCTTTTTAAGTAAAAAAGTGAAAATAAAATGTAGATAACAATCAAAATGAATAGAAAAATTGGATAAAATTATATTTTTTATTTGCAAAATTTTGTTATCTCTGTTGGTATTTAAAATGTGTTGGGTTAGGACTTTCATTACTTACTTATTTTTCTCAATAATAGATATACATCATTAGTAAAATAAAATATTTTAAATTTTGTCAACCGGTGTTAAGACAATAGTATCCCTAAGGTCTAAACTCAAAAAGTAATTCAGATAGAGTGGTTGCTTTGCTGAAACAAAAAAAGTATTAAGACTCAGGATGGTACAGTAGAAGAGTATGCATAGGAGTTAAAGGTGAGACAACTTGAGTTTTTATTTCAGCTTCACAATATAACTAAGCATAATTTTAGGCAAGTTACTTAACTTCTCCAACCCTCGATTTTCTCATATATAAAATGAGGCAATAGTAGTACTCACCTTACAGAGTTCTTGTTAGGACTAAATGAGATGACTTGTATAAAGTACCTAAGAAGTGATAGAAACATGATTACTAAATGTAATGTGGTATTCTGGATTGGATGGTAGCCTGGAACAGAAAAAAGACACTAATGGAAAATTTTAAAAATATAAATAAACTATAGGTGTTAGTTAAAAATAATGTATCAATATTGGTTCATTAATCATAGCAAATATATCCTAATGAAAGATAACAATAGGGGAAGCTGTGTGGAGTGTATGAGAACTCTCTGAACTATCTTTTCAATTTTTTTGTAAATCTAAAATTGTTTTTGAAAATAAAGCTTATTTTAAAATATATTACTGAAAAAATTCAACTGGGCTCATTCCCATTAAGCAATGGTATAAATTTAAAAGAAGCTAATGAGAGTAGGGATTTTTTTTTTGATGGGGGGAGGGGGCTGTTTAATCTATTAATGTAATCTTAGAGCTTATCATAGCATACAGATGGAACTCCATAAATATTTGCTCAATGAATTAAAACAAAAATAATCAAAAACTTTTTAAGGAACATAAAGGGACTCAAGGTTTCTGCTATTCTCTGCCTTTCTATTTTCTCCATTTGTTTGTTCTACTTGTTTTGTTTTTTGTTTGTTTGTTTTGGATGCTTTCCATTGGAGAAACAAATTTCCTTGAGTAAGATGCTATTGGGCATTTTGAACCCTTCTCGGTGCTTCAACCAGTTTATTAATTAATGACTCCATGTGCAGAACGTTGTGTGTGTGTGTAGGCACATCTCTTTTCCACCCAACGCTCTTACAGACATTAGGATAGAATTAATGACTCCATGTGCAGAACGTTGTGTGTGTGTGTAGGCACATCTCTTTTCCACCCAACGCTCTTACAGACATTAGGATAGAATTCACACTAGAAGTACTTCAGGTCCGTGCTAACTAAGACTTTCCAAGGAACAAGTCACCTAGATTCATGCAACTCTACATAATGTCAAATAGCTGATGGTTCAGTAGGACTTCCAGATATTCACAAATCACTAGAGGTATCTGATTACAATGTTTAAATCTTTCTATTTGTGGTAGTCTCCTTAGTGATTGATAATTTTCTGTTTAAAAGATCAGTTGCTTTGTTAGTATGTTTAGAGATGAATAAAACCTTATATTCTAATTTGTAACCCAATTTTTTTTTTTTTTTTTTTTTTTTGAGACGGAATCTCGCTCTGTCTCCCAGGCTGGAGTGCAGTGGCTGGATCTCAGCTCACTGCAAGCTCCGCCTCCAGAGTTCACGCCATTCTCCTACCTCAGCCCCCGGAGCAGCTGGGACTACAGGCGCCCACCACCTCGCCCGGCTAGTTTTTTGTATTTTTTAGTAGAGACAGGGTTTCACCATGTTCGCCAGGATGGTCTCGATTTCCTGACCTCGTGATCCGCCCGCCTCGGCCTCCCAAAGTGCTGGAATTACAGGCTTGAGCCACCGCGCCCGACCTGTAACCCAATTTTTTAAAACTTAAGGTTAAAGGGTATACTTTCAAGGTTCAATTCTTCCAGCTGAATAAACTCATCCTTTTGACTGACACTCTGAGGAAGTTTAAATCTAAGCAATTGAAAAAGAAAGAAAAGAAGGCAAACTGTTGAAATGAAGAAAATCTAGAAGATGAGACTCTGAGATATTTTCTTTTTTAAAAAATAATTTTGACTTTTAGATTTGGGGGGTACAAGTGCAGGTTTGTTACATGGGTATATTGTGTGATGCTGAGGTTTGAGGTATATAGATGATCCTGTCACCCAAGTAATGAGCATAGTACCCAATAAGTAGTTTTTCGACCCTTACTCGTCTCCCATCCTCCACCCTCCACTAGACCACAGTGTTTTTAACTTTATGTCTATGAGTACTCAATGTTTATCTCCCATTCAAAAGTGAGAATATGCAGTATTTGGTTTTCTATTTCTAAGTTAGTTCAGTTAGGATAATGGCTTCCAGCTGCATCCATGTTGCTGCAAAGGGAATGATTTCATTCTTTTTTATGGCTGCATAGTATGCCATGGTGTATAGATATCACATTTTCTTTATCCAGTTCACCACTGAGGGGCACCTAAGTTTTTTCTGTGTTTTTGCTGTTGTGAATAGCACTGCAATGAACACACACGTGCATATACAACGTGAGATGTCTGAATTACTGGGCTAAAGTGGTGTTAAAAATCGTTTCCCATGTCATGAAGGGGGAAATATTTAAGAGTGATCATTAGCTGTCTAACTTTGGTGATTTCTATGAGTTAAAAGAAGATCAGAGCATCCTAAAATGTTAGATGGGACTTAATCATTTAGTTCTTGGAAGATAAGGAACTAGTCCAGATACAATAAATAACTTGCCCAAATAGTTTGTTAGCTACAGTGTAAACAGGTACCCCAGTAAGAACTACTATGAATCTGCTGTATGCACTTCTCATGTTGTCACAAGCTACAGTCTACTTAATTAAGTATTACTTATTAAGCATAGTCTATAACTGCAAGGAATATATTCTCTTTTCAGATCTGCTTTTCTATCTTTTGCTAAATTAATCTTTTTTTTAAGGATAACCTCAACATTGTGCATTATCGAATACTAGGAACACACATGAATATGTGTATGTATATAAACATAAATATGTCTACATCAGTATAGGAAATGTCTGCACTTCCTGCTTCGACTTTTCTACTTTTCTCATCTTTTTCAATAATCCTCTGAGTTTTGCTTCCACCTCTACCATTCTGCATTCTCTGAGGTCATTACTAGCTTCCTAGGTAACAAATCTCTAGGCTTTTCTCCATCTACATTCCTTCCAGCTCTTCTCATTCGTCACTGTTGATCGTTTCTTCCTTTTTGAAATGCCTAGTTTCTGGTCATAATACTAAACTCTCTAGGATTTTTTTCTGCTTTATCTCTACTCTTTCTCACTCTCCACAACTGCTTCTCTTCCTCAGTTCTTTAAATGTTAGTGTTCCATTTTTAGTCCTTCCCAGATTCATTTTTCCACAACAGGATCTTTACCTATTAAACCCTCTTAACAGCAACCCCTTCAAACATACAAACAGCATGTAGTGGCTTTCTTTCTTCCTTCACTAAAACTCTACTTTTTTCTCAAGACTCAGATAAAACACTATGAAACTGTCTCTTTTATTGATATTACAAACCCTGCTTTGTACTCCAATAGCATGAACTCTTGTTATGTGCTAATGAAACACAGAGAAGGCTGTCTACAGTAGTGGATGAGTAAGGGATTGGGAGTCAGACTGCCTACTTTTAAATCTTGCTCTTCCATGATTGTGTCTCAGCTTCCTCATCTGTGAAATAGGGATAACAACAGTATTGATCTCCTATATTTAGTGAGGATTAAATGAATTAATATACCTAAGAAATATAGAACAATGCCTGGGACATACTTAGTTCTCAATAAATGTTAACAAGAGTTATTGTAGCATGTTATCATAATAAATTAAAATTATTTATGTGTCTAACTTTGTTACTAACATACGATAACTTTGAGGACAGAAGCAAGTCTCAGTCAACATTCTATACCCAACTCTTACCACAGAGCAAATAACAGGTGTATAAACTGTTTGTTGATTGAGTATAGCACTTACCTGAGAATAAATGGAGAATGAAATAAAAGTGATATTGATCTGGAAGTATACTGCAGTTCTCCTATCCAGGCAGAAAGTATACAATGCTTCTACAATAAGGATTGCAAAGCTACCAAAAAGGAAAAATGAAAACGTCATAAGAGACTTCAGCTACCTGAAGAGCTGCCGGAGAATACACACGCTGAGAGCAGGGTATCAGACAGGAAGTGCCTTGCCTGAAACACAGAGGAGAAAGAAAGAAATGAGAACTACAAGTGTAATTTAGACCGACAAGAAAGAACCATTTGGAAATATAAAATAACCAGAATTTGAGATGAATTAAAATTGGCAAAGATATATTTTGCAACTATCACGAACTCCCAAATACTGTATTTTCCTCTCTTTTGTCACCTATCTCTTTCTACTTTTCTTTGTAATTAAATTACCTTCTAATTTTTTTACTTTTACTTTCTACTTTTCCTTTTAATTAATTATAATTTGTAACTAATAAATGAAACTTCTTTTGAATTGTTACTATTTAAAGGGAAATACCATATCTTCCACATCTTCCCTTCTCTCACAGCCTGTAAGCCAGTACCTTTCACCCAGGAATCAGTTAACTTTTACTGACTGACTAAATAAGAGGAAATAGATGGTGAAATACACATGGAAAAGAAGGGGGCATGTGAGTGTCAATTTGCTGGTGAAATCTGAAGAATCTGATGATTTTTTTAGATATACTATGGTAAAGAGGAGAAAATAATTTTAAAAGACCAAGAATTCTGGTCTTGGTGATTAGGGGAATCGGGCACTTTTTATAGGAATCAGATGTCATTTCAAGGCATTGGTTTCAGAAGCAACGAGATAAATGTGGCTCACTCTTGCTGATTGTGGGTGTTTGGTGAAATATACAACAGGAAAAATCCAGGCCATGGCTGACTGGATGATTCTAAAGCCCAGAGAAAGATTGCAACTAGATCTTCGAGAAGAAGCAGCTAGAGATGAAGGAAGAGTTGGTATTGTGAGTATCACATAGGGAGTCAGGGAGAGACAGAAATATCTTGAAGTACAAGGTCAACCAGGTCAAATGCACCAGCCTCAGAGGAAGCTGAGAAAAGATGAAAAAAAGTCATTCACTCATAGAGAGAAAGTTCAGGACCTTCAAAGAAGCATTGTACCATTAAGAAAGGCTAAGGCACTCAGAAGCCTTAAGAAGATAAAGACGGTTGGTATGGACTACTTTAAAAAACAGGAACTGAAGAGAAAGGACCTAACACCTGTTTGTGGTATGAATGGATGAAAAAGGGAAGTGATAAAATGAATGGCTCCACTCAGGTGTGGATTAGAGCCACAAAACAGAAAAGACTCAGATGAACTATCAAATAGTCTACCTAGCAGGGACCTTCTAGACAGCATCAAGTTCAACTCTCCAACATTAGGTAGGAGGAAACCCTGAATAGTTAAGTAGCTAGTTCAAGGTCATCCAGCAAGTTAGTGTCAGGATCAAGATTCAAATGAAGGTCTCCAATCTCCTAGCTGGGTAATCTCTCCACTATACTGCCTTTGCAACATGAACAGGATGGCTTGAAAATAAGAAACAGAAATAAAAGAAACACTTTATAATTTCTCTTGTTCCTTCCAGTTACTTCTTTTTAGCCAATCTGTAAGCCCTCGTGCAGATACAATGCTCTTCTTTTCCCAACTGGTCTGTAGTGAACTATTGCTTTTCAAGGGAAAATGACTTTCCAATGTTTCCCAGGTTCTTGAATGTAGATCTGACATTTTTCCCTATCAAATTGACATAAACCTTGTCACGAATACACAAGGCCCCAAGGGCCAAGTTTACATTTTAAGAGAAAAGTTAGCAGTAACAGCATTAGTAGAGAAACAGCTTTTCCTTTTAGTTGCACACAGGCAGAATCTGCACAGCTAAAGTGGCCTAAAAGGAAAAACGGAGTGATAATCTGGCAAACCCAGGCAGTGTAAATACCCAATCCAGCAATTTAGGCCTTGGGGCAAAGAAAACCATTTTCCCTGTGCCTGCCAAGCTCTCTTCTTATGTTTGAAAACTGCTCTCGGACCTAGCCTGAGGGACTCAAGTATCTCAGACAGTGGCATTGCCAAGTTGGCATGGAATTAAGTGAGGCCTCTGTCCAATAGCATATTGGGCTCCATTCTCCCCCCGCCTTAGTCCTCCATGGTACTAAAAGGGTATTTAGGAAGAAATGCTCCCTCTGTGCAGACACTATGGTACGATTCAGTACACTACATTAGTACTGCAGTGTCTGGAGTCTAGTTAAGGTAGATTCACTGGCAAAGGGTCTAGATGCTATGGTGATAGGTGATTTCGCAAGGCATGGTTAACTACAATGCCGTATTTATTACTTCATGTGTTGGCTTTGTTTACTGACTAGCTCCAACCATCTCTAGTGGTAGAAGATATTTCTTATCAGTAAGTCGTTTTATGCTTTCCTTGGTTTGCCTCTTCTAAGAATCTGAGTTCAGACTTTTAAATTAAAATGAATTCAGTTTTTCCTCCATATAAAAAAGAACCTGGAGTATTATGCATTGTGGTCTCTTTTCTCCATGTCTAAGCCATTGGGTAGATAACTGACAATTTAACTGCTTCAGGCCAGGAGGAAACTTGAAAATTCAGAATCACCTATTTAAAATACGTACCTTCTTGAGTTTCTTTGGCCTTCCTCCACCCAGCTACACCTGCTTCAGCTGGGAGCATGGAAATTCTGTCAGAGATACACTCATTCAATCTACTCCCGCAGAAATGACGTCTAAAGGGGCTGCTAATACCTACCCAGCAGCAAGAGCCGATTATACCCAAGTATTTATTCTTGTCCTCCTTTTTACCCTGTCCATCTCACCCTGCAAAATAATAATAATAATAATAATAATAACAATATTAGAGGCAATCTAGGAACTTCTGCCTCTTTGCAAGGCTGACTCAAACCATGTTGGAATAATAATGTATTCAGCAGCCACCTAGTCAGCAATGCAAAATGGTCCCTGGGTTCAAGGCTATGATACATTAGAATATAATTTGGCTGGAGTTTCTCTCTCTATTATGGAGAACAAATGCATTTTTGAATGACTTGAAGAACAGGTCGTGCCATTACTTATGATGGGTAAACTCAAAAAGGGTCACAGAAGAAACATAGTTCAGATAAGCCCCTGGAAACTATAGATGCTCTTTCAAATCTAATCTCATTTTTTAGGTCTCTCTCTTCACTTTCAGGGCAGGAAACTTGGCTGGCACTAGGGCTCTATTTTCAACTTGTTGTGAGATTTCAGACAACTGCTGAAACTCTTGTCCCCCTAGTTACTCCATCTATGGCATATGGCAAATGCTACCTACCTCAGGCTGTAGGGTACAGTGAAAAGTTGTTGTGATGGTGGTTATTTCTCAAAAGACTGGGATCTGGCCAATTTCCAGGAGCTTTGAAATAGGTGGGCAACAATGGGTTTTCTTCCTAAGCATCCAGTGTTAGAAAGATTCCTGTGTGCTTAAACCATTGTCATCTTTTCAGTCCCTCTCCTGTCTGTTTTATATACAGGCTCTTGTCAACAAGAGAACCAATTCAGGTTCTTCACTGAGGATCTCAAGTTCCCACTTCTCACAACCAATTAAGCAGTATATTTAGAGGGAAGACAAATATGAGTTAGATATTCTTAACCAAATCCTACAAAGGAAATTACTGAGCACACATTCTATTTGCCATCTACCCTTTCCTAATTAAACTGGGTAAAAGGATTGGAAAATTTGTATAATTACATGGAAAATCAATCTCACCTATTTTGACAGGCTTTGAGTACGTTGTGAAAAATCATGACTGAAAGTCAACTTTTTGTGTGTGTTCACATGTTTTTGTACATGTGCTATAGGCTGAGACAGCTTCCAAGTCCAGGTCACGGCAATCCTTGCTGGCATTTATTGGCAGAGACCTGGCAATACTACATGAGGGCCACACTCAGCCCTCTCCATGAACAGCCTCATAGTCCTCAGAGCAAGTCTTGGCTGTACACCCTTCAGCCTGCACCAAGTTTCTTTTACTTGAGAAATAGTCACAGTCCATGTGCTGTGCAAATACACAAATATAAAACCATCACCCGTTTCATTAGGAATTAGTCCCCACCAGGATACAGCAGCCCTTTCACCTTTGAGATGAGGAATGAATGTTGTAATTGTAGATGAAGGCCCTGAATGAAGGCTTTCCTGGGCAACAAATGGAGTCTGCTTTGGTTCCAGGAAGCCATAGGTGCCTCAGCAAGTTCTGTACCCAATGCCAACATGACAAATGCCAGTTCTTAGCCTACTGTCTGTTACACCCTCAGCTACCTGTCTTTCGTAGCATTGGGTGCTCACATTCGGGAAAGAGAACTAAAGATGAGAGTGGATGTCAGATCACTAATCACTTCCAAATACTCAGCACATCTGTACCAGTCCCCAGCAACTAAACTGTCCCTCTGCGTATTTATTCCTCATGGCTAATGTTTTCACATTTAGTTTGTAAACTATAAACTTCCTCAACCTGACTTTGCAGAATTTTGCATTGTTCCTAATTTTTAAATAATGATCCAGTATTACTTCTATAACTAGGGGGGAAAAATAGAATGTTCTGACATTTGACATGACTTTCCTCCAGGCTTCGACATAACAGAGGGGATTGAAGAACAAAATTTAAAACCTGAGTCTGACATATATACATAGATATCTCTAAAGAATAGAGATTGTCTCTGGGAAGACAATTGGAGACAGAGATGTCTTTAAAACGTCCACCACTGATGGTAGAGGAAGACGAGGAGGAAAAGGAGTCAGGTACTGTCATTTTCAGAGAGATACCCATTGTGCTTTACATGGAAAACAAAGGCACACCTCTAATCCCAGACATAGGCAAAACTTCCCATTTGCACTTTAAAAAAATCAATTTCCACTGTGAGGGCTATTGGGAAAGGTACATTCTAATAGCCTAGAATGCAGATTTTTAAATGTGTCATCCACCTAGTTTATTTTCTCCTTCTCTGACATCGTCTTTAACAGCCTTCTTCTCTGTTGGACACATCCATAGAAAAGACAGAAGGTCACACACTTAACATTGTTTATTATCTAAATGGGATTTGTTCTTTCACCCCTGTCACTCCTCATTTAAGTATGTATTCTCTTTCATAACTTTCTCTATCCTTCTGAGGGTTTTCACTCATGTAATGTATCTATGTTTCCTTTCTTCTCTAATAACATTTATTGAATACTAACTATGTTCTCTCTTTTTTTCCATTTATTCTTTATTAGATGCCAGGCAGCAAACCCTTCATGTGCAGTATTTTATGTAGTCTTCAGAACAACCTTATAAAGTGCCATTATTATCTTCATTTTGCAAATAAGAAAGCCAAATATTAAACAGGTAAAGTAACTTGCCCAACATCATACAGCTGACCCAGATCTAACCACGAAGAACCCCAAGGTTCAGGATATAAAAGTGATATTCTTACTCGCTCCTTAATTTTTTTATACCCTTGCATTTTTTCTTCAAATTCTGTTTACTATCTAATGCCCTCATATTATTTACCTCTTTTTCTTTTCATCAGTTTTCCATTGTTTTCCCCTGTCCCTGTGGTGCCACCTTTAGTTTTCTTTGCTCAGGTTCAAGGTACAAGTAGAGAATTAATTTTAGGGCCTTCTTTCCTACTACTTAGAGCCATCCTGAATAACCATGGACTACGTAATTGGAAGAGAGTTGATTTCCTACTGATTTCCAATTGTATGTACTTGAAAATGGTGCTTATCCCAAAGACCAGGAAACTGTTATCCAGTATCTTCATAAGGTAGTGGGAAGATAGAAAATGTATTAAGCTACATGTTGATGTCTAGCTAGTGTTAGTGAGTTAGTAGAATGCATACTTTTTTCCACAAAATGTAACTTTTATACTTGAGGGACATGCAAACAAGATCCTTTTGTGAAGAGATGTTTTTATTTTTAGCTCCGAAATACCAATTTTGCAAAAATGTTAAGCATGAAACAGCATTCCATTATTGAGTTGCTTTGGTTATACTTACATCACTATATTTTTGAGAGAGTTGTTACTGTTATCAACATCATCATCATTAAATAACAGATGAAGAAGAAGGAGAACTTGAAGGAAGAAAATCAAGGTTCCAAAATTCAAATCTATATGTAAGCCTTGCCCTAACTCTCACACCTCATGAAGTAAGAAAGAAAACAGGTAGCCCCAGAACAACAGAAAAGCATACGTAGCTAGAATTCACATTCGAAAGGCTAAAGGGAGGATAAATATTTCTGTGTCTAGATAAATAAATATGCATGTGGACACACACACACACACACACACACGCATACCTCCTTTGCGTCAGAAGCCTTGCCCAGCAGAGCCTATGGTAGTGACTTAATTGCATGACATCACTGCGTCTCAGATAATATGTGGTAATGAATTCATCGCATAGGATCTATGACCAGAAATTCATCCCCGGCCCTTCCCCTGCCCACCCTGTTCGCAACAGCAAGCCAAGTTTGTGTGGCTCTGTGCTGCTCAGCCTGTGTGCTTAACGCATTCATTAAACACGGAGACTGGTGATGGTTTCCTATGTTTCTCATTATTTAAAAGAACAAGTTAATCTCCCCTTTGGGGGGCAGCAGGGGAACTGAAAACCACACGATCCTCTTAAATAGTTCCTTGCCCAGCCCTCCCTTGTTGACAGGTCTGCTTTCATAATTTTATTGTCATGGCTTTGGAGCAAATTTTAGAGAGGTAGAGTTAGTTGATGGAAGGGTGGAAATGAGAAGGAAGATGAGGCTGGGAAAATCCTAGGGGGGTGAGGGAAAGAAATCAAGCCATCTGATGGATGGCAAGTCTTTTATCAGATATATCTCCTTGCCTTTTCGAGTGCCTATCATATCACACAAACTGCTCCTGAAGAGCCCTCCATTTACCCTCTCCCCTAATTAAATGTGCACTTCATTAATGTAAATTGGGGGTTTAATGCTCTTGTTGAAATTCTGAAGAAAGTGCTATGGCCTTGCGAAATGCTTAAGCATCATTGCAAATTAGATTAGGGACCAAGAAAGGCAGTAAAATTAGAATGATAATGGCTGATGTGGCTTCCTGACAGGCATGACTATTCAGGGATCAATGGAATGGAGAACAGTTTCCCGAGCCCAAAGTGAAAGGCAGGGACAAACGTCAGCCTACAGATGTGGCTTTTGGAAGCACTTTCAATTAGTTTAATTTGGTAAATGGTGGGGATTTAGAGGCTCTCAGCCAGTCATACAAGACAAGAATACATTGAAATGTTTTTCACTTTTTAACATAAAATAGGATTGGCTTTAGATTTGCATTTCTCGAACAAGAAGATGGAGTGCGGTGGGGGGAATGGGGGTGCAGGGAAAGTTTCCAAAGTGTTTTACCAACTCTGCTTTTGAAAATGGAAATGACTTTTATAAGCTTGGACTGAAACCTTCCAAAGAGTGGGAAAGGAGAGAGTAAATGTACTCCTTCTGGTTCTCAGGGAGGCCTTAAATCCTGAACACATCAAGAGCCCAATGTGTGCTAAAACATGTTGTCAAGACTCGGGAGAGGGGGTGAAGGGGCAGAGGCGAGGGTGGTGGGAGAGGGAGGAGCAGGCAGTGAAATATACTCAAACTTATCCATCATTTCTTACGATAAACTTGTTTTTCATGGTTAAAAAAATAAATGTTATTTCTCAGCTAGAGCAAAAAAAAATTAATTATAATTTTAAATGTGTCACACAAAAGAAATATTCATAGCCTGATCGCACAAATATTCCCCCAAGCACATGTGCTCGGGGTTCTACTTAGGAGACATCAGCACACGCACATCAGCAGACACTCAGTGGACGTTCATTTGGCCGTTACTTCAGAGCAGGGGTCTCATTTGGTTAGTGCTAAGTACGCCTTTTCCTTTTTGTTCCCCCCTGCAAACTCCATCCCACCCCCAGACCCCTGGTGTCTTCACTGGAAAATAAATTGGCACTAATCTGGTGACTGGGGACATTTACAGGCAGGACAGCTTCTGTGCACAAAGGCCTCCTTCAGATTTGTACATTTTGACTACAGGTCCCTCCTTGTGTTCAGAACGCTTGTGTTCAGAACGCTGTCAAGCTCGACTGGGACCTCCTCCCTGAAGGCGTCTGCATCTTTCATGAGTGAAGAGGAAGGAGATGATGCGTCAGAAACTGCAGTAAATATTACCAAATCCCCAGTGGCTCCCAAAGCCCGTTCAACCTCATGAACCAGAGTGGTGATTCACCCCCTAAATCCTTTTACCAATTCACCAAAAGTGTGCTAATAGGCTCACCTCTCACTCTTGTTAAGTTAATATCACAAGTCGGCAACAAAGCATGGAAATACACAAAACTCATTCTGAAAGGAGAGAGACACGTGCCTAGAAGGGAGAAGAATGATCTCAGGCAGTGAAAACAAACCAGGGCAAAAGTAAGCTCAGAACATAGTTTGCCCTGTTAATAATTTGGTAGCTAGGAGTTCTCAGTGTCATCATGAGGATGGCAACAGGTCATTGGTGTCACCGGCAATTCCACCATTGATGGGCTTCATAATGCCTCTTCATAAGGGCAGCTTGTCTCCCACAAAACACCCGGATGAGAAGTAGAAAAAAAATCCAAGTAAATTATTCCAATTAAATTAACAGTAATAAGGTCTAATATTTGTGTATTACTTTGATGGTTTCTAAAAACAGGTACATATCCAATAACTCATTTGATCTCTAGCAAAATCTTCAGAGATAGAAAAGAAATGAATACTTATTTTATACATGAGGAAAATAAAGTTCAGAGGTGTCCAGTTACTTCCCCAAAGACACAAAAGTTAACAAGTGGCGGTGGAGGAATTAAAACAAGAGTTCTTCTTTTTCTAGTAGCTAGTGTTGTTGTAAAATTTATAGATGATTAGTGTGAAAAAATTTCAAGTAACACAGCAATGTACAAAGAAGAAAGTCAAGTGCATAACAATGATTACTGGAAATATTTTGTGAACATTCCTTCATATATCTTTCTGTGCATGTAGATAATAGTCTGTGCATTTACTCCTCGGAACAACCCTCTGAGTTAGATACAGCTTACAAATGAGGAAAGTGAGGCTTGAAGAAGTTAATTATTGATAATTTGTCCAAATTCACACAACTATGCATATACCTTACAAAAATATGATCATAGTGCTCTTGTTAGTAGGTAACTTGCTTTTTCACACAGCAATATATCACAAATATCTTTTCATGTATCTTCCACATCATGTTTAGTGCTTTTAATTTTTTTTCCTAAACAATGCTATGATGAAAATTCTGAGCATACTTTCTTTCAGATTTAGCTGGTGATCTCCTCAGGGTTAATTCTAGACAGGAGATACAGAGCAAAACTCTCTAGGCACTCAGAGAATTGCCTGTAGCCGTAGCCCAGGTCCCCCAGCGGTAATGACATGAAGGGACTATGAGATGAGACAGAACTAGTCCTTTCCTTCCTTCCCATCACTCTGCAAACATTTGATTGGATACTACGAATAAAAAGCCCAATAAGATAGATTCTGGGTCCTCAAGAAGCACGCAGACATGCGAGAGACACAGAAAAGTAGAGGCAATTATTATATAAAACAGTGTGATTTGTGCTAGGATAGGAAGATTCACATATTTCTTATATTGACAACTAAACTCTGCACTCAGCCCAGACTGGTGAGCTCAGGGAAGGCTCTCCCAGCAGAGAAGATACCTGGAGGAATCCTAAAGGAGGAACTAAGGTTGTTCAGGCAAAGGAGGATGGGTGGATGCTGGATGTTGCAATCTTCAGTTCTCATCAGGGAGCCCTCCTTATGTAGCTGCTTTCTCCAGAGCCTCCTATACCTCTTCTCCCCCTTGTCCCTTCAAGTCAAAGAGTGGGTGATAATGGTTTCCCATTTACTAACTTCAAGATACTAGACTATCCCCATTTTATTTTTGAAAACGCTGTGTAGCCATTTGTAAATAGCCCATTATTAAACTCTCTCCAGATTACCCAGCTTGAGTGTGAGACCTGTTTCCTGCGAGGACCTTGACTGACTCAACACATATACAGAAGAGATTGAGCACAGTTCTACAGATCTCACAGCCCTCCCTGCCTTACCCCTATCCCAAAGCACACTGAGAAGCAGAAATAAGGCTCCTAGCTACAGAAGAAAAGTGTAGCACTTGAGATTGGCCCCATTCCCTTGTTGGCACAATGATCTCCACGGAACATCTCTTTTCTGGCTCCAGTTAGAAATGTTCAATTCCATTTCACTTTAATTTGCAATAAATGTGCCTAATTTTATTTTTAATTTCCTAAATAGATTGATTTGGCAAAGCTACTTCACCAGCTCAAAGGTTAAATTCCTGATTGAAAATGCTAATATCGAATTCATTTTCTCAAACGCTGATTCTCTAATTTTGTGAAATGACTCTTTTTCAGATAAGAATCAGAGAACTGTAGGGATGGAAGATTTGGTAGACATCAACCCAATAGGTACAACAAGGCTAAAGGTCTTGCCCAACAAGACACAGCTTGCTAATAACATCTTTTCACTCCACTAGAACCTGCAGTTCCTGAATGGAGGCAGCTGTTGTTTGTCCTGGAAAAGTATTGTCTGCCACAGAATGATGGGAAGAATAAAGAGTGATTCTTCCCAGTTTGTGAGACTCTCCCTCCTTTAGCATTTAAACACTTTTAGATATGGTCTCAGTTTTACTTACTACATCCTGGAAGGCTGTTTCAAAAATAAATAAATAAAAAAGGGTAACACAAGAAACCAGTAACAGTAGTTGTTTCCTGAACGATAAATGAGGGACGGGGAGAAGGGGCGGGAAGAAGAATTACTTTTTATGAGTTAATTTGTAACTTGTGACATTTCTAACATTTGAATGTATTACCTATTTTAAAAATAAATTAGCTTATTTGGAAGGCAGGAAGAAAAAGTATTGTTTGAATTCTGTTTAACAAACAGATATTGCTTGCCTTCCACACAATCTGGAACTTCCTAGGCACTGGAGGGGATATCAAGGCACAGTTCCAGACTTCAAAGGATTTGCTATCTTCTAAAGGAGACAAAAATGTACAGAAACAATGATAATCCATCAAGGAATATGTGAAGCCACAGAATAAAGGGTAATCGCAGAAGAGAGATGGAAAGATAGTCATTTCAACTGGGTGTATGTGAGTTGCATATTCACAGATGGTTAGAACTGGGGAAGGATGAGCCAAGTGGAAGGAATTGTGTCAGCAAAGGCTTGATGGGAAAAATTAAGGGGGATGTGAACAGCTTGCTTCTGCTCACTCTACAGCAAGTGGGGATAAGCAATAACCCTATGTCCCTTCCTATGTCTAGTCATAAGGATACCCTCCATCTTTCATGGAAGTCCTATTTGTAATAAGTATGTCTTACGTAAGTATTACATTTTAGTATTTTTAAATTTTAGTTTAGTTTAAGTTCCAGGATACATGTGCAGGACATGTAGGTTTGCTACATAGGTAAACATGCATAATGGTGGTTTGCTGCACCTATCAACCCATCACTGAGGTATTAAGTCCTGCATGCATTAGGTATTCATCCTGATGCTCTCCCTCCTGCAGGGCCCCCTGCCCTGTGTGTTGTTCCCCTCCCTGTGTCCATGTGTTCTCATTGTTCAGCCCCCACTTATAAATGAGAACATGCGGTGTCTGGTTATCTGTTCCTGCGTTAGTTTGCTAGGGGTAAAACGTCTTTTTAAAGAAACTCCTTAAACTTCACAGTAACATACCTCTACCACATAGTTGAAGAAACCAGCTGAGAGAGGCCAGCAGAGTTGGATGGGATTTTCAAAGGTAACTGGTCATTTTACTAATAAGGAAATGGAGGCTAATGGAGGCGATGTGACATTTAGTTAGGAACCGACCCAGAAACTTCTGAGACGTGTTTGCCTCACAGATAGAGGGAACAAAACCAAATGCGCCCTCTACTAAGTGTTGACCCCATTGGAATGGAATAATTTGGAGGGCACAATAAATTGGCATTTGGCTTGTATTAACTTATTTTCTGCCTAATGCAGAAATGAAGTCTGTACAATTCAAATGTCCTTATGCTAGCCACCACCCGAAAATGTGTTAGGAAAAAAAAAAGATGCTTTTATGACTACCACTACCATGACCAAGTTGGTCTTTCGTCCTACATCTACTGTTATTCACTCAGAAACTCCACGCCTCTGGTGTGACTGTGTCCCTAAGTACAGGTGTAGACTGGAAAGGAGAAGGGCATCCTCACAAGCAGGAAGTCAGAGGTTTGTCTTGTTACTGTGTTGTCTACCACTGATTCAGAGGATACTGTGATTGAAGGGCTATGAAATATTCAGAGGTATTGTTTTTTAAAAGAGAAAAATTAAATACATATTAGAAGATAATTGATTATATAAGGTCCAGGTCTAGGGCAGTCTTCGCTGCCATATATAGCCAGCAGCATGTAAAACATATGAAAAGAAAAAAGCCCCATGGACATTTAGTCTTGAGTTTCCTGTATAAAAGTGATCTCACCTTTTACCCCTCATTAAATGTGTGCCCATCTCCCCTCTTCAAACACATACTATCTGCCTCTTTTGCCTTTTTGAGATGCTCCCCTGTGTCCCAGCTGGACCTGAATGATTAGGTGTGGCCCTATAGCTCACTCTCACTTATTCAGCTGTTAAAGCAGCTTAAACCCTCATAAGAACATTAACATTTGGGTGCCAATAACAGATTGACCTTTATTCATAAAGTGCAAATAGTTGGAAGTTGAACAGATTGGTTGCCAGCGATTGCCTTTTATGTGCAGTTTAAGGCTTTGATTTCTCTTCCCTTTCTTCCTTTAATCTGACATCACTGGCTTGAATAGGGTTTGCACTCTAAGTAAACAGGGCCAGGGGAGGCCTTTGCTTTTGTAGCACAGTTTGCTTGGAAAGGGAAGGAGACAGGAGGGTGACATTAAAAGATTTGCCTTTGGAATTAAACAATTTAAGAATGGATTGGAAACCCCAAAACTGAGTGGAGCTGCTGGTAGGCTCCAAACTGAACTCACACAAGAGCCTTTTGCATATGGGACTATTTATCCACAATCATTCATGTAGATGGTGAATGAGAATGTAAGGATTTATATTAACTCTCTTGAAAGTTTACTCTATGTCATACACAAAAGGGAAACTCAGAAACCCACAGAGCCTATGGATTTGAAATGAGACCACACTGCACTGCTTTGTTACCCACTTCTAGCCAGCTGTGAGCATTTTGATGCTTAAGATTGCAGAGGGTGGCTGAAGCCCTTTAAACAACTAGTATTTCTTTAAAGCATTCCAAGGGAATACCTCTTAAGCATAGGCTTTTAAAGATACTCTCCAACAGAGCATTTGGTTCTGAGGGATTTTCCCTGATTTATCTTGGCAGTACCTTACTTTCAACAGCACAGTCTACACTTTGTACTCAATGGTGAATCTTTACAGCATTTTCATAGATAGCATGAGCACATGCAAGGCTTCCTCGCAATCCATTGTGCCCATTTAGAAATAATAAAGTGAGTCAACAGAACACACACAGGAAATGGAAGATATGAAGCTCTCATTATTGGCCACAAGTAAAAGGCAATTTTATGTGAATATTTGTTCTGCCAGAGCTTTTGATTCTGTTCTTAAAAAATCTTAAATGCCTATATTTTAGGACTATAGGGATATTTCTTTTTGATCTAGATAATTTACATCGCATTGTCTATTAACAACTTTGGCTTTAGAATGAGGCAGACCCAGATTTGTGTCCCAGCCCTTACTAGAAGCTTGTTAACTGTGTAACTCGGACATAGAACTGGTCTTAAAGCCTCATTTCCTCTGCAATCTGTGAGTCACTGTAGTGCCAATCTCAGAGGGATGAGCATCTCTATGAAGCTCTTAATGCAGCTCCTAGCCCTTAGTAAGTACTCAGTAAAAGTTATTTTTTTATCAAAATTCAGTTTTATATCACATTGCTCTCCTAGGTCTGTATGGAGAATACAACAAAAACAATAGAAAGTGCTTAGCAATGGACCCATCTCACAACTAACTTCGATAAATAGAAACTGCTATTATTACTGTCATTTTAGTCTATACTGTCTTGTAACAGATTGTTTCACTAACTCAAACTACAGTATGGCTGTCTTGTGGCAGAAAACAGGGCTTTCATTTTTTTGTGTGCCCCCTGATGCCTGAGCACAACATTAATGTAGAGTGGACACTTAATAAATTACTTATTAGTTAACTCTTCTTCTCCTTGATTGGGAACTACTTTCTCCAAAGTTAAAAACAGAAGCATCATCTTTCACTCCTTCTCCTTCAGTCCCTCCATCTAATCTAATACTGAGGCCAATCATTTCTGGCTTTAAAAATTAGCTCTCCTGTTTTCCATTCATGTTGTCACTAAGCTAATCCAGGTTTGCAACAGCCTTCTAAAGGAGAACCCACAAGACAGGCGCTGTGTCCTCACCACCACTCTCCACTGCTTTCAGTCATTCTGCAAACTGACACCAGCAAATATTCTCCAAGATTCTTTATGTCCCTACCCAGCTCTTCATGCCACACCTCCCCTCTCTTCCAGACTTTCCTTAATAGTGGCATGGGGAGTGCACGGATGAGAAGAATTTAAGAAAGAAATAAGAATATTATCCACAGTGCTTTGATTTGGTGGCTTTTCCTGAACTCATAACATTATAAGGAGGACAAGGCCTCACCACATTTGATAACTAGTTAACTGTCTTGCCAGCATGGATCTGTCTTCAAACCATAAAAGGGATCATCTTAGAGACCATGGATGGATCAGAGATACTACTGAGGGAAAGGCAAAAACCCTTCAAAACTTGCTATCACCTTGTAAGTAGAAAAAGAGTCTTTTCTCCAAAATTTCAGACTCCCAATGTCAAACTTTAGAACAATAACAGTAACTTTAAAACTTTGTTTTGGAATCTCAAAACTAAAGGCAGAAAACAAAGGAAAAGTTAAAAATTACACACAGGTGTACAAACATGCATAAACACAGTCACAAAGATGGGTAAAAAGAGAAAATGAGGAAGAGCAAATTGAGACGTTAAATTTCAGATTCCCCAGACCAGTTCCTACTCTTCCAAGTCCTTGGAATTACTCCAAGAAGGACACAAGAGCCAGGGGCAAGAATACCCATCCTTTCTCCGGGTCTCATGCCCTCCCTCCCCAAGTTCAATACTCACCCAAGGCGGGGCAAAGTGTTTATTCTCAGTGGCAACCCCTTTCTATGTCATTGTTTTTTCTCACAGCTTTTTCTCCTATCCTCAGAGACTGAAATGCTAGCTAGGTCTCAAGCCAAGGCATTTTAATGAGGGAAAGATTTCAAAAAGATTATGGATGGGATTTTAAATGTCTACTGAAATACACACAGAAAAGTCTTCATTGTAAAGGAGAAAATGCTTTTAAAAGTATATTTAAATAAATCCTCAATAACAGAGACTTGGCAGACCCAGGGCTGCTCCCCGGCCATCCCTGGGAAAGTGGGCTTTTTATGGATTCCGATCTAAGTGTGAGGGCTGACAGGAGCTCCTAATCTATAGTATTGTTCGGTGCTTGTGAGAGTCTCATTAATTAGTAGCTGATGAGCTACAAAAGGAGTAAATTTTGTTTCAATTTGATGATGACCTTCATCTTAATTCCATTTCCTCTGTGAAAACCTGGAAATTATATGACAATTCCCAAACAGAAGAGTTTTTAAATGCTCCTCTAGTCAGGCAAATTGTGTCAATTTCTTGCCTCCTTACTAAATGCAGAGCTACAGTAAACATAATGTACTTCTAGAAAAAGAACTGACAGAAGAAAATTTAGGTTTTTGGATGGTTGGGGAAATTTTGGCTGGAGATAGGAAAAACGAGAGGTTTCGGTTTGCATCTATGACAAAAACAAATCACAAAAAAACTCTGAAGATGACAAAAATAAACTGTTATGTCATCCAAACTAAAAGAATTTAATGCTCCTAGGAGACCTTAAGTTACCTAGAGATCAATGCCTGTCAGAGTATATGCTTAGTAAATTTTGGTTGAATCAATGAGTGAATGAATGAATTCTCTTGAGATCATCTTGTGTTCAGTAAATGCTGATATTGTCAGCGTAACTTTTGTAAATTCAGTAAAACAGTGGATTCAGTACACTGCTGCTGCTAAAAAAAATGTAGAACAACTAGTTGTGAAAGCAGCCCTTGACCACCCAGCAAGAAATAAGCTCTCAGTTGCACTCAGTGAATAAGTCAGAAGACTCAAAGGCAAGTTGAATCGGCACCTGCCTGCTTCTCCACCACTATGGCTTCTCAGATGGCAGACCCCAGCATCAGGGCTTCTCCAGCAACAGGCTACAGGGTGGGGGAGGGGGCGACCCAAGGATGCTTCTGGAAGCAGTGGGAGCAGGGGACATTTCCATCCGGCTTTTTAGACACAGTCATTTTAATAAAGGAAAGGGAGTAGCGGTATTTTCTTTTCATTCTTCCTCTTTTTAATATCAAATAATCTTTGTAAAAGACACTATTCAGCATCACATCATTCTTGACCCTATCTTCAGAGATGGCATGAGACCTGGGGATGTGTTCTGACTCAAACATTATTAGCAGTTTTCCAGAACTGAAAGTTAAATGACTTGAGGGCCAAGCCAAAGCATGCTGTTTTCCACAGTGACCCCTCTACTATCCTTGTCCACACACATGTGCACACCTACCAGACTACTTATGGAATGACTGAATGAGTGTTTGCTATATTGAATGGTAATCAGGGATGGAATGCATGTAACGACTAGACTTAGTATCCACCTAAGCCAGTATTTCTAGAGTCAGATGGTGGGTCATGGGAGAAGGCAGCTGAATAGAACAAGATATGATTTGATTCCTAAATTCTTTTTTTTTTTTTTTTCAGATGGAGCCACACTCTTGGTGCCCAGGCTGGAGTGCAGTGGCACAATCCCAGCTCACTGCAACCTCTGTCTCCCAGATTCTCTTGCCTCAGCCTCCCAAGTAGCTGGGACTATAAGTGTGTGTGCCACCACGCCCAGCTATTTTTTTTTTTTGGATCTTTAGTAGAGACGGGACTTCACCATGTTGGCCAGGCTGGTCTCGATCTCCTGACCTCAGGTGATCCACAGTCTCAGCCTCCCAAAGTGCTGGGATTACAGGCGTGAGCCACCATACCAGGCCTGATTCCTAAATTCTCTTGAAGATTTTACATCTAAATCTCAGAGGCACCAACCTGCCCAACTCCCCAGCTGAGAGAATCAAAGGTGCTCACAACCCAGATGGGTTAAACATTCAGGCTACTTTGGGGCTATCCTGTCCCCTCTTCACTGTAGGAGAGAGGAACAGATGGGGGTGGCCATGGTTACACTGAAGCAGAACCAACTTAACATCATCCCCCTCTGGGGACTGGAAGCCACAACTCCTATTACTTCTCATTCCAATGCCATTTCTCATCTCTCTTAATAATGGATCCAGAATTATTCCAAGGTGTTTCAGGGCAGATGACTCTTCTGCCCAATTTCAGTTCTACGAACCCTAAATTATTCTACTCATGTTCCCATTTTCTCTTGAAGGATCTGTCTTGCAAACAGAAATAAATAGGAACAAAGAGCCTGGCTCAGTTCAGAAGTAAGAGACTCATTTGCATTAACAAGTAAGCATCACTGGGAAGAGTGAGATAGGTCTATCAATCATTCACACTCTAGTGCAAATTACTAAAATTCAATTGCTTTCCTCTCTTATATCTATCTGAAACTTCTGGGGGAAGTTTCTCATGGGTGAGCTCTGGATGCACACCTGTGTAGCTATTCTCACTAAGCAGCATCTGTGTATAGAGATTACGTATGTGGTGCAGAGCCCATACAAAATAAGTTTGGCAGAAACTCTGTTTGCTAAAACTATGGGAAACTGTAATTAATAACATAAGCACATAAAATACTCTTACAGCTTCTTCTCTTGTATCACTTTGGTTAACATTCACATAACTCTATGAGATTGTATTATCACCATGCCATTTTATAGATGAGAGAAAGAAATTAAACATCTTGCCTAAGAAGAAGGAGATCCTAAGTTTGAAACCAGAGAGAAAGATCCCAAACCTGGGTGTCGTTTTACTATGGGAAGGGCATTTCCTTTGGAGTGTTTTGAGGCATCTGCTACCACCACATTACAAAATTTAGAAAATAGCAGAGGTATTGGCAATGGCAGGAGTCCAAACGCAAGAAATAAAACTAGAAGAGAAGAGTGGTTTCAAATGTCGGCACATCCTCTCACCTTCCTTTTCGTACTTTCCTTTAAGTCTTCCATGGTAAGTGCAATCTGGCTTCATGCCTCTTCCTTCATCTAGGTCATTTTAACAGCTCTTTTACTTTAGTCCGGGGTGAAATTCTGTCTCAAAGCTATCTTGGATTAGCCTAAGTGGGGCAACTTGCCCTGATTTGATAAAGCTTTTAAATGGTCATGAATTAGCTGAGCATGGTGGCTCATGCCTATAGTCCTAGCTACTTGGGAGGCTCAGGCAGGAGGATCACTTGAATCCAGAAGTTTGAGACCAGCCTGGACAACACTGTGGGAGGCATTGTGAGATTCCCCCATCTCAAAAGACAAACAAACAAACAAAAACCTCGTGAACTAGTAGGCAGCAGACCGAAGGGTAAAGCAGTGCCGGGTGGCTGATAGCAGGGGAGTGCACACATGCAGGGTGTCCAGCTGTGTTCTGTGCCCCTCTTCATGAGACAGGGCCCACCTCGAGCATTCCTTAGGGGGTTAGGGAGGGGCAGGAACTCACATCAGGTACCCTAAAAAGTAGTCATAGAGCTGACAATTAAGGCCTCACAAATTCTTCCACAGCTCTATAAGGTAATGCATTCACCAATATTCCCATTTTCAGGTTTGAAAAATGAGACACGAAGAGGGTAAGTAATTTTGCTGAGATCACTCACTGCTAAATGACAGAGCAGGGATTTTCACCTAAGCATCCTGATCCCAGAGCCTGAGTCCTTAGAAGAAAACTGTAATACATGTGGTTTTCACAGAAAAATACCCCCACCTTTGCAATGTGCTCGAGGTGGACCCTGTCTCAGGAAAAGGGGCACAGAATAGAGCTTGACACCCTTCAGGTGTGCACTCCCCCATGCTATGCTACCTGGCACTGCAGCTTACTGGTTCATGAGATTACACCTGGATGTGTTTATTCTGGGTAATCTAAGACATGGAGGTATATGGCAGCCTCATGCATAAAACAGGAATCACACAGATGGGAAAGTGGATGCAGAACTAGGGTCAAAGAGTAGAAGTTACAAGCAGATTTCAAGTGAATATGACTTGCAACTTTCTAAACACATATGTCTGCATTGGTTGGATGCTTTTAGTTTCAGCAATAAAAAAAAAATTCAAAAATGTCTTAATCAAAAAGGAAAAAAACTTTCCATGTAACTGGAAATTGTGAGGGTTAGTAGGCATGGCAAGATCCAGGTATTAAGATGATGTCATCAGAAATCTGTCCTTTTTTCTTCATCTCTTGACTCAACTTTCCTACCTGTTCTATTGTTTTCAGGCAGAATCTCCACTGTTGAGCAGAAATGTCACCAGCAGTTCTAGGTTTATCTCATCCTCACAGTTTCAATCCCTTTGGAAACGCACAGAAGTTGGCAGTTAGTTCTGCCTGTGGCCATGGGGTGAGGAAATCTGGGTGGACTTTACAGAGGAGGTGGCATGTACTTGAATCTTAATCATGTGTAGGAGTTTCCCAGGCAAACGAGGATGGGAAAGGATGGGCTTTCCTATATTTGAGGGACAGTTCAAGCATCCTGGAACATGCAAAACAGCACAGAGAGATGAGAACAGCTGCCCAATTCACTGAAAGCCATTTTACCAAATGACCAATAAGAAAGGTAACCAATTCGTTGAAAAAAAATCAATTTGTCAAATGTTCAATTCATAATTTATCAAGTTTACTGATCAAAAAAATAACCTTTTTGACTATTTATTTAAAGTTTACAGCAATCTGTGCTGGATCTGTGGCCTTGGTTGACCAACTTTGATTCTGTCTCTAGAACAGTATTTTAAGGGATATTCAGTTTATTAAGACCTAATATTATAGGGCAATTTAGTCTGCTTAGGTCTATATTTAATATTTTTTAAAGTATTATTTTAATCAGTGACCAAATGTCAATGCTTCATGTGGGAGTTTTTCAGTTTCTACTGATATCTTTCGACCCTTTCTCATGTTCCTGAACATTTCACCATGTCTTGCCAAATCTTATTAAAGACCTTTCTCTCTGGAGAAAGTTTTTACTTCTCTGCTTAGAGCTCATAGTTCTAACACTTTAGACCTTGCCGTTTAATGTGATAGCCAATATCCAAATTTAAATTAACTGAAATCAAATAAAATTAAAATTTTATTTCCTCAGTGGCACTGGCCACATTTTGAGAGATCCCAGCCACAGGTTGACAGTCAGTGGCTACCATAATGGACAGCGCACGGAGAACATTTTCATCATCACAGAAAGTTCTACTAGGTAGCATTGTTTTAAATCAGCCTGGTAAGTTCTGAGCCCACCGTTTCCCTAGGATTCTGTCTTTGATTCCCTCAGCTCCAAGTCCCACAGCAGCTAAGGAGCCAGACTCCATTCCTGCCTCTTGTCTCACCTCCCCAGGGCCTTATTTGCCCCAGGGAATTTAGAAAGCAAGTTCATGGTTGATCATCATTTCCTTTTTGTTTATTTTCTAGTCTAGCCTAGGAATAGGGTGAGTTGTTCAAGTATTTTAAGGGCTCCTGTGCAAAATTTCCTAGGGAATGGTCTACTTTAATTAAATACAAATAAATGCTGTTCTATTCTCCAATAGTTTTGTTCCTGAAACTCCACTGCCTCCAGAGAGGAAGAGGGAGGGTGGGAAGAAGAGAAGGAGGGAGGAAGGAAGGAAGAGAGGGAGGGAGGTGTTGGGGGAGAGAGAGAGATCCTCTTGTCAGCAAACTCCTTACTAAAAATATTAATTCCACTAAAAGCATCGAAAGGACCTTTTTTTCTTAGAATGAAAAAAAAAAATACAGCTGCATAGCAAAATGGAAGGCTTGAATGAACATTTCAAGTCCTACCTGTCACAAGCCATTAGTTGAATTGCCTAAAGAAATCCCTTGACAAGTATAAGTGCTGTTTTTATGTTAGAGCGCTTCATAATGTTGCCCACAAGAAAAAATTTCTCCACAAAAGCTCCTTCTGTTTAATAAAGTGATTTGTTCCAGTAACAGTGATAATAAAATTGCTGAACTGAAATAGGATTGTTCAATGAAGACCTGAATCCAATTTGCTGGACTACTATGATTACGCTTTTATCTCTATGTTTACTCATTTGTAGAATTGCTACCAGTCTTTTGATACACAATTAATAGGATTAATGGTTTTCAGGACCAGAAGGCAGTAACAGGGAAGAAAACCCATTTTTATGTGGCACAGTATCTATGTGTTGACCCATTAAGGCCTGTGCACCTTGTCGACTGTGCTACAGAACGATAGGTTGATTGCCTTTCCCTGTCTTTTAAAATGGGATTTCTTTTTCCAAAGAAAGTTATTTTGAATAATTATGTCTATGTTAATTTAGGTACCTCCTCTCTGTGAGCTCTACAGGCAGACGGTGGAGCCTCATGGACCAGGAAAAAGAAGTAAGGACAGCAACAATTCCCTAAAATTTAATTTTTGGAGTGATCTATCTTCTCTATCTGGTCTCATACAAATAATTCTTATTATCATTATTAGTGGCTTTAATAGCAGAATGAAACATTTTGACAAACCATTTCATTCATTACCTGGAAATCTTTGGAGGCTCAGATGTACTCATATTTAAGTTATTTTTATGATAGCTTATATGTGCTTATACTTTCTCTAATCAACATTGCCTTTGGGATAGTGCCATCTTAAACCCTCAAAAGGGATTAGCATTAACCATATGGCATACAAAGTAGGATTTATTAAATAAATATTGCATTTTTTGTGTGGAGGTATTTGTTTTGTCTGTTGGGTTTTAGGGGGTTTTTTATAACAGATTAAGAAACTAGTAAAAATATAACTAGTAATGACATAAGCCAGTGTCCTTATAGGCTACCAGAGTGTTTTAAAACTAGCCCTTGATTATGTTTAGCAGACACTGATATCTTTGCTTGGGTTCCTAGAAAAAAGGGCATAAGGCAAATCTCAATGTCAATGCTTTATTGAGGGAATCCTAGGAAAGCAAGCATAGGAGGTGAATCTAGGCAGGGAAAGAGGGAAAGCAGACACAAGGTCATATGTTCCCAAGTTGACACCGCATCCCTGGTAGCTTAGTCATGCTGGATATTTCCAGCGAAGCTAAAGAAAACCACTGCGTCTTAGAATAGCCTGTCAGAGAGAAGAAGGGCAAGCAAGTGTCCCCTGGCTCCTTTCTGTCTCTGTCTTTTATTGGTCAGAGTTCCTTGCTGGGGTGTTAGCTCCCCTATGTTTACCAGTCATGTGTTCTAGTCCCCCCAGGGCAGCCACTGGGGAAGTCAGAGCCCCACACACAAGTTAGGTCAGAAATTGGCACCTTCACGGCTGCATTTCCCCACAGGCTCAATGAAGACCATGCTGGAGCCTGGCCCTCATCCACAGGAGAGGCTAGAACAGCCACAAGCATTAGAAAATGTGACTGGGGCAATGAGGGCTTTACAATCACAGGAACAGTGTGAGCTGTCCCTGGAGTGGATCTGTCAGGGAAGCAGGGAAATGGACAGGGGCTGAGGGAAGGAGACAGGCAGATGGGGCAAGGCAGATCTGGAGTGATGTATAAAATGGGTCTAATACAACTGGCAAGCTGAATCTATTCTGACGAACTCTCTCCACAAATAAAGAGGAACATTTTCCCCAGGATTTAGTCATATGCAAAAATTATCAAAGTCTTTGTTGAATCTTCCAAAATGGCATCTCCTAAACAACTCTCTGCATTAAGTGAAGAATTTATGTAATTGTAGCTGGGGTTTGCCTGCTATTATTTCAAATATATGATCCATGTGATCAAGACACCCTCACAAGAAAAAAAAGAGATAACCGAGTTATTCAGCTATGACCTCGGGGCTTTGAATGTGGTAGAAACTATTGGTAGAAATTATTGGTTGAATGAATGACAGTGACTAGTCAGCCAATTAGCCCAAGGCATCTATTTCATCAGCCATACCCTCATCCCAGCTCTGCCTGGCTTTACTGAATATGATGAAGACATTATGGAGATAACTTCATCCTGAAAAGAATATTCCACAGTTTAACAGTGGCATTTCTAGTCTCACACTGTAGGGCAGATAGAGTCCGATATTTCCAGTGGGACTCAGGTTACCTCCCTAGTCCCTTGGCAAAGTTGTTTTTTTAATTGCCACATCTTGAATAGTAATTGTGGCATCAGAATACTAGTAGGGAAACATTTTTTATATATAGGCTAAGTAGTCTTTACCTGAAGTGCTCGGGACCAGAAGTGTTTCAAATTTTGGACTTTTTGGATGTTGGAATATTTGTATATACTTAATGAGACATCTTAGGGAAGGGACCCAAGTCTAAACATAGAATTCATTTATGTCTCATTATATACCTAATACACATAGCCAGAAGGCAATTTTATACAGTATTTTTAGTGATTGCATGCATGAAGCAAAGTTTTGGATTTATTTTGACTATGACCTGTTATAAGTGGTCAGGTATAGAATTTTCTACTTGTGGCATCATATTGGCACTCAAAAAGTTTCAGATTTTAAGCATTTCAGATTTCAGATATTTTGATTAGGGATGCTCAACCTGCATTATACACCTTTCTATAGAGTCTCTACAGTGCCATGTAATCGACTTTCATCAACCACTGAACAATTTCAAAACTTTTTTTTTCAGGACATTTTCTCAGTGTCTTTTCTGGTTTGTGAAGTCTTTTACTACAGCTTGGCATAGGAAATAAAGCGTAAATATTGATCGTAGTTTCCAATTTAAAGTGATAGTATCTGAAAATATTAATTATATGGGCACCGTTTTTATCTTTTTTTGTTTGTTTTTTTACCATTTCCTGTTTCTTTTTTAAAAAACAGACTAAAAGTTGGCATAGTTACTTGGCAAAGGATAATTAATTCTAATACTTAATTAGAGATGAGGCATTCCAGTAGGTAACCTCTTCCTCATATTATATTCCCTGGTATGTCTCTCTGTTTTTTGTTTATTATTATTATTATTATACTTTCAGTCCTAGCATACATGTGCACAACATGCAGGTTTGTTACATAGGTATACATGTGCCATGTTGGTTTGCTGAACCCATCCACTTGTCATTTACAATAGGTATTTCTCCTAATTCTATCCCTCCCCTAGACCTCCACCCCCTGACAGGCCCCAGTGTCTGATGTTCCCCACCCTGTGTCCAAGTGTTCTCATTGTTCAACTCCCACCTATGAGTGAGAACATGTGGTGTTTGGTTTTCTGCCCTTGTGATACTTTGCTTAGAATGATGGTTTCCAGCTTCATCCATGTCCCTGCAAAGGACATGAACTCATCCTTTTTTATGACTGCATAGTATTCCATGGTATATAGGTATGGGCACCTTTTTTAATATGCCAGCAGTCCTCACTTTGTATGGTAGTTTGAGACCACAAAAAAAGATCTTACAAGCTCAAATCATGCAAAGCAATCTTAATAATGAAGAAGAAAAAATATGATGGTCCCATGACACATGAAAATTTCTGTCAAAATGTTAAAAACTCCCTTACTGTAAGCCATAAATGTATAATAAAGTGAAAAATAGTAAAACTAATATTTACCTCATATACCATAATGAAAAACATTAGAAATATTAACGTGTTTTATTCCTTTGTAAAAATCTCATTATGATATAACAGTACTTGCCTTCTTCTCACATACACATAAGCATCTTTTCTATGGCTTGATAAATTACCCCGCCTAAGTATAGAGCAGCTTCCAACATTTCTAAATGATAGCTTCCTATCTCTTGAGATGCCGATGTTGTGAAGTACCTCTGAAAGTTCTTTTAATGTAAAATTTTTGCTAATGTCACTTTGTGGGGACATGCTTATCCTTTTCATCACAACCACTTCCCTCATTGATGTCAATGAGTTTGCTTTCACTAAGTTCCCCTGGCTGCATACTTAAAGTCTCTTGAACAGTAACAGTGTCAACAGTCTCTCAGTCAGTTATTTATTCTATAACTCCACTTAAGTTCGATTTGAATTGCATGTCCAAGATGACCACTTTTCATTTCTCTGCTGCAATTTTATCTTTGTTGGCTGATTCCCTCTTTTCATTATCTATTTTTGTAAAATGTCACATGGGTTCATCAGTCTCCCAAACCATGCATCTGCCCCTCTGAGAGTGTCTTGTTCATGTCTTTATGTCTGGCACCCAGCATGGTGAGTATACAATAAATACTTGGTGAGGGAAAAGAAAAAAGACAAGGAGGCGATGCAACTACACACTTTACTGTCTGCGCATGAGCTGAATAACAGATCCTCTAAGACAAATCACGGACAGATTTTGAAAGAAATGATATGATTGGTCACTGATCATAATGCATACCTGTTATTTACATAGTGATTGGTGGACTAAAAAGCCGGCCTCAAAGCTTATACTTTACGAGATTATTGACAGTTAATATGCCATAGTGAATGAAATTTGAAGTATATTTTTGGGAGGCTGCTGTTGATTAAGTAAGCCACAGTAACTGAAACTTAATAGAATCTTGCAAAGTAGGGACTGCCTATATTTGATATCCAGTGGTTTCTGGACTTGGTATGAGAACCTAGCTAACCAATATAAGATGAAAGGAATCTGTGACCATCTTGGCCAAGGGATACCCGAATGAGAACATATGTGATTTCTTATACATATAATGTGTATATCCACCTCCTAGGGACTATGCCTAAACTCATGGATTACAACGGTTAAGTGTATATCTTTTGAAATCTGATTGAACTGAGTTCAAATGTTATTTAATCTCTCACAAACTCAATTTCCTCACATGTAAAAGCCTATCTCAAATAATTGTTGTGAGTACTGAGAGACAATATAAGTAATAATACAAGTGTAATATTATTAGCACTGTGCCTGGCTCACAGTAGAGTCATTAAATGGTGTTTATAGTAGTAGAAGTGCTGGTGGTAGTCATGCCATGGTGATGCAGTGTTGGATACCCAAAAGAGGAATGGACTACTGAACTTCAAAAAATAATAGAACTGGAGTAATAATTGAAATCCTTGAGTTTCCCAGAAAGTTATTATAGCACAGATTTATAATAAACTCATAGAACATTGACTCTGAAAATCTAGAACTTTAAATAGGTTAAAATGCCTCTAGTTCAGGGAAAAATGAGCAAATAAGCTTTGATATCTATCCATGCCAAGTCATGGTGCCAAAAAGCATTTACGTCTCCATTGTGAGCTTTATCCAACATCCATTTACTAATTCCTGGTTTGCAAATCCAATTGCTCTAGAATAGCAATTTGAACATCAAAATTGGCAATATTTTACGCTTGATACATTAGAGCTGCCAGCATGATAGCACAATTGTAGGAAAGAGTTCAGCTTGCCCATTGCAAAAGCTTGCTGTGAATTTACGTTTGAGCAGTTTGACTTTTGTTAACCATCTCGATGCCATATACATTTGGGAAATTTGAAGGGACAATATCCTAATTAGGGACAGGTTAAATTTACTTACAGTGAATTACAAAAAAGACTAGTGTTAATCAAAACAACTGAAAAGGATTTTCTTACCTTTACAAGTGTATTTCCTAAATTGTGTTCTGTGGAGCATCAGTACTCCTTGTGATAGTGATATATATTCCACACAAAAAAAGAGGGGAAGGAGTTTCATCATCATGAATCTAGAGATTCAAAATGTTCATTAGCAAGCTAAAGACAGCATTTCTGCAGTAAAAAAAAAAAAAAAAAAAAAAAAAAAAAAAAAAAAAAATTCAAATGTGGCTAATTACATTTTCCAAGTATATTGAGCCTGAAGTACTAAAGTCAAAACAAAACAAAAACTATTACTTTCTCACAGAATACAGTATTGCTTGTAACAGTTTTGAAAAGCCTCAGAAAAAGTATAAATGAAATAGGGGTTCACATCATTACCAAATTCACATCTTGAGACATAGAGGATATTTTAATAGTATTTCTGCACTATGTCCTTAACCATCTACACATTTTGGAAATTACGTTCACGTAGCTTTCAGCAGCACTCACAAAATTATTCACAAATTTGCCTAAAATGGCTTATTCTGACACAAATTCTCAGTCCCTCCATTCCACTGCATTCCCCACACTAGACCATGCTATTTTCCTAGAGAACCACTTTTCTCATTGGATAGAGTTCCTTGCTCAGTCATCTTAACTGGTCCCCTAATTCAGTTTGTCAAGAACAACAACAACAATGGCAAAACGCTTTTCAATTCTTCTGATAAACTCCTAGTTCTGTGTTGAGAGGAATGCAAATGATACATAAGCTCTGGTACTTGGCCTCAACGGCCTTACAGTTTAGCAGAAGAAGCAAAATTGACAAATGTAAAGCAGTTAAAAATAACTCCAGAAGTTTTCAAACAGGGGAAAAAGTCAACATGGACTGGGATAACTGGAGAAGCCCTGGTGGAGAAGATGGACTTGAGCATATGAATAGGATTTTAAAAAGTGTGGAGGAAGAGGGGAGATTTCAAAGAAGTAAACACCAGCAAAGTCAAATGGCAGGAAGAAGTGTTTGGATTTGGGAGGATATAGAGGGAAAAAAAGGTATACAAATCTGACTGGAGTGGAACATTGATGGTGCGTGTGGAAAGAAATAAGATAGGCTAAATACAATGGGCTCTCCACAGTGGACGATCCTGACTGTCACATTAAGGGGTTGGATTTGTTTTGTTAAGTAGGAGGACATGGTGATTAAGGATGAGCTACAAATTTGAGCCTGGTCATACAATACTCAAATGAATCTTCTAGAAAGATTAGTCTTGAATCTCACATAGAGAGGTTGAAGACAGACAGAAAGATGCCAAAGGCCAGGATGGAAGTTACAATGCTTCTGAGGTACTCCATGTGTTAAGGCTCTTGACTGGGAGGAATAAACAGGAATAAAGAAGGAAATGTAAATCCAAAAATTTGAACGCACACATGAGAAGATTTTGTGCAAGAAAAAGGTAGAGTTGGACACAACCCCAAAGTTTTTAGTCTAAGACATGAGTGATTCTAAGAACCAAGTTTTGGGAGAAGAAAATAAACGTATTAAATAGTGAATAAAAATGATTTTTTCCATGGCTTTCTAGTCTATTCATCCATAATTTACTTCCAATCTACATATCCTATGTTATTTTCCACTACCTATTTATTAATTCAACAATGACTTCATAAATTGTATGCCAAGCAATATTCTAGGCACTGGAGAAATAAAAACGTGTAGTACAGTTTGAGGCAAAAATTGGAGATGCATAATGGGTATGTAAATGAACAGTTACAAAATTTGAAATTTCTCTGTATGTTTCCTACATTCCTATTTTCAGATTAGAGGGGATAGATGCTAACATGAATTGAGCTCTTACTATACACCAGGACTTTGTAAAGTCATCTAATTTAATTTCTATACCAACACAAGGAAGTAGATATTGTTATTCTCATTTTTCTTCATCAAAATCACCACCTATTAGCTTCCCACTGTACAGAACCCCTGAGGATGCCCACAATGTCAAAGAATCCAAACCCCTGAAAAATATTGCTTTCTATCTTGACGTAACTACCAAGGCTCCTGGACTGATGGCAGGGGCCCTTCACTGTGAAAAAAACAAGACTTGTCAAGCCCTTTAAAGCTTCAAAGATTCTATCCCAGTTCCAAGACCGACTGACCAGATTTTATGGATTTTAACACTATATATATATATATACATATATATATATATGTATCTCAACATCTTGAAACTGGAATGCATCTCAGAGTCAAAAAGATATCCTATTCCTCTGGCAAAGAAGGTGCCTTTCATCCATCCAGGTGCCACTGGTATCTGTGTCTAGAGAAAAAGCAATGTCTTGCATCATGGAAACTATTAATTTTGTGCTAAGCTTTTTGTGCTGTTTTCCCATCATGGAGGTTGCTATCTGTACCCAAAATGAGTTGTTTCATAAATTATTTTTTAAAATCACCTATAAAACAACACTGGAGGATTTCATTTCCAATCCACATTTTATTATCATCTTTATTAAGTGCAAGCAAGAAAATTATTTCCTTAACAAGTGAGAATTATTCTGCAAATATTAAATATTACTTTTGGAAAAGTATTATAATTATTGTGTCATTCTTTTTTTGTTACTTTTATAGTGTATTTCTTTACCATGATTTGCTCATAAAGTTAATGAAAAGGTAGACATCTGTAATTAGATCTTCTCTCCAGATATAAAATAAAATCAGTACATTGTGACCAAAACCAATTTAACCCCAAAAGTTTCATTTCAAACAAAGTGAGAAATAAATATTAGCAATTCTTGACTCTGGGAAGTGTCAGACTATAATGAGCCTAAGACTGGAGTAGCAGCTTGACACATGTACATTTTACAACAGGTAGCCAACTCAGCTCTTTAGGTTTTGTCATGCTGCCAGTGCTTTTGCTTGGCATGACTTCAAGGGCCTTATGTGTCCAACCCAAGGCAGCCCCCTTCAGGATACATGAGCCAAGCTAACTGCATGCAAACCAGGCTGGGTCCTGGAATCAGTTTACATGGGCACGTTGTCAGAGAAAGATGTTTATGTGTGTGAGAGTCTTAAAGGGCTGAATAGAAAGATCAGAAGCAAGGTTAAGCAGAATGGGGCTGGGAAGAATTCCACATGTCCTTAGAGGACAGGCAGAGGATAAAAGAAGGTACAGTAGGGAGGCAAAAACAGAAGTGCATTCTTCACAGTCTGGCTGGCAAGCCCCGCAACAGTGCCATTCTTCAAACAAAACCTCCCTTGGCCTCAGATTCTCCACTGGTCATGCCAGCTCTATTGATTTACACAAAGCCTTCAAGGCTTTGATCAGCTACCAAATTGCAAACATTTTAAGCGATGCTCCAAACATGTAAAAGTTTAAAACAGTCCATTAACAATCTCATGTAGAAATGTGTATACATATATGATCATCCATGCATGGTTCTATGCACAAGAATATTTTTACACAGTCTATTAACAATGTCACATATTTATCACACATACTCACTTCAAGTCCAAGGAAATGTCATTTCCAAATGTAAAGTCAAAACTACAAAACTAAAGTCTTCTCTCATTGAACCTCACACTCACCCCCACCCAGAGAGTGAAAAAAGAAATTATACTCTACCCACCCATCAGACATGAAAAGGGTGATTTATAGTTGTGTTTATTCAGACCATAAATTATTTCACAAAGTAGGATTTTAGGATGTGAATTAATCACATAATTTTAGAGGCTGCAAACATTCAAATGATAATTTCCAACTTTTTACTTCTTGTTGACTGTTCTATACTTTTAGAGGCCTCAAACATTCAAATGACATTTCAAAATTTTTTACTTTTGTTGACTGTCCCAGTGCTTGTCAATCTGATAAATTCCTGGTATATTATAACAATCAAATGGCCTATAAAAATAATGCCCCATTATACACATCAAATGCCAACCTCTGCGGACTTCTGGCTGCACACTGAGAGTCTCCTGAACAGTAACAGTGTGAACAGTCTCTCAGTCAGTTATTTCTTCTAAAACTCCACTTAAGTTTGATTTGACTTTTATGTCTCAGATGACCACTTTTCATTTCTCTGCTCAATTTTATCTTTGTTGGCTGAGTCCCTTTTTTCATTATCTATTTTTGTAAAATGCCACGTGGGTGGACTCTGAGATCTTGCTCAGCCTGAAACATTGACTCAATATGCTAGCTTTAGAGAGCATCTGGCAAGATTTCTACCTATGAAATAGGCAGTCAGGAGGTTTAACGGTATGGCTCCTGTACTTTAAAGAATTACTAAATAATATTTGTCTGTCTGAGTCATTTGGATTCTATTTCTGGATTTTGTGAGTATGAAGAGATCCATTTTATAAAAATATGCACTTCATCCATTCTAATAGAATAAGAATTCTGGCTCCAAACTACTACTTTAGAAAACAAACAAACAAACCAAAACCATTAACTCACAGGTCTAGAGATAAGTTTCCCTTAACAAAGTCATTATGAATATACAAGCTATCACAGGTTACAATCGTGACCAAAAGTGGTCACCTGACTTTCAGCTAAAACTTCTTCTAGCTAGAAAGTCAGGCAGCAGGACAGCAACTTCCTAAGTTACAGTGGTACACGAGCCTGAGGAGACAGCAGAACTGCCTGAGGCAAGAGGCAGCAGAATTTCAGTTCTTTAGTCCCCAAAAGAATTCCAAACACTGTTCTATCTCAGTAATTTCTAGCCTTTAAATTCTGATTGATCCTGAGCCCAGTGTTTTCTACACTGAAGTTCAAGGCTGTAGAGGTGCTAAGAAATTTTAAAACACATAACATCTCTGGGCTACAAATAAAGCAGGCCTTTCCCAACTCTACTGAATAAAATCCTTCTAGAATAAGTCAAGCCCTTTCTGAAACCCACATGAAAGAGAAGTATCCTCCAGATTCATAAACACTAAAGGTTCAACCATGGTCTCCCCTTTGTGGGTTCAAATTCCCCTAGCCTGATTGGCCAAACAAGGCTCCCCACTCACTCTCTTCCTCCCATCTCAGCAAACTTCTTCAAAGCTACCTTCCTTTTATTTGGTATCTTCTTATGCTATTACCAATGTTGAGGAGAAAAGTAAAGTTCACAATGTGTGCCACCCCAGCCCCCACCGCCCACTTCATTTTACAAAGCCTTCCCATACTAAGTTTAAATGAAGTATAACGAAGTACTGTGTTCCTCTATTTAATCAACAATTTATCCAAGCCCTCTTAAAAATATATGAACAGAGAGAGCCATGGAGAAAGGCAGTGCTATATAGGGGCTGAAGATGCCAGTCCTGGAGTCAGGAAAATCTGGGTTAACTGCAGTTTGGCTCCTACCAGCTGTGGGGGCTCTAGGCAAGCACTGTCTGCTCAAGCTCCTGTGTTTTCATCTACAAAATGTGCAGGAAGTAACTTGCAGAATTGGGGCAGATTAAATGAAACGCAGTGTGTAAAGAAGGAGTCTAGCCCATGTCCCTTCTCATGATTGTGGAACACAGAAACTTTGAAATTGCCTCAAGTAGATGAATATGTGTAAGATGTGAGGTTACCCACAGTTGTTTAGTTAAGTTGCCTGGGTTTGAATCACAACTCCGTCACTTATAATCTGGAAGACCTCTATATTCCTCAACTTCTTCATCTTCCTCGTCTCCAAAATGTAGCTGGTCATAGTACCCACCTTATAAAGTGGTTCAGAGAATGGAATGAGAGAGTGCTGGGAAAATGCTTAAACAAGTACTACCACATTGTTGTGGTCATCGGTCCATGTAAATAGGGTGACTTTAAAAATATTAACTGAATTTCTTTATTGCAGAAAGGCTGGAAGTTACTGAGACAGAAGCGTGTTTGGAATTCTTTTGCGGACTAAACAACTGAAGACTAAAAGCATGAACACAGAGCACAACTGGTCACTAAGGTATTTACGGCCTAATGAAAAGGTGTTGGAGCAGGGGAAACAGCACTATCAGCCTCAGGTACCAAGAGTTGCAAGTGAAGTGTTCATTGGGCAATCTCCCTTAGGTTAATAAGTTAATGTCTGTCTATGTGTATAGGGTGACTTTAAAAATACTAACTGAATTTCTTTCTGTTTTCTCCAATGGAGATTCACTCTTGTCACTTATTCTTCCCAGAAGATATTTAAAATAATCTTAAATGAGAATGTAATTCATCTCTACATTTTTTAAAAGTACATCTGAGTCCTACACTGACTACAGCTTGATGCAGTCAGGGACTGGACACCATTGGAGCTATGGAAAAGAATCCTGTCCAGCTGATTTGCCAAGTCCTCTGCCATCACCAGCCTTACTCATTTGGCCACAGCAGTTACAGTTCCGAAACATAGCTGATTCCTGTGCCCAAATTCTTGTAATTTTAATAACCTTAACAACTAATCTTATTACAATGTCGGGTATGACACAAAAGATAGCATGCAAATTTTGAAGTTTTAAAACTGTCCCCAGTCACTGTGGCTGGCTCCTGTAATCCCAGCACTTTGGGAGGCCAACATGGGAGGATTACTTAAGGCCAGGAGTTCAAGACCAGCCTGGGCAATATAGCAAGACCCTATCTCTACAAAAAATTTAAAAATCTGCTGAGTGTGTTGGTGCATGTCTGTAGTCCCAGCTACTCAGTTTGATGAGGCAGGATGATCACTTGAGCCCAGGAGTTCAAGGTTGCAGTGAGCTGTGATTGCACCACTACACTCCAGCTTGGGCAACAGAGCAAAACGTTGTCTCAATAAATAGATAAGTAAAATAAAACTCTCCCAAAAATATGCAAAATGAGTTTATATCTAATCCCATTTCTAATCTGCAGCAAATACTGTGACCTTATTCAAGTCGTTCCATCTCTGATCATTACTTTTCTCTTACAAGAAATGAATGAGTAGACTTTTAGACCTAAGCTTCGAAATACTATTGTGCACAATTCCATTCTCCCTAATCCCAGAAACCAAGAAAGAAGGCACACATTTCTGATTTGGATTTGACCTCCTTGTGTCCTGCTTAGTCTTGAAAAGGCAGTACAGGCGCACCTCAAAGATATCGCGGGTTTGGTTCCAGACCACCACAATAAAACGAATATCGCAATAAAACAAGTCACACAATTTTTTTGGTTTCCCAGTGTCTGTAAAGTTATGTTGACAATATACTATAGTCTGTTAAGTGTGAAATATCATGATGTCTAACAAACAAAGTGCATACCTTCATTTTAAAATACTTTATTGCTAAATTTGTAAAAAGCACCACAACTGTGAAGCATGATAAAGTGAAGTTCAATAAAACAAGTTATGCCTGTATAGCACAGTGTGTGGCACATCGCTCTCGTGCTAGGCTGCCCAGGTTTGAGTCTGAGTTCTGCTCCTGCTCTCTCCACCTGCAAGCTCAGCAGGATCCAGCAGTCAGACAGAGAAGCCAGGTGCTAGAGATGGGAAGTGGTAAGGGTAGTGGGGGTAAGAAGGGTGAGTGCAGAGGGCAGAGGATTGGACACACAGAGTCGTGCTACATACCTCGTGGGGTTGGTGTGAGAATAAAATAAGTCAATATACAAAGGGGATAGAGTAGTGCCTGGCACAGACTGAGGGCTACTTAAGTTTTAGTTATTATTATTGTGACATATCACAGGCACTCAATAAATGTTCACTGTGCTGAAATGAACATCACCTATGAGCCAGGGACTTAACATGTGTTGTGCATTTAATTCTCACAACCCTAAGAAGAAGAAATTATTCCCATTTTATACATACTAAATCAGAAAATAGACTCAGGGAAGTATAATAATAGATTGAAGAGGAAGAATAAACTGGCATTGAATGCTAAGATGCATGCTAAAATGCAGCATTGTCTGATAATAAAATACATATTAAATACTTTTTCTATATAATAAACAATATAGAGAAAATAAATCCTTTGACATTCACTTTCACTCTAATATGGGGCATCACTTCAGGAAACTGTGAATAAAGTTGGTTTACCTATTTTTATGTGAACCTTGAAGTCTCCAAGAATATCCTCATGAATCTACTGGGAATAGGAATCTAGGCTAATATGATGACTTTAATTAAGTCTTATTCCATCATAGAATTAAATCAACATTATTATCTTGTGATCAAAGTTCCTTGGGTTAAAGTAATAGAAACACCAAAGTTGCTTAAGCGAAAAAGGAGGATTTATTATAAGAAAACAGAGTCAGAGAGCCCCAGGGAGAGAATGTGGCCAGGTCTCAGAGGACTAGACGCAGAGCCTGGAATGCTGGTAAGAAGGCGGCTACCACTCTCAGGCTCTCTCTCCTATAGGGCATTACGGTCTCCACCCCTGCTTCTCTCTGCTTCATCCGTCTTTACTGATCAACTTTCTCTGCACCTCCATGCTCCTTCTATCTTCATCCACAGCTCCTTACTCAGAGCATTCATACAACTGACCCAGGCTGAGATTAGCATCTGTCAGTCCCAATTCAGAGTTCTCAAAGTAACTATATAGAGTAGGCATACCAAGATCTCCCTTTCTCTCTCTCTCTCTATCTCTCTCTCTATCTCTCTCTCTCTCTCTCTCACACACACACACACACACACACACACACACAGACACACACACAGACAACCTAGACAGCATCCTCAGCCTCTAGCAAAATGAATTGCTGCTATTTTGTTACAGCTCTACCCATTCTGTCATCAGAATACTCAGGAAAGTCTGAGCGTACTTGAAGGACAGTCCAGTTCTCAGGCATGTACAGCCAATAGAGAAATTGGGGGGAGATTTTGAAATTGGACGCATTTGAGCTGCCAGAAAATTGCCTAGAAGCAGCAGCTGAGCAGCGGCTGAGAGTGGGCCTTGATGTGATGCTTAATCAGATGATGATGAGGGAGGGGCCCTGCCAGCCAACAAACCAGCCGCCTGCCAGGAGCCCCGGGAATAGGGAGCAGTCTGCTGTAGAATTCTCTCACAATGGCCTGGCAGAAATGGATGGTCCACACAGGGAAGGATCAATTGTAAAAAGTGAAATTAGTCATTCTAAATCATGCAGCTGTGGTCGAAGGGAGCTCTTCTAAAAATCATTAAACAATCATGTATTCCTATTGATTTATTCAAAATATCTTGAGGGAAAGCAGATTAAACACAAGGTAAAAGTAAGCTAATGCAGATTAAATGGATGAAGGATGGGCCGAGAGTTCCCTAGGTAGTTTTTGTACTAATGAGAGGAAAATTATATGTACACTATTACCAGGATAAAAGGGTCTATTAGAGGTCTTTTGCTTGACATATTTATGTATTTCAAATACTAAGTAGCATAGTGAATTAGGTTTACTCTGGACATTTGTTATTTTTATTGCATCTCCAAAGTGATAAACAGAGTTCTCTGTTGAGGCAGCATGCTGCCTCACTCCAGGAAGCCCTGCCTGAATAGACAAATCCTGATGCCAGAGCTGTTCCCTGGATGTCATTTATTAACAAATCCAGTGCAATTGGACTGCAAAGACCAGGCCTTTAAAGTCCAAGAGCAACACGCATAACCCAGAGGTAGGAAGAAGCCGCAGTGCTTATGGTGTCTTTTCCCAAGGCCACATTTACAGACAGCCTTTCTTCTTCTAGTGGAGTCTATCCAAATACCTATCACATAAGGAAACCAGAAATGTGATGACTATGTTATCCACATATTCTGGCATGTGTGGTAATTACAGCAGGTGTTATGATCCTCAGAGAAAGAGATGGAAGCAGAGAAATCATAAGTGAGGAGCCGAAGGGCACACAACTAGTGAGAATTGGAATCAACACCGCAAACATTTCTGTTCCCTTGTTCAGGGGCTTCCTGCTACACTGTTTACTAGTGAAATTTGCATTCGTGGGCTACTATCTTACAAAAAGTCCTATTGTCACTCAATTCCTTGGATGTTTAAAACCGGACTCATTGCTCTCCCCAGACCAATTCCATCCTCCACACTCCTCACTCCCACTACCATCCCCACTTCAGTCAACTGGGAAATTACATCATTCTCCCATCATCCCTCTAGACCAAAGCAATAAAATTCCAGCTGATGTTCTGACTCTCATTCTTAGCTCCCTGATAGCCATTCTGCACCCAAATTCCAGCCTAGTCTTTCTAAAATATTGCTTTCATCATACTAATCCTTATCCATAAAATCTACAGAAGTAAGGTGGCAAGCATCCACGTTTCTCTTTTACCTGGTTTGGAAAGGTGTCATGGAAGGCTGAGATTTGAGCTGGTTTTAAGAGAGATTACTTATAAAGGAGGCACTTCTGGTTGATAGAGCCTGCAATGGCCTCAATTATCAGTGAGTGGATTAAAAGGAATGCCAAGAAGGTTGCAAGCTTAGAGCAGAAACTGGAAGCTCAGGAGGAAAGGCAGATTAACCAGATGGTATGCAAGCTGAAAAGAATGTAAGAGTGAAGACCTCAGTGTTAATGAAGACTCATGCAATGTGGGTGACATTGGCAAAATCCAGCTACAACCAACAGAAACATTAACCTCACTGCATTCCACAGTAATGACTTTAGTCAGTAACTATAAAGACACAGCCATGGCTCTCAATTGTACAAATACTCAAACCTCTACATCAAAAATCTCCAGGAGAGGGATCCATGGATGTGTAGTTTTATAAAGTGCCACACATTTTGATGTGTAACCAGATTGAAAGCATCTATATACTGCATTAAACCTCATCTATTAGCCATCTATATTTGGAAGGATTGCTTTACTATTTGACAAAACTCAATATTCCAGCTAAATCTTATAACTCCTTATGGACCCTCTATATGTCTTCAAGTGGCTGTTCTTATCTACAGAACAGATATCATAATCATATGCCTGTGCACAGTCTGACCAGAAAACTAGAGAAATTGTCTGTCTATTCTTGCTGCAGGGATAAATTTAATCATTTCTTGCCACCTGATTATGTTCATTACATCTTCTACATGTTAGAGCTAAAAAGAAAAAAAAAAAAGAAAAAAAAAAAAAGACCTGCAATCTAAAACGTGAATGACATCTTCCATTTTCATAGTACTTAAATTCCACAAATACACTCATTCATTTGGTCACATTTGGTCATCACTTCAGCCTATGGGAGAGGCAAGGGGTTATAATCATTTCCAATTTGCTAGGGGAAACAGATTCTGCAATACTGAAAGACTTACTTAAAGTCATGTAAGTAGGTGGTACCAGAACCTAGACTAGTACCCTTTCTTTGGAATTTTGTCATCTGATGTTATTTTGCATTACAACATTGTCACTCTTTAACAAGCTGGACACAAGTCTGGAGGAAAAGACCCTAAACAATGATAAATGTTTTTAAGTATCCACATCCAGACTTCATCAAAAATGTAACACATTTTTGTTACAGATTAACAGAAATAGGATTTGCCCTTCAATATAATAGTTTGGTAAAGTATTAAAAAGGGTTAAAATCACAGGGTGCATGTATGTAGTAAGAACTGGTGATATTATCCCTTTACTCATTTCCATCTCTGCTCTGTGCTTTTCAGATATCAGCAGCACTCACAGGCACGTGCACAAACACACATGCACACATGCACAATGGCCATTGTGCTAAAATTATCCTGGACAAATCCAAATAGCACAAGCAAAGGTCTAAGAAATGTCTGTTTTGTTAGAACTGCTTAAATACCACAGAACTCACAGGAAGAAAGCAGAAATACTGTCCACATGTATATCACCAATGCTGGAAAATATAAATTGTAGTCCATTCTGGTCTGTTTCAGATAACATCCTATTGTCAAAATTACTAGATCATAATCTATCTGCAGTCTAATCAAAAGAACAAATATGACTTTCTTTACCATTGTGCATTTGGGGATGAGCTTCCAAATGGCCCACTTTAAGAAGAGGCATCAAAGACCAAGATTCTTTGCTCAGGAAGCCCTCTCCAGTGTCTTTTGTTCTCCTTTTGGGGGCCGTGGAGTGGGGGAAGTATCATTATGGTCATGTAGGTCCAGGACAGGAAAAGTCTTTCTGCTTATTGAAAATGAGTCCTATTCACAACTGTGCTTTTCCAGAGTTTGGCTGTTCCCATTTTCTTGGACGCTGTTAGAGTTATAAAATAAACACTTCCAAGATTGTTTTCTTAAAAGTCAGTCCAACATAAAATAAAATGAAAGAACTTTTCTGAGTCTTCAGTTCAACATGGGTGCATTTAACCAGGAACATACCTTTTTCTTCCTCTCTTTGAACTTCTTCAGACTGATCTTTGTTTTTCAAAGTCTCAACACTGGCTCATTCCACTAGAGACCTCTGTTTGATGACTGGCTCCCTCCTAAACTCTGGGGCCACATTTGGATATCAGTTATTTATTTAAGATCTGAATTCAGGCAAATACCGAGACAGGTGTTTAGGAACTTGAGCAGTAGTTGAGTAATTACAGAGCTTAAACCTAGAAGGACCAGGGGCATATGATCTAACCAGCAACTTTCAAGCAGATAATGTACTATTGTCCCACTTTACAACTGAGGCACCTGAGGTGTAGAAGAATTCAGTCATTTGCTAATGGATACACAGTTAAATAAGAGGAGAGAAAGGAGAATGAGGTGAAGGAGAAGTGGATCCCAAATTGCCTACTGCTTTTCTGTTGCACATAGAACAACTCGGGTCACCAACTGCTGGTTTAATCAGTTTATAGCAAAGTGGTTAACAACTTGAATTCTAATGTAATCGTATGGGCCTAAGTTTGAACCCTGTTTCTTCTCTCTACTGGGCCTGAGAAAATTACTTTTTAGAAATAGAAAAGAATTAAGTAGGATGCTACATATACAGTGCTTATCCCAGAGTCTAACATATGGTAAATGCTTTACAATATTAGCTATTGTTTTAAATCAATCATTATAATCTGCCTGCCAAGGCTCCCTTTATAGTGATACTTGAAATCTTTTGATAATTTCAAGACAAGAAAAACAGACTGCCTTTAAACAGTCAAAAAGCAAAGGGAAAGAATATATTTTTTTATACAAGTGAGCATGAGCCCCCAATAAAATGAACCCACAGAGGTCCTGGCAGAGGGTCCAACAAGGTTTTGCTTGATTTAAGGAGTGGCATGACCATAGGTGGATTTAACATGCAACTCATAAAGTTTATTTGCAGAGTCTCTCAATAGCATGGGCTTCTTCCAAAGCCTTGCCAGGGCCCCTACCAATATGTTCAAGGGATACTTTGAAATTTTCTTTTAAAGAATACCCACTGAATTATATAAGGTTTAGGCCCCCTAAAGTTTGAATTTGCTCCTGCAAATGCTGATGTTTGCAACTCCTTGAAAACCAAACAAAGCCAAAGATGATGTAATTGTGAGAAATATCTTATTCATTTGGCTTCTCTGTTTTCAGGTGCCTTAACACCAGCCCTTAAGTCCAGGAGAAAAGGGCCAAGTTACTGGTTAACACTACCATAAACTAGATGGTTCCTTCCAAGAGTATTAAAACCCATAGACCAGGCACAGGTCCAGAGGACCCTTCTGAGTTGTAGATGAGGTACCTCAAACAATGATCTGAAGAATACAAATTTCAAAATCCACCCAGAGACTTGAGGATGTGCCACTGGTTCACTTAGTGACTCCTATTGAGAAACTAAAATGGGACATCATGTGGAGCTTGATCAAAAAAGATGCTCCTTCTTGAATGCAAAGTTATTTTAGACTCCTCAAAAGAAAGCAACCTCATGGCACTGAATACACAAGGCTTATCCAGGTGGAACTACACCCAGACTTCTTGTTTCATCTTATATTCCTTCTTGTTGCCCAACTCTCTGACATCGTGGCTTGATCATCATTTTCCAAGAAAGAACATAGAGGAGAAAGGGAAGAACTAAATATTTTTCCGAATTTTTCCAATGTGAGCAAGTATTATGGTAGCACTTAATATATCATGTCATTTCATCATCACAATAACCCTCTGAAATACTTCTGCATTTCACAGATGAAGAAACAGAAGCTAAGAGAAACAGGAAAAGACAATGAGTGATGGAACCCAATCAGGTCTGCCACTGTGAGGTGGAGGAAGGCAAGAAGGTAAGAAAAAGGGGGAAGAGGAATAAAATAAGAAGAAAGGAAAGAAGAAGAAGATAGGATGTGATGAAATTTCAAGAACGGTTTGCACCTCACTAGATCAGTGGAATCCTGAGATCTAGAACTAATTTAGTAAGCTACTAAATTTCACTCAAAAAGTGTGGTGGATTCTCTAAATTGGTTAGACCTGAATACAAACTCTGGTTCCACCTGCATAGTCTTGGGCAAGTTACCTCTCTAAGCTTCAACTCTCTTATATGTAAATGGTATTAAAATAGTGCCTATGCATACAGTTGTTGAAGGATTAAATGTGTTCATACATATAAAACAGTGCTTGTAACATAGTAAATATTAAGTGTTAGCAATTATAATATTATAGAGAAATTCACATCTTCACCGTCTTTCCTTTTATCAATAATATTGCATATAAAAACTGATATAGGCTGGGCACGGTGACTCACGCCTATAATCCCGGTGCTTTGGGAGGCTGAAGCGGAAGGATCAGTTGAGGCCAGGAATTCAAGACCGGCCTGCCTAACGTTGTCAAACCCCGTCTCTACTAAAAATACAAAACTTAGCCAGGCATGGAGGCGCATACCTGTAATACCAGCTGCTCACCGGTTGAGGCACAAGAATCACTTAAACCTGGGAGGCAGAGGCTGCAATGAGCTGAGATTGTGCTACTACACTCCAGCCGTTATTACAGAGTAAGACTCTGTCTCAAAAAAAAAAAAAAAAAAAAAAAATGAGTACTCTCTTTTTTTCTTTTTTCTCTCTGCTTGCATATAATGCAAGTATTCCTGCATTAATTCAGTCATCCTACAAATTTTCATAAGCACATGCTAAGTGCTGGGAAGACAGCATGAAGAGGGCAGACTCAGTCCGTCCCTGCCTCCTCAGAACTCACCGTCTAAAGCAGTCTTTATTCCATCTAAAATGCAAAAAGAAAAATAGACTAACTCTATTTTCTTTTTTTTAGTGTCATTCCAAATGGACTTCTTATGACTTTAATTGCTTGTAAAGCACCTAGTAGATCTCTGCCCACTTCAAAAGGATCCTTGATAAGTATGCATAAGATAGCTCAGCAGGGTGCAAGCTGCATGCAATTATTTCTGAGTTAATCCCTTTACAGATGAGTCTACTTGTGAAGTGTCAGGATAGAGTACCTAACATGGGGGAAGAAAAGCCTCCATTCTTATTGGTTCATGTGTTTCATATTGCCTGGTGAGCCTCTGCTCTTCATTTTCAGGAAAGTGTCATTGAACAGACATCTTTGTGTCATCTAACATGTGTTTAGTGATTACTTTATCTGTAAGTGGTGAAGATCATACTAAAAGATTGCTCCCTCTGTCTAGTTAAAGCTGACAGTGTTGTCACTACTTCAGTGATGGATTCAATACCCCAGCTTCTTTTCATGAGTGTGTCTTATTCTATAGCCAAGAAATACAGATGGTTTGAGAATGGACAAAGCCCTCCATAGCCAATGGATTCAATATCATCTTCTTAGAATTAATATCAGACAAGGAAGGTTTATTTAAAGTTTGTTTTTCCTCTATCCTATACCCCAGACCTTATTCTCTGCTTTCAATGTTGAAATGGTTAGTTGGGTCAACTACTTAATGCTAATTTTTTGAAGTTGTTTTCATGGAAGACGATTTGTCTTTCTCTCCTCCCTAATTCTTCTACCCTTTCCTGACAACACATGTATATTCCAGTAATGGCATCTAGGGTAAATATTCCTACCTTAATGTGTAAGAATGATTCTAATGGTGGGAATTTCTAGCCAGGATAGATAGGAAATCTAATCATCAAGGAAATTATTTGGATAAATGGAGACTAAAAGAATTTCTTAAGTAACTAGGTATATAGCCAGAGCTACTGATGATAACAGCAAAGGAAATGCTTAAAAATATTTGAAAGAGATATTGTTTTTATTCTATACACCCCCTTTTGTCTGGAATTATTCGGAATCAAAGTGTTCTTCCTCAAAGACATTTTAATGGCCCATACTATTTGAAGGTAAGGACAATGCTCAATTTCTGATATAAGCTAGCCTATCACACAGTCACACAGTTCCTTTTGGTTGCTGAAAGGGCAATTCTTGACACTAGCATTCATTGATTTTGATTTTTCTGCTAAGCTTTCATTCCATCATTTAGTTCCCATCTTGAAAAAAAAAAATCCTGAACTACAGTAAGATGAACAAGATCTTGGCAAATAAACGTGCTAGAAAAAAGCCAGGACCTCAGTAGAATTATGTACCTGGTACTAAGAGGGAAGGAGACATGGAGGTTGCTGAAGCAGTTGGAATAGAGAATAGGAATGGTCAGTCAACCAATCAGCAATGAACAATGAAAAGGTCAGGCTACTTTTGAACATTACCATGTCTTTCACAGGCTAAAGTGAGCATTAAAATTCTGAAGTCTCTCTTGCTTCCCAAAGTTTAGCAAGAAAAGAAAATGGCACACCAAGACTGTACAATATTTAGAAATGGTTTGAACATCTGGTGGCAAATATGAGGTCACCTTTGGAGCACTGCCGTCAACCTGGTCACGCTCGCCATTCCCACCCCACCCCTAGTCCTTGCGTCTCACTTCATGCATATCCATGGGGCAGCTGCCTGATTGGTAAATCAGACAGAATTCTTCAAAAGGCACCAGGGGTGCTGACAATCACAATAAATATTACAAGTTTGTCCTCACACAGACCTATCTTCGGGAGGCCTTCCAGGCTAGCCAGTTTAATTGTTATGGCCGCTCTTTTTTCTCTCATGTGGGATTGATGAAGCGCAGTGGCTTCCCTGAGGTCACCCAGCAGGATGGGTTCACTACCAGAAGTTCCTATACTGCTTAGAGAATCAATGATGTTGCATAATAGAGTTCTGTAGGAGCCAACAAAAATATGTCAGTGAGTTTTACAAAGGACTTTTTAATAAAACAGCGAAATCTACTTCTGTTGCAGGTCATTTCAGTGGGCTGTGCTATGTTATTTCAGTGGACTTCCCCAACACCAAAGTCAACCACATGGGAGCTAAATTTTGTAGTATTTGGTAGTATGAATAATCCCAAGTGGAGATTTAAATACATCAAATTTTCTACATTTTAAAGACCGATTTTTTCAAACAAGATCCACTGTACCATTTATGTTCTTTTTGAGTCAATAACAATCAATCTATATTTTCCTAACATAGTGGTTCTAAATGGGGGTCAATTTTGCCTGCCAAGAGGCATTGGACAATGTCTAGAGACATTCGTACTTGTCAAAACTTGTGCGGAGGTTGCTACTGAATCTAGGCCACAACTGTGCTAAACATTCTACAGTGCACAGGAAGGTACCCTACAACAAAGAATTATCTGGTCCAGTATGTCAACAGTGCCAGAACTGAGATACCAAAAGCCTGGAAGCAGAGGTGAGAATTGGAACCGAAAAGTCGTGTATGCAGTTTTTGGACCTTGATTCCCCAAATCTAGACATCAGGCAACTACTCCACTGCAACTCCCACCTTTGTAGTGAACCCTCCAATTTCTATTATTATACCTCTATTTGTATTTCTAAACAGTAGGTACATATATTTTTTGTTTTTAACCATGATAGAAAGGGAATCGTGCTATATATAATCTTTGGGGGTTTGCTTTTTGCTGCAAATTATATTGGTAAAATTTACATATTTTTTGTGTGCAGCTTTATTTAGTTTATTCATTTTTGCTGCTGTATAACATTCCATTGTATGAAAGAACTACATTTTACCTTGACAGTTATTCAAGTTGCCTGCAGGTGCTTGCTAATCATGAATCATCCTACAAACATCTTGCATAAAACCCAAAGTGTACATACATAGTTTTCTTTTTTCATATGTATAAAAATACAAAATATATGTAATATAATAGAATTATGTACACCTAGACATTATTATAATGATTAGCTCTATGTTGTAGGATTACTAATTTTTTTCTTCTTTGTATTTTCTATTTTTTTCTACAATAAATATATATCTTTTTTGCAATAAGAAAAAAATGCTTTCTATAAAGCTGGGAAATTGGCATCATTGTTTTAAAATATAAGAGCATCCAAACGTGCATAAATATCTGTAAATTTGTATGAGATGCTATTGTAAATTGCCTCATTAAAGTTTAATTTACTCCAATCTACAGACTATTCATAATTTTTTTGTTTCACTTAGCTTAAAACTAGACTTTACTTGGGCACATCTAGATAAACCCAATTTATGAATTTGCTCACACAATACTCAAAGTCAAAAGTAGACCTAAACTACATACAAACTAAAACCTAACAAATGGTGAATAATACCAAAATAGGTGTCCAAAAGCCAAAGAAGAATAGCTGTCTGCTCATTGAAGTCTTTATATATAATGAAAACTTAATTTTTAGCAACATAAAGCATTTAAGACAACTTGCTTATTAACTGGAAACCTTACAATTTATACCATAATGTATTCTAGGTGAATTAGACATTAACTATAAAAATAAAATTATAAAGCCTAGAAAGAAATGTAATTCTTATTTTCACTCCTTCCCCCGAAAAAATCCACCAGAAACACTGTATAATTCTCAATTTGCAGCCTGACCATTCACAATTAAATCTGTTGATTATAAATTATAATCTATTGCCAGCCTATGTCAACAAAACCAAAAACATCACCGGTGAACAACAAAACGTCACCTGTGAACAGGTGATGGGCCGAGGGGTAATGCAGTCACCATTTTTTAGTTGTAATGTAGAGGAAATCCCTTCTTTTGCCTTGTTGCTGCTTCCTATCCACAGACGAAGCAACAACTGACCTCAAAAGTAGAAACCTGGGAATGGAGGCTGTGTCCTCAAATATTAACCAAGAGAGACAATACAGAAAAGGTTCCAGCTATTCAAGTCCGTCTCCTCACTCCCATAAAAAGAAATATCACTGTTTTCTAAGTTTGTCCAAAAACATACTGGTGGAAACCTGAATTAACTGTATTTTTTTCCTTTAATTTTCTGCATCATTTTTCCTAAGCAGAGATAATTTGAAAGCTTACCTTTCAATGCCAAAGGACATTTTCTTTTCTTTCTATGCTACAGAGCAGGCATCTCCTCCTGTGAACAGCAGTTGGAATTGTGTGATCTGAAAGTTGAATAAGAAATGTCATAGAATGAAATATTTTTTTAAAAAAAAGAGGTATGCGGGGATGCAGAAAGGAAGAGAAGAGAATAGCAATGCAACAAACAATGGCAACAATTAATCTCTTAACCCAAGAAGTTCTCCTTCAAAGAAAATGCCAGTCCCACTGGACACCAGAAACTAGAGTGTAAGCTACTGTCAGTGTGCCTTTTTTATTTTTTTAATTTTAATTTTTTGTGTGTGTGTCACTGGAGAGAAAAACAGGCAGGTGGCAGGGTTCCTGCCCATGCTTCTGCATGACGTGGCCCCACTGTGCACACAGTCACATGCACAAAGGCAGACTCACAGCCTGAAGAGATACTGTGGGGCAGGGCAACTCATGCTGTTTGCCAGAGGTCTTAAGGGGATCTTCTATTTCATTCCCTAGTAATGCCCTTTTTGTTGACAAAAGTAAATTGATGATAGTCAAGAGGGAAGCATTTGGTGGAAAAAATTCTGTTGACCCTTCTCAGATTGAATTTGACCACAGAACAGGATACCAGCAGTTGCAGAAATGATAGATTATTGTAATGACTGCCAGAATGGCCTTTTGGCATGTTTAAATGGCAATAAATTTCACCAGGAAGAAGGCAATTTGACTACTTTAGAGCAGAAAGGAAACACGGTGTTTAAGGTGTAAATAAATCGTGGGTCCTTAACAGCAAGCGTATTCTGTCCATGGTGCAATTCTCAATCAGTGGCTATTCATATTTAATTTAATTATGTGAATTTACTTAGCCAATTATGCTTTTTTGTTCCAGGTCACAGACTTCTCAGGCTGACAATTTTGCTCTCTTCCTGTCTCCCTTATGTCTATAAACACAGTCCTAGTTTTTCCCTCGTTTTTCCTTCCACAGGTACATAAATACCATCGGGGAAGTGCAGTGATACTAGCTCACTGAATAGCCTACTGAGATTATTAAATTAGAGACTGATGTGCTATGTGGTCTTTGTCTTGGCTTCAAAATCCCCTCTGTCCCTCGCTCATTAATCTGGCTCAGTCCTTCACTGAACTCTGCCATTAAAGGAGGAGGCAGGAGAAAGAGGTGTGCAATGAAGTTTGACATTTTCTCAAAAATGATTGTATTAAAACCCACTTACATTTATAGCTCCATCTCATTTGAGAATGTTAATCAGTTGCAGTTTCATCAAGGTAAAGGTATTGGGATCTAATCAAGTCAAAGACTTGCTCACATTGGTATGGATCGCACTTCCGAGGCATTACTTCAAAAGGTCATTTTTAAATACACTAAAGGTGATAATTAGCAAAGTTCCTTCATAATAACAATCTGCTTATGGACAGTTTAAAACATCTGGGCTCCATCTACTGTACTAGTTTCAGGCCAAATGCAACTCACTTCAAGCTTGTGTTAGCTCTGACCAGAGTTACAAAATTCAGGAGACATACTCCAAATCAGGCAGGTCAATAATGCTTTCCAGAACCCAATTAGTGCTGAACTTGGGTTGGCCAAACAAGCACAATCTCTCCAAAAGCCTAAATCTCATTTTATACTAAGCAAAGTATGGAATGTCCTTCCCTAGTCTCACTGAAAGGATAGTCTGAGTGATTAGTCCCAAGCCTCACTTAAGGGCAGGCACATATATTTCTTTCTGCTTGCTTCATGTTTCCTGGAATGTTTTTCCTAAGACCATACTGAAAAGCTTTTCTGTTTCTATAATTCTGTAAAGTGCCGGGAACACACCAGTAGCCCCAACCAACTTTAGGCCAAAAACATCATCTTGTTTATCTCAGATCAACCCTAGGAACTAATGAAACTCTGGGGGGCTAGTGGAAGGCACACAAGATATGGGGGGCGCTCACACATTGAATTATCACCTATTTCAGAGTTCGTGTGCTTGGCATCCCAGATGGAGATAGGAGAGGCAATACAGAAAGATACTAAATAAAGACAACCACCAGAGGAAGTAGCAAAATTTGAGGAATTACGTTGAATATTTAAGGCATTTATAGCAAGAGAAAAGAATCACTCATGTAAGAGTTGGACGATTTCAGCAAATGATCTATTGACTGTCTCATTTTACAGATGAACAAGTAGAAACACCAAAAATCTGAGTGAATTTCTCCAGGTTGACAGAATTTGTTGACAAACTAGGACTAGAACAAAGTCTTCTGACTCCTAATTCTGCTACTCCAACAAGCAGTATTCCAGGATGGACAAGCCACTGAGAGTGGAAAGCCAAACTGCTGGAGCACTCTGCAGACCTGAGGAGCAGCTACCATTTGGGGCAGCAGAAACCTGAGAAAACCTGCAAGTGTCCTCACCTCACCCCTTCTCACTAAGGTCCCGGGCTGTGGTCACAATTCTTGAAAACAAACGTTCAGTGTGTTTGGGTTCCAAGGGTGGGAATGCCCAGTTTTCCAAGTCTACACATCGTTTTCAAGGCCCAGGCTCATCTTTGTCATGACAGCCAGAGAGATAAAAAGAATACTGGGAAGGGCAGGGTATTTTTGGACTACAGGGCAAGGTTATCTGGCTCTGGCTGAGATAAATGGGAAGGGTCAGAACCTTGCCAGTTTTCACTGCAGTCAATCAAGTTGACCACATGTGAGGAAGATAGAATTTTTATAGAAGCTGTGGACATTTAAAAGCACATGGTCACATGTAGTGATAAGTCAAGGCTCCTGTGTTTTTAATGGGCTTGCCTCCCAGCCTTACTTTTCCAAATGGTGATAGCTTTATCTCTTAGTGTATAGTTAACTCTCCAGCTAGATCTATTCACAGTCAGGCAGACCAACAGAAAGTGTGTCCCTGGGCTCCTTCTGTGTTTACCATCTCCTGCTGAGTTAATTCTAGATGAGCAAAAATGTCCCTGCACTGGGGGTAATCATGATGACAGGGAAGGTAATGTTGGTGACATGATGATGATGCTGATGCCAGCATATGAGGGTAGAGGTGAGCAGCTTTCTCTATCTACTAATGAAAGCCAAACTCTTAAAGCAAATAGCCACAGATAGGATATAAATGAAGGAACTTGGGTCAATAAATGACTGTTTACTTCACATCGTGAGTAAATATGGTGGCCTTCTGACCAAAAAAAAAAAAAAATCATTTTCTTTCTGTTTGATTTCTACTTGGTTGGCTTTATGATTTGCTTATTTTGTCAGGTTGATCAGGCACAATTAGCATGTCTTTCTAACAAAGATTAATAACTCTTGAGCTCAAAAAAGGGCAATTAGATGTGGGCTATATTACCCCACTACAGTGTGAAGGGAACTTATTTATTTGTTCTTGTGCTGTTAGTCATATGCTTGGTGTCACAGATACCCACCTACACTACAGCAGAGAGGGGAAGAAAACAGTTCATAAAAGTGTAGGGAAGAGATCCTTCAGTTTAGCACCAATGCCCTTTTATACAATGTTTCGGCAAAATGGTTGTTTGGAATCATCTCTGATAACGTAACGTTTTCTGAGCAATTAATACATGCTAGACCCTATGCCAAGTATTTTATGTGCAATTTTATTTTAATCCTTATATGAAACCTATGAAATGGGTATGGAAGGAATTATTTCTTGCTCACCCACAATAGCCATTCTCCCTTTTTTCCTCAGTATTAGAACCCTAAGTTTATTTATGATGGCAATATTGCTAACTTTAAAGGACTACATTGCTCAGCTTCCTTCACAAGTGGGAATGGCCATATAAAAAATTTCTAACCAATGAGATTTATGCAGAAGTATTGTTTGGAATTTCAGAGATCGTTCCTTAAAGAAAGTTACCATTGCTTTTGCCCTTCCCCACCTCCTCCTTCTGTCTGAAGAGTAGATATGATGGCTGAAGTTCCAGCAGCCATCTTGGACCTGGCATTAGGATGATAAAAGAGAAAGACAGAAGGAGCCTAAAATGTTCTGATGACACTTCTTACAGACAGAAAATGTAAGGTTACACATTTCTTAAGCTACTGATCTTTTAGATTTTTTATTATATGTAACCCAACCTAATCCTACTAAAATAGTCAATATTTTTATCTTCCCCATTATAAAGATTGGGAAATTAAGGCTAATAAATGGCAGAGATGCAATTTGAACTCAGGTTGTCTGATTCTAGAGCCTGTATTGTTAATGCTATGTTGCTTGTAAGAGCCATCGCAATGACACCCTCCGCCATTATCCTTCATACTCTTCAGTACGGTACAGCCATTGAGGATTAATTTTAAATTTTCAAACCAACCTGGCTTTGCTCTATCTATCTTATCTCAGACAATCATGTGTGTCATTTCCTTTTACTGGAATGCACTTCTTTCTGCTCTTCGAATAGCACCTACTTAGATTTCAACTTCATTTAGGCATAATTTCCTCTGAAAAAATTTATCTGATCTTTCTAATATAGTTAAGTTTCCTTCCAATATACTCCCATAGTTCTATTATCACTCAGCATTAATTAACTTCCAATAGACTATGAGGGAAGATACTGTGTCTATCTTGTTTACTATTAGAGGGAACAGTAGCCAGTGTCCACACAGTGCCAGGAATAGGGTTTGTCTTCACCAGCCAGAACAGAAAACCTAAAAATTCCTGCATTGGGTAGAGTACTCAGAAGCATCGTTAGCCCCAGACTAGGCATGGCTCTGTTCCTCCTAACAAATAATGAAGACAAGACTCAAAAAGATCTAAACTGTGTCTCAGAATAAAGTTTAACAATGTGTTTATATCTGTCATCCAACCAAAGATAACCAGGCCTACAAAGAAGCAGAAAAACATGACTTATAATGAAGAGAAAAATTAATCAATTGAAACAAACTCAGAACTGACACAGATCTTAGAATTTACAGGTGAGGGAATTAAAACAATTTTTATAATTATATTTCATATATCCAAAATCTAAGTAGACACAAATGAGATATTTTTTAAAGACCCAAGTTCAGCTTCAAGAGATTAAAACTACAATGTATGAGATAAAAATATCATAGATGGAATTAACAGTAGATTAGATATTACCAAAGAAAATATTGGTGAATTTAAAGACATAGCAACATTGATTACTCAGAAAGAAATACAAAGAGAAAAAGAATTCTTAAAAATGAAATACTGTCAGTGAACTGTGAAATAACTTCAGGCAGTTTAACATATGTGTTATTCAAGGCCCCAGAAGAGGAGAAAGAGAACAAAAACTAATTTAAATAAATAATGGCTTAATTTTTCCAAATTTGGTGAAATCTGTAAACCCAGAGATACAAGAAGCTCAATGAACTCCCTAGCACATGAAACATGAAGAAAATACCAACTCATGTCATAGTTAAGTTACACAAAACTTGTCATAAAGAGTCTTAAAGGCATCCAGAGGAAAATATGTCACCTTACATTCACAGGAACACAGATAAGGGTAACAGTGATTTTTTTCCAGAAGCAATACAATGAAGAAGACAGCAATATCTGTACAGCACTGAAAGGAGAAAAAAGAAAAGCTTTTAATCTAGAATTCTATTCCCAGCAAAAAATATATATATTTCAAAAATGAAGGTGAAACATGTTTCATACATACAAACGCTGAAAAAAAAACATCATTAGCAAAGTCACACTAAAGGAGATGTTAAGCAAAGTCCTTCAGATAGAAAGAAAATGATTCAGTTAGAAATATGGATCTACACAAAGGAATAAAGTACACCAGAAATTTTAACTACATGTGTAGATATGTAAAACTTTTTTCTTATTATATAAATCTCTTTAAAAGACTGTTGTTTAAACAAACATAATAGCAATGTGTTATGGGGTTTACAATATATGTATGAGTAAAAGGTCTAGCAACAATAGCATAAACAAGGGGAGAAATGGAAGTACTATCATAAGATTCTTATACTATATGTGAAGTGGTATAATATAAAGGTGGACTGTGATAAAAGAAAGGCATATACCACAAATCCTGAAGCAACCATTAATATAACAAAACAAAGAATTACACCTAATAAACCAATAAAGGAGATAAAATGGAATCATTTAAAAAACTCAATCCAAAAGTAGTTCAAAAGAAGAACAAAAAGGAGCAAAGAGCAGAATACAAAAAACACAGTGAGATGATAGACTCAAACCTAATTATGTCAATAATCGCATTAAATGTAAATGTCTAAAGACTGTAGACATTATCAAATTGAACTTCTTTTAAAAAGGGCAACACCCAACTATATCCCACCTATAAGAAACAAACTTTAAAAATACAAATAGTTTAAAAGAAAAAAATACCATGCTTATACTAATCAAAAGAAGTTGTATTGGCTATATTAATATCAGACAAACTAGATTTCAGACAAAAATAATATTAGCAGAAATAAAGAAGTCTATATCATAATAAAGAGGTCATCAAGAGGACATAACAATCCTAAATGTTTATGCACCTAATAACATAGCTTCAAAATGCATGAAGCAAAAACTGATAGAACTATAAAAATAAATAAACAAATCCACAATTATACTTGAAGATATCAATACCCCTCTGCCAATAATTGATCAATCTAGTGGACAGAAAATAAGTGAGAATACAGACCACCAAACAACATTATCAACCAACTTGACCTAACTGACAATTATAAAACAATCCACTCAGCAATAGCCAAGTAACATAATGCACTCAGGTCTTTTCAAGTACTCACAGAACAGTTGCCAATTTATATGGTACAGGGATGGTAGAATTTAAAAGGGCACAAGGAAACTTCTGGTTGTGATGAATATATAACCCTATGTTCACTATCTGGATCATGATGATGGTTTCATGAGTGAATATATATGTCAACACCAATTAAGTTGTACATTTTAAATATGTGCAGCTTATTGTTGCTTATTATAGCTCAATAAATCTTTATATATACTACTTTTTTATTAACACTTCCCATATAATATTGCTATAGAATTTATCTTACAAATCTCACACAGAAATTAGCTTTATAATTTTTTTGTCCTAAAAATGGCAAAAGCTGTAATAACTTTAAAAACTAATATCATGTATAATTCTATATATGCACATATATGTATGTGTGTGTGTGTGTGTATAAAATTATCTGCCCTACTTCTTTCTCTATGCCCCTTGAGAGCTGGGACAGGGTCTTATTTCTTCTCTGTATCCCATCATCTAAGATAGTGCTTGACACAAAGAAGGTGCTCAATAAATAATTACCAAATTTAATTGAATTGACTATTTTTTGCTGCTGTTACTTTTATGTTCTTAGCGAAATCAGATATTAGAAAGTGGAACACTAAATATCCATGAATTTTGACACCGCTCTTCAGTGAGCTATAAGTAATAGGTATAATTTTGAAATCTGAATGAATAATTATCAGAAATCCTAAGTGAAAGGAGAAGTATATCCAGCAGAAATAAATTATTGCTCCAACTTCAAAATTTAAAAAAATATATATATTTTTCCTTTCTTTCCAAAAATTTACTTAAAATTCTAAACTTAAATAATCCATTAATTATATCAAACTTTATCCCATCCCCCTCATTTCTCACACCACCCTAACTCCAATATTCTATTGTTTTTAAGAAAGAAAGAAAACAGCCTCATACAAGTCAGAGACAGCATCCTGTTAATGACCTGTTGGAGTGTCTCATCAGCTAGAGTATCTCATTTCTTTTTCTGAAGGGTACGGTGCGCACCTAGAGACAATAGATTCATGTTTAACCCCTACACACCCTTCCCTGAACTGAATCCTACACTTCTCAGTGGTAGGGGGTTAAAAGCACTGATTCTGGAGCTGGGTTGCCTAGGTGTGAATTCTAGACCTATCATATAATAGCTGCGTAGGCTTGGACAAGTTACTTAACCTCTCTATTTCTGTTTCTTTGTAATAATGGTACTTGCCTTATAAGGTTGTTGAGAACATTAAATTGATCTAATACATGTAAAGCACACAGAAACTGTCCGGTGCACAGTAAGTAGCCAATGGGTGTTAAATATTATAATAGGCACTCAATAAACATGCCTTAAATAAATGGGTGACAGCTTTCCAATAAGAGAAACAACAAGTTTTCTAAAACTATAGTTTAAGTAAGTCCTATATGATTGACTAGAGGGAGTCAGTAGATTTTCCTGCCCAACCAAAAAATGTTTCACAACTCCCAAAATTCCACCATTAAAAATCATTATTTTTAATAAGGTCATTTAACCATTAGGTCTTGTTCAACTATTAGGAGTAACATATCATCATCACCATCATTTTTAAAATCATTATTGCTACATTATATCAATTAACCCTCAAAACCATTCTTTGAGTTCAGGCCTCTTATTATTCCCTTTTTATACATAAGGCAAATAGGGCACCAGAGGAAACTTTGCACAAGGACACAACACAACAAAATGGTAGCACTAGGATTTGAACCCAGGTAATATGACCCCTGAACCTACAATCAGAGGAATCATGTCTACCATTCATTAATCATGAAATAAATAAATATTTATTGAGTACCTTCCATGTACCAGAATCCATGCCAGGCTCTAAACATGAGATCAGTGAGCACCCATGCTGGAGGCAGAGTTCACCCTAAAAAAAAAAGCATGGGAAAAAGCAGAAGAGGGAGGTGGTTAGGATGTGTGGAATAAAAGAAATGAAAGAATAGAATTCTATCTTTACTTATCATATGTTTACTAGTCACAAAACTTGTAACTCCCCACAGGATTTGGTTTCTGCTTTAACCACCAGTCTTACTTCTTTCAGGATAGCCTCTGAGCATGGGTTCGGGAGACTATTCACCCAACTAAAGGCTGACTCCATCAGTTATGACCTGGAGCAATTATCCATTAGTCTCCCGGAGTTTCACTGCTGAAACAGGGATGTTAACTCTTACAGGCTGCCTCATCAAACTGGTAGTTAAGTTTGATGAGTACAGTAAATTAAGTAAATGAGTACTAGGTAGAGTACCAGAAATTTTCTTTTTTCTCCAAACAGCTTCTTCTAGAAAATTTGATTCTGACAGTCCATTTGGTTAATGATCTGGAAGCCTTCACCCAATCAGGCTGCTTCCAAGACTGAAAAAGAAAAAGAAAAAAAAATCCCTCCTACTATATCCTTGAGAAAAAGGAATAATGTGCAGTTCCTAAAAGACTTCTTAAAAGACAGATAAAAATGTTTGAGCAGCGGATGATATTTTACAAAGTGGAAACATCTGGATATCTCATGCCCCTGGTCTAAACCTGTCCTCATGCCAGATTTCTTCCCTAGGTAGCTATTTGGAATTACAGTAATAGTTATCTTTGGTTGACTGAACCAAGCAGCTAGGAGCCATAGCACATTCATTTAAAATTAAAAGGAAATTAAAAAAAAAAAAAACTAAAATCTGAACTACTGGCTCTGAAAGACTTCTTAAACTCAAAATCAGTCAATTAAATTTCATATCAAGTTCCTTTCCATCTGAGCCTTAAACTTATTCTTTATTCATTTATTATTAATATCAATAATTATTTTTATATTCGCTATTTTTATTTCTATTTATTGTTTATTTATAGCTCACTCATCATGTAATATTAACCAGGCAATAACAGAGGCCCTGATGGAAAGGTGGACTCCTTTTTCATTTATCTTTATAAATATTTCAAAATGGTAACCAAAATGCACAATTCCTCCATTTTTATATAAGCTCTTTGATGTGCTAGGCTATGAATTACTACAAATTCTTCACCATGAGTCTCAAAAGAAGTGTTTATTAGAACTTCCCCCAAACTTCTCTGCATTTAACAAGATGCTCAAACATAGAAATGATATGTCATTGATTATATTGCAACAAAGAACAGGCTTCCCCAAGTTATGTGGAGGGCATATATATACATAGGGCATATATAGAGAAAAAGAGAAAACCACAGAGTCACAGACCAAATAGAGAAAGTGACAGCCATGTTTATTTAGAAAATTGGTTTATATCTATTTCTGTACTGACTCTAAATCAGGTTTACATAAGATCATCTCAATAGATGCAGAGAAAACATTTGCATCCATTCATGATAAAAACCAATTCAGCATCCATTCATGATAAAAACCCTCAACAAACTAGGCATTGAAGGAATGTACCTCAAAATTGTAATAGCCATATAGGACAAACCCACAGCCAACATCGTACTGAATGGGGAAAAGTTGAAAGCATTCTCCCCAAAAACTGGAATGAGACAAAGATGTCCACTTCCACCCCTTCTGTTCAACATGGTACTTACTGGAAGTTCTAGCCAGAGCAGCAAGGCAAAGAAAGAAATAAAAGACATCTAAATTGGAAAAGAGGAGGTCAAATTATCTCTGTTCACTGATGATATGTTCTTATACCTAGAAAACGCAGAAGTCTACTCCAAAAGACTCCAAGATTTGATAAATAACTTCAGTAAAGTTTCAGGATACAAAATCATTGCACAAAAATCAGTAGCAGTTCTACATACCAATAACACCCAAGCTGTGAACCAAATGAAGACCTCAATCCCATTTACAATAGCTACAAAAAGAAAAAAATACCTACGAATACATTTAATCAAGTAAGTGAAAGACTTCTACAACAAGAATTGCAAAACACTGATGAAATAAATAGTAGATGACACAAACGAATGGGAAAACATCCCATGTTCATTGATTGAGTAAGTCAATATTATTAAAATGATCATACTGTCCAAAGCAATCTATAGATTCAATGCAATTCCTGTCAAATTACCAATGTCATTCTTCACCAAACTAGAGGAAATAATCCTAAAATTTATATAGAACCAAAAAAGAACCCAAATAGCCAAAGTAATCCTAAGCAGAAAGAACAAAGTTAGAGGCATCAATGTTATCTAACTTCAAATTATAATTCAAAGCTATAGTGGCCAAAACAACATGGCATTGGTATAAAACTAGACACATGATAAAATGGAATTTGGGGAGTCGGGGGAAAAGGTGGGAGGGGGTGAGGGATAAAACACTATACATTGGGTACAGTGTACACTGCTTGGTGATGGGTGCACCAAAATCTCAGAAATTGCCACTAAAGAACTTATTCAGGTAACCAAATATCACCTGTTCCACAAAACCATATTAAAATTTTAAAAAATGTGAAAAGCATAGAGCAATGGAACAGAATAGAGAACCCAAAAATAAAGCCAAATACTTACAACCAACTCATCTTCAACAAAGACAACAAAGATATATACTGGGAAAAGGACACTATTCAATAAATGGTGCTGGAGTAATGGGAGAACCACATGCAAAAGAGTGAAACTGGATTTATATTTCTTATCATATACAAAAATTAGCTCGAAGTGAATTAAAGATTTAAATATAAGATCTGAAACTATTAAAATCCTAGAAGAAAACCTAGGAAAAACTCTTCAGGACATTGGACTAGGCAAAGAATTGATGGCTTTTGCAGCAATGTGGATGGAACTAGAGGCCATTATCTTAAACAAAATAACTCAGAAACAGAAAGTCAAACACCACATGCTCTCACTTATAAGTAGGAGCTGAATAACGTCTACACACAGACATACATGTGGAATAGTGGACATTGGAGACTCCTAAGTGTAGGAGGGATGAGAAATTACTTAATGAATGCAATGTATTCTGTTTGGAAGGTGGGTACACTAAAAGCCCAGACTTAACCACTACACAATATATCCATGTGACAAAACTGTACTTTACCTCCTGAATCTATTTTTTTAATTTAAATAAATAAGTAAATCTATTTTAACATTGTACTCAATCCAAGCCACTATACAGTACCACTATAGAGACAGTAAATACCATTCATTTCAGAAACAAAGGATTATTTAATATTATATTATATTATACTTCATAATTGCATGAAAACTGTGCATTTGTCTCCATTCCTGGAATGTGAGGTTCCTTAACACGTAGAATATGCATGGCTTTCTGAATGAATGAGTTTAGTAGCTAACCAAAGACCCAGTCACTAACAGCAGAGTTGTATGTGTGAAAAAATATCTTGAGGGTGGATTGGAACTATACAAAGATTTATTCTACTCAAAACTATAGAACCTATCTATCCTTCAATTACAATTGCCTTAAGACCCTACACTTGATCATTCTGTAATAACAGTATCAAAGCTAATTTGATGACAACTTAGGATGGACAAGGCCTATTGCCAAGTACAATGCATGTTCAGAAATATGTTGCCATTCAAACATCACAAGATCCCTGTGAAGTAGATTTTCCCCATTTTTTCACATAAGGAAACCACATCTTGCTTTCCAAATGTTACTTTTCTTTCTAAAATATTTTTGTTTTTAATAAATAAGCAGTATAAAAGACATCTTAAGATTACAAGTAATTCATGTAAGTTATATATATTATTTACCTTGTTCCCTGGAGAAGTTACAAAATAGTATTTGCATTTGGGGGTCTAAATCTGTTAAAGGCAAGATTTTCACAACGCGTTGTGTTTTTGGTCTGCAGAGAGTGAGACTTATTCTTCCTATAAGCACTCTCTCCTTCTTTCTCTGTAATAGATCTCTTGTTTAACTATCTCCTTTTCACCCAACTTTTGACCCTGTTTGACTTTTTCATTGGAGAACAACAGGTAAATAGGGAAAAATCTAGCCCCATAATTATCCTTTTCAGATATTTTTCACTGAGTTTCACATTAGTCTCATACTCTTGTTGAACTGTTTGGAACACACCTGGCTCATTTTGACACCAAAAAAGTTCACGCTAGCTGGCATATTCAGTAACTAGAACTGTGTCATGTACTATTCTAAAAATAATTCTGTTTGTTTAAAGCCACCTGTATGCAATTTAGCCAGAAATTTAGAAAGGAAGCTTTAATAATAACTATGAATTGATTATTATCCTGGATAACCAGTACCTGGCACAGTACCTGACAGATAAGCACTTGGTAAATGTTTTTGAATGAATGAATATTCTATTACCTGTGATTCTAAATATTCCTTGCCAAGGCAGTCTTCTCTTATATTGCTAATCAGGACAAATTCCAATCACAGTACTATTACATGGCACTTGAATTAGCGAGTGTGTGTAAACAAACAGAAAGTATGTCATTGCTTAAAGGATAAAAGGGGCTGGTCAACAAGGCACATCACATGAGCCATAGTAGGGTGAGTGTTCACAGGATCACAAATGGCTTACCCTTTTGGATGAGAATAGAGAAAAGAGGTTAGGAAATGTATCCCCATTTCATGGGTATGTGATCCAGTAATTTTTTGCCACAAATCCCTGAGGACAAGCATTAATTAAAAAGGTCATTGCAGAAAAGCTTTCCAGAAAGAACATTAAAAGTAGCTACAGGGAGCAAGCATTTCCAAGCCTTTTGTATTATTTGACCCAAAATGAATATTCCTCTTATTGTAACATTAAACGTACCAAAAAGCCAAAGGATGGTGCTAAGGACAAGATGGTGTATAAAATTTTATTCTGTATTTATCTTTAACAATGTCTCTTAAAATTAATACTTCAAATTACTGGTATTTAAAGAAATTATAGCATGATGTCTTTCCTTCAAGCTGTAACTTCTTAATAATTGGCCTTCCTTATTGATAGCCAGATGTGAAGGAGAATAGCAGGCATGATATTATTTGCAAAGCACCCAACTATGATATGCTTAGTCACAATCAAAACATTTCAAAGAAAAGATTCCATTTCTAAGTTAAGAAAAAAAAAAAACATCTACACCTATAAATACTGATTCATTCTCTTCTCTCTGATGACAAAAACTAGTCTAAAAATTATGAGTATTGCATTTGTAGAGTACCCCCATATTCTAACTACTCCACCTCCTTAATCAATTTGCCATTCCAAAGTGGAAAATGATTTAGGAAAAGCTGTCAAACAGAAGAGAAAGAAAATCTAATCTGGGCAAGTTATCAAGAAATCTGCTTCTTTGAATCTTTAAAATTTAAACTGTCCATATAGATTTAGAAATGAGGTGAGGGCAGGGTGGGGTGGAGGCTTGGGGCACAGGGTGCGGGCTGCAAAGAGAGACTAACTGCATCTCCTAGAGCACCGGAGTACCGTCTAGCTTGGAAGAAAAATGGGAAGTTATACGTTGAGAGATAGAGAAAGAAACAGAGACAGGTGGCAAAAAGAACAAGTATGAGACAGGCATGAATACAGGTGGAAGACAAAGAAGAACATGAAAAGTGGAGGAAAAGACAATGAGAAGTAGAGAAGGGGTCATGAGAGGAGAGAGGGGGAACCGAGGGAGCCTGCGGGAAAGAATGAAAAGAAGGGAAACTGAGAGAAAAAAGAACAGCTCCTCCATCATCGGTGCTGCCTTCTTCATCTTCGTCTCTTTTTTTTCAGATGGCACACTGACAGAAGATTAATTCAAGTCAGCTGCTGAAAATAATTATTGCATTATGGGAGCAGTAATCATTATTTAGAACATGATTAAATATGTCTGCACCTATTGACTCTGCCTATGATTTATGTATTTGTTTAGTCAATAGTCTAATGTAAATGATGTAATTAATTATAGATGGTGGTGTCAGGTCATTGGTGAAAACAATCTGAGGAGAACAAGGGCTCTGTTTTTTTCATGACAGATGCAGGGGGGGTGGGGGGCTGAGTTGAGGGAATTCCAGGGGAACTTTTTCACGTGTGAATGGCGGCTGGGATCTCAATTTGCATGTTGTCTTTCTCTTGTTCAGCCTTCGTTTAGAAATTGAAATAACTTGTTAAGCAAAGGGGAAGGGAGCACATGGTTGCCAGGAGGACACCTGGGACTTGGGCGGGTGAGTAGGTAAAGAACCAGCTGCTCCCTAACACAGGGGAGCGTGGCACCATCATTTACCGCTTCATAAAATTAAATGTTTTCCAAATTAAATCAGTAGGCAGTGTGCAGGAGGCCTACTATCTCTAATAACAATTTTTCAATCAATATGAGGGGCCTTGCCGATGTGAAATCTGAGCTGAGGAAGTTAGGATGGGCTGGGGAGGGAGTGTTGGAGGATGGCACAGGCGAGGAGGTGGAAACAGGGTTTGAGTACCGAAGCTTTCAATCAAACCAAAGGTTTAAAAAATATAGATATATATGCATGGTGGATTCGCCATCACTGTGAGTCTATTCCCTGTAGATTTTTCTCTTAACTGATAATTCGGTCAGTCACATTCCTCAGAGGGGGGTCATAGGTCACCCCAGCCCCTGTCAGGCCTCAGAGAAACCATTTCCATTTTAATGCCACAGCTATAATCTATCAAAGATGTGATGTACAAGATACAATGAATTTAAGTGGTCTTCATATATCACTGAGCTTTCATGCCTTCACCTGGGTAATAGTCTGAATTACTCTCCCTACCTCACAATCTGTCACCCCCAGTAAAATAACTGCCACGCCAGTGTTAATGACAGATTTGTCCAAATTGGGGCCACAGTAGCCAAAGTCATTCTACATCATAAACTTTAGCATTCAGTGCTTAGCCTGGAAAGGGCCCATAGCTTAAAATACTTCTGTAAATAATTCTGTGGAGAGGCTCTACTCATGTTTTTATTTATAAGAGCTAAAATAAATCTAGCTGGGGCTGCACACAACCTGCCTTCTCCATTTCTCTGTATCTAGACCTCTCTCTCAAACCCATCTAATCCAGCCTGTCACATTCCCCTGAAAGGAGTCTAATAGACACAGGTCTCTTCCTTAGACAATAAACATAGCAGAGTTCAGAAGACTCAGCTTATAGTTAGTGACCTTCTCTGCAACTCAACTATTAACGCTTCTTATTTTACCAGTAAGTAGTAAAAGTCCTATATTGCCAACACATATATCTCCACCTAAACTATCCCTGGCTGTAAGACAAGTGCACTGCAGAAACCTCCAGGAATATAGGTCTCCATGCCCCACTTTATTCAAGTAGGTTCATACATCCGTCTCTGTTTCCAGTCCTTTCCCCAGTTCCAACATCCAATCTGTTTTATTTACAACCTTTGAATCAAGAGGTAAAAATGAGTAATTAATTAAAAATACTAGATGAAGGGGTAGAAGGCTAGGTTTGGACCCAAGGTCTGAGATTTGGCAAAAGCATTATACAGGAATGATATTTGTTCCGATCCGGGCAACATTTGCCATGCTACCAGTGGATCCATCTAATAGAAAAGATTGCATACTGATTGATCATTCAGGTACTAAAACCCCTTGGATGAGACCAAGAAAGATTCAGACAGCAGATTGGTGCCCACAAGCATTCATTGCACTGAAGTTCCTGCATAAACATCTTATATTGGTGTATTGCCTATGTCTAAGAAACTCAAAGTACTCAGACAATATTGAGAGAGGACCTTGGTTTTTGTGCATCAGGCTAATATGACAGGGATATGGATTCTAAAGAAATCTCGTAATACATTCTCTCAAGGAAAGAGCAGTCTTATTTTGTTCATAGGTCACCTAGTACTAAAGTCACCCAATGCTTATAATTAATAATCACAGATAAACATATAAAGAGTGTTAGTTTCTCAGAAAACTCTCTGCTTTGAAGTAGTTTATAACTTCTCTGTACCTCATCCTTTATATATGAACATTGGGGGCCATTAGGACTTACAGACATTTTGACTCTCAAGGCTATGATAAGGATTAATGAAGTAAGGTTTATAAAATATCTTGAACCACTCGCTCTTTCCACAGCCTATGGATTTTTAGAAATGGAGGAAAAGCTGTCTAGAAAGTTGATGGCTTGGTTAAAAGGCCAAAAAAGTCAATAGAATTGAAATTATTTAGGAAAGCTTCAGACAGAACATGCAGCAGCAAATATTCCTTTAGGTTTCAGACCACTTCTGTTTAACAATAACAAGAGTCTAGTCCTCCTCTCTCTGATAATGCTTTCATTAAGGTAAACAGTATATTATTAATGCTGAGGGTTTCTCCAGCAGGCTCTGTTTGCTTCCACTTTATCTGCTGCTTTGCAGTGAATTATAAACTCAGGAGATGTAAGTTAGAAATATGCTCCCAGACAGTCAAAATCAATGAAAGCCCTTAACTTCAGCTGGAAAGAGACTACAGTAAAATGAAGTTGAAAGAAAGAGTGTTCTTTCTATCTATGCTCTTGGGCTCACAATGGATCAGACTTTACCAGACCCTCCAATATGTTAATGCAGTGTGTTTTTAAGCACGTACATATAGCATGTATGGTGAAAAGATGCTTTCACTCCTACAGACACACTTCAGCAGCCCCTTGAAAATAAAGCACATCCCATGGCCATAGATATCTCAGGGTATCACTTTTTCATAATTCTGCATGTCTTCTGGCCTGAAAGAGACTTTGCACTGTTACAGTATAAAAATGATTCAACCTGATTCTCCTCTAAAAGACACTAGAACTTGTGCAAAGAATTCCAAAAAGCTTTACTTTCAAAGGGATAGTCTAAATTTACCAAGTAGTTATCTTTGCTTTCCTAAAGTGTGTAGAACTGAACAAAGAGATAGCAAATTGTGTAGTCCAATATTTAGAAATCCATTACAGATTCCCAAAAATGAATGAAAAGGTTCATCTAGGACATGCTTGTTTGTCCCCTTCCTTCAGCATCCCCCTAAAAGAACAAGCTTTAAAACGGTAACGGTGTGTGTGCAGATAACACTCAGATTTCCTGAAGTTGTTTTTCCTTTGGGAAAACACTTACCTTGTAAAACAGGGTGGATTTCTTTGCACACGTTTGCAACCTTAGTAATTTACAAAGCTCTTTTCAGTCATTCAGAGTCAGGGCAGCAAAAATACTGCCACCTCTCATCTCCTAAAAAGTTTTAGCTAGGGCCAGAGTTTTGCACTGGCTCAGAGTGCTTGACTATATCCCTTAAGTCAGTGTTTCTTAAACTTCAACATGTATCAAATAGACTGTCAGATAAAAGACAGAATGCTCAGTTCGATTTGAATTTCAGGTAAACAACAAATGGTTTTTTAGTATAAGTATGTTCGAATATTGCATAGGATATACTTATACTTTTAAAATGTTGTTTATTTGAAATTCAAATTTAACTGAGTGTCCTGGGGTTTTGTTTGTTTGCTTGTCTTTTTACGTGTTTTGTTTTGTTTGCTAAATCTGGAAACCCTAGATCAGAAGTACCTAGGATGTTTGCAATGTAGATTTTCAGTTCCCAAACCTCATAGGTTTGGATTTCATAATTCTATTGATGAATCAGAAAACTTTTTTATTTTTTAAATAAGCACCTTGGATGGCTCCAGTGCACAGACTTGAAACCACTTTGAGAAACACTTCTTAAGTGATAGAATGTCGGCGGATGTACCTTCATATATCAGCAGCAAAATGTTTTAAATTTAAAGCTGCTGGTTATTATACCTTTGCCATGGGAAGTCTAATATGTTTGCCCCCACTTACAAAATCCCAAAGATAGATAGAGTCCTTGATCACCCAGAGGGGATAGGCACAAACAATATGAATTTCTGTCAAGGGATAAATGGAACCTATTACCTTTTACTTGTAATTTTCCCTTTTTTCACATATAGAATACACTGATTTCTGTTGCTGTATTCCTTTTGCAACTTGGGTATTATTTACAATAAACTGAATCCTTTCCATATTTGACATATTACACTGATCTATGGCTTTGCTTTCATTTTGTCCTGTTAACTAGAAACCCACTTCATCATGAAATATGTTCCTCACACTTTTCCCCATAGTGAGTAAAAACATTGATAAAGCATCATAAATTGTAGGTCATTTCTCAACTTCTTCCTGCTACAGTGAGGATTGGGAGAAGGAAAAGTAAGAACTGATCAATGGCCACTTGATAAAATTTATGCTGAATGTATAGACAAAAAAGCACTGGATGTGTTAGAAGCCACACATATAAGATGCTAAGATGCTTGCCTCACATCCAGACTTTGTTCATTACTCTGTCACACCAAAGGCAGTTCGGCTTCTCTCTCTCTAGCAAATCAGTTCCACCCCCAAAATAAATTAATTAAGATAAACTTTTAACGTGATTTTGCCTAAGTCATCCAGATAATTGAAATAGAATATACCGAAACCATTAAGATATATATGCCCGCAGCAGGGAATAAAGTACTCTAAGCCATGTATAATTAAGGCATATTGGCAAGTGCTTATTTTCATAGCTGAATTTACTTATAAAGAACATTTTAATTTTACTAAGGCATGGCTTCCAGAGAAGAAAGGCTGATAAACCAATCAGTCTAATATAACTAAGCCATCAGAATTAATATCTAGTCCTCTGCTTTATTCTGTGTAAATCTTGGGTACATAGAGTTGCTGAAAGCCCATTTTGGACCAGAGATGTCAACAAACAACAACAAAAACATTGATCGTAACATATACAATATCACCAATTTATTTAGATATGCTGATTTACTGTGTACCAACAAATCTACCAGGCATTTTGCAAGTGCCATCTCGGGGAGGACATCACAGCAACATTTCACAAATTAGGAATTAATAATTTGACTCATTCATTCGACTCAGACCACAAGGTAAGCGATGAGCGAGTAAGAAGCAGGGAAAGAAAGAGGGGAGGTGAGAAAAAGGGAGACAGAGAAGTGTGATATCCTTTAAAACCTATTTGTCAGACCGTCTCCCAGTATTCTTTCTCAAAAACAGGCTGTATAGTATTAAATATCTGAGATCATTAAATATTCCAGATAAGTAATGCCTTTCTTTGTCATAGCGTAATATTCACTTTATCAGCCTTTCATAACAACTGTGCCTTAGTAAAATTAAAATGTTCTTTATAAGTAAATTCAGCTATGAAAATAAACACTCACCAATACACCCTAGTAATACATGACTTGGGGTACTCTAATCCCAGCTGCAGTGTTTAGAATTGCAGGGGCCTCAAGGCAAGGTGTGAAATATCCCTCTGCCAAGTCTTCTCAACCACATATTGAGGAAAATGAACCTGCCTCTCAGGATTGGTATGAAGAATAGCTTATAAAAATGAGTGCGAAACCCTTTGCAAATACCAAATGCTGTATGAATGTTAAGTAATAATAAAGATCTGTATAAATGCAGCGAAGCAGCCCAACCTCCAGGTGCTTTTTCAAACTGGACACCAACCATTTAAGATTCATCCATCATTCACTTTCGGGCATCCTTTCCTTTATGAAAAAATAAAATAGGCTGTCTGCATTGCAAGGAAATGGAAAAATTGAATTTCAAAGCATATAAACCCCTATACCTTGATCATTCAAAGTAATGGGTTCTGTTAGTGAGTTAATGAAGATAATGCTCATGAAGTAATGAAGGGGTAAAAATATCAATTACCATTATGGCTTTGTTTTCTTCTCAGAAAGCACAAGATTCTAGCTGCAAGTAGATTTTGAAGACATGAAGACATGTGGTACACAGCCGATATCACAGGGCAGACATATTCACTGTGTCTATCCCTAACTCCTCCAAGAACTCACTTGTCAGTAATCCCCAAGCATTGTCTGTCTCTATGTTGGAGAACAAGGAGAGGGTGAAATACAGTGTTCATGAGCAACATGACAATGATGATTGTCATCCTGCAGCCCCTTGCAGCAAGAAGGATAGAAACAGAAAGAGAGAAAGAAAAAAAACTCTTCTCCAGCAAACCATTTCCTCCAAAGACATGATTCACTAACATTTGATTTGACAAGGTGTAGGCACTCCTAACATTATTTTTTTCCCCTTTGCTGTTCATTTGGGGAGCAAAGATTTATTGCCTCTCCTGAAAAGGACAGGGGATGCACTAGAAATAAGAATCAATAAGGTTTTTCTTTTTTTCATTGCCCATCTTTATAGAAGAGAATCACTTCTTGACTAGGTTCTTAATTCTTTTTTATTCCAAAATACAGTGAATCTTTTTCTATAATACTAAATAAAATTTGAAAATAGAAGGAAACAGTAGTCATGTTGTGGGGCAATGAGAGGTGATCCATTTGAAAGTCAAATGCTCTTCCCATGTGAAGTTTCCTGGCCACACAGAGTCAATAGCCCCTGTCACTGGACTGCCCTCCTCTTTAAATGTAGTGCACATAAATCTGCCACACATATGAGCCGTATTGTATATGGGTTTGCCCTGAATGTATACTTATAAAAACTATGCAAGATTTCATTCATAAAATGCCAAGCAATTATTGTTCAATAAAACAAAGATTAAAAGATCTGGGTCCTAGTCCATGCAGATTTTGCTGGGTATCTAATGAAGTGCTTCATGAAACAAAATAAGCCAGGAGAGCTGGCACTGGGCTGCATCGAGTTTTACTCCGGGGTGCAAAAAAAGAGCACAGTATTTGTTTCCTCTCTGGTGGTAAGTGGATCTAAAGAGAAAACCAAAGAGGAACAAGTCAAGTTTATTCAATGTACAATATGTGAAACTAAGTTTTATGAGTGCTATCATGTTTTATCACCCTTAACATAGGTATAATCTCCTGATATATGCATATCACATGCATATACACCCTTTCAAAGCAGTCTTAGCTCTAGCTGTTAAAATGGCAGACAGCCTCTCAGCATTTCAATTATAAAACCTGATTTTCAGGGATTTATAACTAAACTGAAGATTTCCTTCAGAGTGAGGCAAGAATCACCAGGTCTCAGCTCAGAGCACAATTTTGCTTTCAGTTTTCTGGGAAGTTTGACTTGGTCATTATCAAGTTATGGAAATGCAAAAATCAGTAAATCAAAGTTTATAGGGATCTGGTTTTTCCCTTCTATTTTTTTAACCCCTAGGAAAGCTTTCAAATAGCTTGGTTATCTGAAAAGATACTTAGTACGAAATATGGATTTCTTTCTTAAAATGGCTGCAACTTTGACATTTAAAGATCGGTTATTACACATGCATAGAAGCTGCTTCCCCAAAAGCTACTCGGCAGTATTGTGCAATATGGTATGTATCACGCATACTTAATGCCCACTTGCCAAATGATCCTCTCCTATTGCTGGACTGAGGAAATGGCTTTTAACAGGAATGACAAATATATTACCAATTCAATTATTGCTTTATTATATTGCACTCATTAAAGATTGCTTGAAGAGTAGCATAGATTGTGCAAAAACTACTTAATTTCATGCATCATTCTAAAAGTAATTATTTACTTCCAAATTAATATTGGCTGAAAGACCTTAAATCCCTTGCCACCGAAGACTTCTAGAAAACATTATGGTGATTCTTTACAGGGTCCAGAGACATAAAAGAAAATAATTAACAACAGGATAATTCTTAATTAGCATTCACAGAATGCACCATTATAGTTTCAGACAAAGATGCAATAATATTCCACATGCTCCAAAATGTATTTCCAAATACACAGATTTCAATCAAGTCTAAATAGGTTCATTGAAAAAAATAAAGTTCAATTCATTGTGACTCTTAGCTGCATAGTATTTCTTTCCCTTGATGAAAATTCTTATGTAATATACTTGTAAAAAGACATATTTACAAGATATAAATACAAGGTGTGATCACAAAGCTTTTGCACAGCTACTTGAATGTCATCATTATAACAAATCCACATTCTTTTGGGAGCAAACTTATTTGAAACAAACAAAGACGTTACCAGACGAAACTTGTGAGTGAGGTTGACATATGAATTTTGATTTGAATATAGACTGATGAGACTGGGGTGTTTGTGTTTCTCTCTCTCTCTCTCTCTCTCTCTCTCTCTCTCTCTCCCCCCCCCCCATCCCTGTCTCTCTCTTTTTCTTATGACCCTGAAGCCTAAGCTGAAAGCATCATAAATGAGGAGGATAGAAAAATGTTTGGTGCAATGGAAGCATGATTGAAATGTATGACAGTTTTTGGTTCATGCAACAAATATAAATATTCATTACCTGCCTACTGCAGAACAAACACTGAGCTAGGAACTGTGATCACAAAGATACCAGCTATGTTCTCAAACTTCTTATGGTCTAAAATGAACAAATTTTGATGTTTTAAAATTAGTATTCAGCCTTAATCATATGTATTGCTAGCTAGTAAAATACACTCATGAAACTATAAAAGTAAAAGCCAAATAAAAGACTTTTCAGTTCTTGTCTCAACAGAAAACTGAGTAAGTCTTTGGGAGAGTGGGGACACAGGAAAAAAGTGCCTGTAGTCATCAGTCAAATATCAGTCAAGACGTCTCGTGTTGTTTTCAGCTCTCTGAACTCCTTAGAAAAAAAACACACCTTTCAAGAATCTTTTCAACTGCTTGACCACAACGTAATTGGTAAAATCGATATATAATTCTGAGTAATTTTCTGGTTTCAGTGAATTTTCCCATACATTTCCCCATTTAATCTTCATAATAAGTCTGAAATAGGCAAGGTATGTGTGTCTATTCTTACTTTTTAGATAAATAAATTAAAATTTTGGAAAGGTTAACCACACAGTAAGAAAGTGACATTTTCAAGACCAATCAGGAGGATAAAAACAATAAGAAATAATAACAATGAGGCTTTATATGCAAATATTTCTAAAGTTTAGGTTGTCAATAAATCTTTTACAAATTCCAACAAATCTGTATTTTTGTTTCTTCCCTTAGATGGCTGACGCTGTTGTTTACCTGCCACAATTACCTCAGCCAAAACATGCTACAGTCAATATTTCTGGTGATTTTAGATAGTAGAAGAGTAGTAATCAGTTTAACTTCAGGCATTACAACAAAAAACACAGATCAGCTTTGCTACCATCTAACTTTTTCTGCCACCAAAGTAAATTAAGACCAAGATATTTGCTGTTGAGGAAGAAGAAGTGTTTGAGTGCTTGCATCATGCAGAAAGGCTATCTATCCAGGAATAAAAGATGCTGTTGATAATGTGTCAAATCTCCATTTTACTCTGCCTGTGTACATCATCACTAAATTGTGCAGCACAATATAATTGACACAATGAGTAGGCACAATGAATTAAAATAATGAAAATGATCCATTTAGCCCTGACTTTTCTTGGTTTTGCTCTCTGATCTGTAAGAATAAAGGCATAGCACTTATCTCTCTAGGAATGACACTTGACTGTCTTAAGCATTTAACATACAGAAACGGAATGTGCATACATATACCAAGAGTGTGGTTTATAGTAGAGAATGTAGAGCGTTGAAGAGAACATACCACTTACAGGCAAATCCTGGACTCTAGTCTTCCTTCCACCACTTGCTGTATGACCTTGATCAAATCACCTCTCAGCCTTAGTTTCCCTATGGGGGGAAACAAAATGTGAATAATAATAACAAAACTCTCTCTCACAAGCATAACCAAAGTGAAAGCACTTTGTAAACTATACAAAGGACTGTACATATGTGAAGTATCATTTTAAAGATATTATTATTATTTTCATGACCACAGGGAATTTTTTTTATTTTAAATGTAGGTTTTTAAATGCCTGAGAAAATGGGGCAGTCATAGAACCATGACTTTAAACAAACTTTATTTGGGCGCATGACTGACTGGCAATTGTGTGCAATCATTTTAGCTGTCACAGGCCCAGAGAAATGTGGGAGAGCTCTTCCATGAAATGTTTATATTTCATAAACAAAATGATGTGCTTAACAGAGTGATGGGAGGGTTCCGGCTAATGCATTTTCCAATGTGTGAGGCAGATTATTAATGCGCTCCAGTAGCTGTTAATTTCAGTTTGCCGGAATGATTTATGGGGAGGTAAAGGAGAGAGACATAATCTAATTGAGATCAGAATCACTGTTCTAGCAGCAAAGCACCAACATGGACCCTAGGCACAGCAGAATAATTAATATCTAATAAGCAAATAATCCGTTAAATTATTATAAACATTACTTTTGACAACTCTTTTCTTGGCAAATGGAAGAGGGAAGAAAAGAAAAAAGAAACAAAAGATGTAAAAATCACTCCTTTCTCTAATAATATTGTAAAGGTAGATTTTGTCAGAGCCAGGGTGATGAATATCACAAAGGGCTTGAGTATTATGATGAATTCTGAGTACACTATGACGCCATTTTTCCCATAATATAAATGACAATTGAATGCCTGGAGGAATATCACTATCCAGACACAAAATTAAATAACGCCCATTCTCAAAGTATCTCTCGCTGTACCTTACCATTACCCTGCTAGTAAGTAGACTAGTCCTTGCCACTATGAAGATAATCAGATGTAGAGCCTAAAAGGGAGAGAGAGACAAATAGCCCCTTTATACAAGCTCCTTTTAGTTTTTTCTGTTTTTAAAATTTTTTAGTATGATAATATACACATAAATTACCATTGTAGCTCTTCTTAAGTGTACAATGCTGTGGTGTTAAGTATTCACATTGTTGTGTAACCATCACCACCATCCACCTCCAAAACTTTTTATCTTCCCAAACTGAAACTCTGTACCATTAAACAACAACTCCCCATACCCCACCCCCTAACCCCAGGTACCCGTCTTCTATTTTCTGTCTCTGTGAATTTCACTCCTCTAAGTAACTCATGTAAGTGGAATCATAGAGTATTTATCCTCTTTTGACTGGCTTATTTTATTTAATATGTTTTCAAGTCTCATCCATGTTGTTGCAGCTGTCAGAATTTATTTTCTTTTTGAGGCTTAATAATGTTCCATTGTATACTACAATGTTTATCCATGCATCTGTTAGTGGATGACTGGGTTGCTTTCTCCTTTTGGCTATTGTGAGGAAGGCTGATATGAAGTTGGGTAAATACAAATATCCATTCAAATTCCTGCTTTCGACTCTTTTGAGTATACACCCAGAAGCGGAATTGCTGGATCATATGGCAATTTCCATGTTTAATTGTTTAAGGAACCACTATACCTTTTTCCACAGTGGCTGCACCATTTTACACTCCCACCAGCAGTGCACAAGGGTTCCAATTTCTCCACATCCTCACCAACACTTGTTATTTTCTTTTAGCTCTCTTTTTATAATAACAGGCATTCTAATTGGTGCCAAGTTTTTTTCTTAAATAGAGTTATTTAATGTGGCTATCTTACCTCCAAAGGACCCAATAAATGTTATTTTAGCTTTGGACCCTCTCAGAGACTTTTATCTTGTCTGTAGTTCAACATGAATTTGGCATCTATGTCAGAACAAGCCTAGAGTTAGGTGGGTATGCATCAACCAGTTGAGGAAGCAAAACCACACTGGAATAAATACATAACAGGTAAAGTGGCCACCAGACAGTTCAGAAGGGTGTATATGCATTTGAAGGGTGCATGCAAACAGAGAACCTCTTTCACTATCACCCAGAAATTCCAAACATACTATGTAAGAAGACCTCACGCCCCCGCTCAGGCCTTACTTCACCTTCCTCTACTTCTTTTTTTAACCATCCTTTCTGGACCTCCATTTCTCCAAGACTAAACATGATTGCTTGAAACAGGATGCCATTGCTTACTCCACTTCCTGCCCCTCACAGCTCCTCTCTCTGTCTATCCTTCTCAATGCTGTTTTTAAAATTATTATTATTATTCCAATAAATCTCTGCAAGAATTTGTTCCCATGTTTTTTTTTTCTCTCTTACTGAACAAAAGACACCAAATCTACGATGCCAAAGAATTAATTCCTTACTGTGTGAGTGTAAAATATCTGAAGTCTGGTAGGAGTGACTCAGTCACCCAGGCTGATGGTTCTAACCAGAGTTAAGCTCTGGTTGCCCTAACTTCTTGTTCCCACTCTATTATTACATTCTTTGGGGACATGGACGAAGTCATATACTTTCTCTTTGCCTCAATTTCTTCTTCCATTAAATGGGAGCAACAGAATTGCCACTGATTTTGTTAAGACCTAATCTGGAGACTGCAGTCTGCTTTGAGACTTTACGATGCCTCTAATTAATGTTATAATTAGCATTAAAGCTAATTTTAGTTATTTAATAATGTATTAGCTTAGGGGAAACATAATAGATATAGGGTAATGGATGATCAACAAAGAATGGGCAACTAAATATTTGGGACATGGTTTTATACATAATGCAAGAATCCTTTGCCAATCATCATAAAATGTCTAGATTGGTAATACTACCACAAGAGTATATGGAATTATTTACTATCAATTTGATTTATCTTCAAGAAATTTATTAAGTTTTGAAATTGGCAATGCAAGGATCCCTCTAAGAATTTCTAAAGTCTTACTCTAATATACCCTTTAGAGATAACAAGATGTGCCTCTTTGAAGAATGCTAGAAGACAGTGTATCTTTTTTGCACTCAAATTCCACAGTACACATATTTAAAAAGGCTTCTGAATTATTTCAAAGAGTTTTGTTTGAAGAAATTTGTTCAAAACTCTCTAGATGTGCATCTAAGTTAGGAGGCTAACCAAAAAGATAGGCAAACTTCCAGGCAATCCCTCTGTTTCCACTTAGTATGTCTAACTCTCATTCCTCAGGATCCTTTCATAGTACAGGCAGATGTCCCCTTCTCACTATCAATTACTAAAGGATTGAAGTTAGAAATAATATTTGGAAATCCTCAGTCGCAACCTTGGTATTACACTTCTCAATTCTTGTTAAGAACACCCTATCTAAAGATCATGAACTGGCTGCCATAAAATTCTAATGGTATCTACTTTGCAAAAGTTACCCCAGAAACTATTTTGCAGATGCAGAAAATAGAGCTCAGAGAGGTCATAATGCTTATTAGTGATGGAGTCGAGACTAAAAATGAGATCTCCTGAGTCTTTATCTCCAAGTCTTTCCACTCCTCCACATCACTTCCTCATCAAGTCTAGCTAAGTATCATTTATTATTGCTTTTACTTGCTCATTTGGCAAATTTCACTGATGAAATAAAACACATTTGAACTCATTCATGGATTCAATCATTGAGCACTTACTATGTGCCACACACTTTACTAAGCATTAGGGACAGTGCATGAGTAAGACAGACAAGTTCCTGCCCTCATGAGTTTACACTCCAGTAGAGGAGAAAAGAATTAAGCAATTAAAGAAAACTTTAGGATATGCATACAAAGGAAATAGGGTTGTATGAAGGAAACAAGGTGATGCAATAGTCACTAGGGGAGGTCAATTTACATTGAGTGGTCAGAGAAAACTTCTCTGAGTAGGCATCATTGAGCTAAAAGTGAAGCATGAGGATACACTAGGACACAAAGAGCTGCGGGAGTGCATTGCAGGCTGAGAGAATAAGCCTTGTGGCACAAAAGGGCCTGGTGGGTCAGAGGGCCAGCACAGAGGTCAGTGTGGCCGGGGTGCTGTGAGAAAGGCAGAAGGAAGTATCAAGTGAGATTACAGAGGGATACTGGAGCCAGATCATCTGGGACCTAGAAGCCAACGTACAGGGTTTAGTTTTATTCAAAGAACAATAAGAAGTCATTGAAGGTTTTAAGCAGGAGGATGATGTGGTCTGCTTTAGGTTTTTAAAAGACCACTCATGACAACAGCTGTGTACAGAAGGGATTGTAAAGGATTGAGTATGAAATTAGGAAGACAAAACAGAGGCTGTGGCAATGTCCAGGTGAGACAGGATGGAGTTTTGAACTAAGGTGATGGCAGTGGGGTAGAAATAAGTAGGTGGCTTCCATGTGTGTTTTGGAAGTAGAGCCAATATAAGTTGGTGATTCACAATATAAGAAATATGCGGGAAATTAAGAGACTAAGTGTAACGCTTAGTTACTGCCATGAGATAACGGCACTGCTGTCTAGCAAGGTGATGAATTTTGCTGTCGTTTCATGTCACCTCACAGTAAAGCCTACAAGGATATACAGCTTTGTAAAGCCAAGGGCATAACTAGAAATTAGAAATATCTATGATACCTCCAGGAGAACCAACTAAATAGGTTCATCCATCTCTCCATGTACTAAGCATGATCCCCCATCAATACTAAATAGAATAGAGAAACATGTCCCTGCATTAATTACAAAACATTGATTACAATCGGCTTACGTTGGTGACTCCACACCCCTTCACTACAGGGCTCTCCATAATGCCTGCAAAATAGCTAGTGATTCACTTGCTAAGACCTTCAGGGAGCCTACAATCTTGTATAGACCCACTAGAAGGAATAAGTGAGAGAATTCTGGACAGACTGTGCACTTTTGAAAATCATTGTATAACACACTGTCAACCTTTCAACCCTGAACAAAATATTCATACTTTACTGCCTATTTCACAGTTGCATATCTAAATGACAATTTGCTCTTTTCCTCCATGTAATCCAGATATACCTCACCTCCAGAAAGTATTCTATGGTACTTCTGAGAGCAACACAGGCTGAAATACAAGAAATATTGAGATGTTTACTTCTTTGAAAAATTGGGGGAATAAACACCATGGAATCTATAACAAAAACAACAGAAAAGATTAAATGTAAGTGAAGAAGATTATTATGCAGCTCCTAGAATGCCAGCAAAACTGGGGAAAACAGGGAGGAAAGTGAAGTTCTCTTCTTTGTTCAGGCCAACTATAGCTGCATAGTGGCTATTGTCAGGTCTTGGGTCCTTCCACAATTTGAGTACAGATGGAAGAGAAAACATAATTAACAACTATGCCTTGACTTCTATTCCTGAGCAATATCCCAGGTCCTAAAACCAGTTTGTATGGCAGAACACCAATCTCCAAGTCTCACTGGGACACTGAATGGCCTGATTTTCCCCTTTAAGACAATCAAATATGCCTAAATTACTGGAAGTAAACATCCGAAGAAGGAAACAGCCTATCTCCCACCACAGAAGTGACCCAATCTCCAAGATGAAGGACTAAGGAGGGAGTGGTTACATTTTAGCTTTTGCCTCTTATTTCTCTACACAAATGTTTTACGTCAATGCTCATCCAAAAAAGGAGCCATAAATTTTGGAAATAAGAATAGCAGTCCTAGTTTCAAACTGGCGGTGTTATCTTCACCATTTATGCAACTGCTGAGGAACTCACCAGAATGAATTTTTGGCACTGTGATTAGGAAATCATAAGACATTAGAGCTTGTAGACAGTCCTTGACTGGTGAAGTACAAAGTGTTTGTGATCATGAGGTTCCTCCTCCCCAAACTACCAATAGTTTATTCCACCTTCCACACTCCTAGAGTCCACTTTTTTGTCATGTAAAAATTTTTTTACAGAAATATAGAAATAGAATTCCTCTAAATCTTTCATGCTTCTATGTAGTTCATTTTCCAAAGACAATTTAAATTTGTCTGCTAAACGCACTCATGCATCACCTGATAGCTAGACCCTGAAGACATGGAGGCAAACAATTACCCTCCTAGAACTTACTGTCCAGACCAAGTTAAAGATCAAAATGTAAAAAGTACAGGCATAAAAACACTCAAATAAAATGAGTGAACTTTTTTTTATAATCTCAGGCTGAGGAAAACCTTTTTTACACATTGTATGAAAACTAAAAATAAAAGGCTGATATATTTATCATGAAAATGAAAAAAGACTGACAGATTTATAAAGACAGTAAACTTTTAAAATTGAGAGCAAAATAACAACAATGATGATGACAAAATAAAGTAAAAGTTAAACAAATAGGAAATATATATATTTAATACATATGTCAATGAGTAAACTTTCTACTACACAAATCGGTTATTATAAAACAACAAAAATAGGTAAAACAAAATGGAAAAAATGGACAAAGAGAATGACCAGGAAATCACTGAAGGAGAACTACAAATAGTCAATTAACCTGGCTGAAACTTATCTAAAATACAAATTAAAGCAAATAATAGAATTTTTATTTTAAACATTTCAAAAGATTTTAAAGCCTAAATATGTCCAAGAATGTGAGAAATGTTTACATGTTATAAGAAGTACACATCTTTACATTTAAGAAAGAAATTTGATAAATTCTATTAAAATTTTAAATGTCCTAACCCTTTGGCCCAGTGATTTTACTACTTTTTTTTTTTTTTTTTTTTTTTTTTTTGAGATGGATTCTCGCTCTGTCACCCAGGCTGGAGTGTAGTGGCATGATCTTAGCTCACTGCAAGCTCCACCTCCCGGGTTCATGCTATTCTCCTGCCTCAGCCTCCCAAGTAGCTGGGACTACAGGTGACCACCACCACGCCCAGCTAATGTTTTGTGTTTTTTTAGTAGAGACTGGGTTTCACCATGTTAGCCAGGATGGTCTTGATCTCCTGACCATGTGATCCGCCCACCTCGGCTTCCCAAAGTGCTGGGATTCCATGTATGAACCACCACGCCTGGCCTGATTTTACTTCTAATAGTTGACCATATAGATATACTTGAAAGATGTGCAAACATAAAAATATATATAACAAAATGTAGTGCAGCATAATTCATAATAAAATGCGTAAAAAAATAGGAAATTAATTACACATAACAGAATACTCTGTAGTTGTTAGAAATAATGATGTAGTTGCTTGTGCACTGAAAAGATGTTCAAAATATATTTCTCAAATGTTTATGTAAATCAGTTGTTAATGTATTTTATATATACTAACAAATATATTAATATTACCTATTAGCATATTGCATGTATTATTAATATAACTATTATTCACAAATTGATATATTCACAGTTTGATACATTGTGAGCAATAGTTATTTCTGAATGTGAAATTGTAAAATTTTGAAGGTCATTTACTTTTTTAAAACATTTCTAAATTGTCTGAATTATTTGTAGCACATATTTTTGCCTTTGCAACTGGATAAAGAAGAAAGCCAAAAGGCTTAATAGTTACTATATTTGTCTATCAGGTATTTATTATTAAGAGGCACTTTTTATCCTTTGGAAGTCTTGATGTCACATTGCCAACATAGACAATCTACGCATATACACCTGGATGATTGAATATTATGCTCAACCAAATGCAGAAGAAGTGTTATTTGAGTCTCTTAATGAGGGGAAATACAGCAAGAATGGAATATTTCAGGACTTAACAGTTGTCTCCCACTGCAGTGGGCTGAGGAGATATGTCAGACTCAAAGGACAATCAAAATATATACATGTTGTTACTAGCGAAAGCATTGGACCAGAGCTTTTGGGCCTCCTACTGTGATGAACTGGGCTGGGCCATGTAGAAGTCTGAAGGATTCATTCTACCACTTCAACTTAAGACTTATACTAGAAGCAGAACAAAGAACCATCCAATTTCACCCACATCTACATATCTGACTTTGGCCAAACAGATGCAACACTGGGGGAAGATGAGCTCCATTCCTTCTGCGCAAGGCATTGTGTGAAGAACGCCTAAGTTTCTTCTCAAGATTTCTCTCTCTCTGCTCTCTGACCTCGCTTAGCCTTCCAAAAATGGAGGCATCCCCCAAGTGGAAGATACTTAGAAGCTCTATTTTAACCCATAAGTTTCATGCATCTTGGAGAAAAGACAGCACAAAAAAAACCTGAGGAGAATGCACATCCTGCCTTTTATTTTATTTATGATACTTTTATCCTTCCTACTAAAAATTGTAGCCAATTGTGTACATTTTGACATGGCTGTATGTGTGTGTGTGTGTGTGTGTGTGTGTGTAAAAATGTTGGGAATATGGAGCGCCTCCTAGTGGTAAGAATTCATGGCCAACAGGTTTAAAACTAAAGTCCTAAGTTTGCTGTTTTCACTTGTTAATTTAGAAATATTTGAAAGGCAATAAATTTGAGGGCTAAAGAAGCAATATCAAAAAAGAAATGGGAGAATTACTGAAGGAGGAAATGGTTATTCTCTCTTTTTGCAGGAAGAACTGGGAACGTCAGTCAGGCCAGTGAAAACTGTATTAAGTGGATAATTTTGAAAAATCAACATGTAAAGCTGAAAAGGCTTCCTTCCAAATTATCGAATATGATCATCCTAGCAGTGAGTAAAGATCATATCTATGTTTTTCCCAGGAATTGAGAAAAATATTGATAATTATAGGCACTTAATAAATATGCCATTTGTTGAATTTATTGAATAAGGGGGCCTAGAGAATCAAACCCTCCACGTATATTAGCTCTGATTCATAAGATCTTTATTTATTTTCTGTTTTATTTAGAGCTCTCTTGTCTCACTGACTGTCAGGAGTTATCCATGGGCAACATACTTATGAGGAAAACAATTGACTTTTGAGCTACTTTAGAAAACAATAGTAAATAATGGTTAAAAAGTTAAAAAGTAGTTAAAAAGAATAAATAAGACCTAGTATTTGCTAGCACAACAGGGTGACTATAGTAAAAAAATGATTTAATTGTACATTGTAAAATAACTTAAAGAGTGCAATTGAATTGTTTGTAACACAAAGGATAAATGCTTGAGGAGATGGATACCCTGTTTAGCCTGCATATTATGCATTGCATGCCCTTATCAAAATATCCCATGTGCCTCATAAATATATATACCTACTATGTATCCACAAACATTAAAAATAAAAATTAAAAACAATAGTATTAAACATTTTACATATGTATACATATATGAAATCTGTAGCCTGAAGCCTCCAAGGAGTGGCAAAGCCCATAGAGCCCATGAAAATGTAATATGATTTGGGAAATATTATAAAGCTAAATACAAATATTTGTATTTATCCTTCACAAGACTATCCTGTCTAACATTTCTTTGGATTCATTGCTAACGGCCTTTCAGAATCATTCGCATTTCTCTCACATATTAATCTTTGACCAATTCATATTAAGTAAAACATAGTATTATTTGAAGAGGAGTGTAGTTTAATTTTGACAAACGTCTATTATTCTAAACACTGTAAATTAACGTACATTGTTTCAACAAATGGTACACTACTACTCTCTTTTAGAGACGAACTACAAATGTAGGTCAAATGTTTTCCATATCTTTATAAAACAAAGTAAATAAATGAAAAACAGGTGTATTAAATAAAATTTGCTCTGGCATTAGTCATTTTAATATTTGTGGTTTTGACTAATTTTTTAGTCAAAGGCTAAGACATGTAATGATTTAAAACTTTGCTAAAGGAAGCAATTAAATCAAACTATGTCAAGGCTATAAGGTGGCAGCAATTCACTTAGCTTGTGAAGGCCAGGAGACCCACCAGGGACTTCCTTTTTTCTCTACTTGTTTTCACATTTATAGAATCTCTCATTTCAGAACTGACACTCCTTAAGGGATCACTTAATAAAAAGAGGGAAATATAATCGAAAGTTCAAAGGGTCCAAAAGTCTTCAGATATGTCACTTACAATTATCAAATTCCATAGCATAATGTCAGTTTCTTTGGTTTGGGGGTTGGGGGCAGTTGTTTGTTTTTTGAGATAGGATCTCACTCTGTTGCCCAGGCTGTAGTGCAGTGGCACAATCACTACTCACAGTTGCCTGAACCGTCTGGGCTTAAGTTAGCCTCCCACCTCAGCCTCCTGAGTAGCTGGGACCGTGGGCATGCACCAGCATGCCTAGATAATTTTTTTTTTTTTTTTTTTTTTTTTTTTACTTTTTGTAGAGATGGAACCTTTCTATGCTGCTCAGGCTAGTCTCCAACACCTGGGCTCTAGTGATCCTGCTGCCTCATCTTCCCAAAGTTCTGGGATTACAGGTGTGAGCCACCATGCCCAGCATAACCTTACTTTTAAGTTAGATACTATCCTAAGTTTCCTATAAACGGATTCAACCTTTGGACTCACAAGCTGCCAATAATGGAATGAAAATGAGTGTGTATATTTGTATATAAGGGAGCATTAAATAGGTCAATTCCTGTACTCATAAGATTGTATCTGAAGCTGCAAAGCTACAAACAATAGGCAAAATAAGTGCCTTTCCAATCTCAACGAGAATATAATCACATCAAGACCAGCCTTACTAAAGGCTGCTCCAGCACTATCAACACTTTTCCCTAGAACGACCTACTTTCACTAGCCGGATGGATGTTTATATGGCTACAAAATTTGGGGGCCCAGGGCTGCCACAGGGCCATGTGGAAAAGTTCTAAGGAGAAATCAGCATGTCTCCTAGAGTTTGGGGGATTATGAATATCGAGATTAGTATCTGCCTCTAGCCTGGTGAATGTGCAAGGCAGAAAGCAATCTGTGTTTGCCAACTATGTCAAGGAAAGAGGAAAAAAGCAGCATTTGGGCACACCACACTCTTGGAGTTTTACATGGCAAAGATAGTAGGTTTCCCATGAGCCAAGTAGATGCCATGAAAGGTAGCTGGGTCGGCCGGGCGCGGTGGCTCAAGCCTGTAATCCCAGCACTTTGGGAGGCCAAGACGGGCGGATCACGAGGTCAGGAGATCGAGATGATCCTGGCTAACACAGTGAAACCTCGTCTCTACTAAAAAAATACAAAAAACTAGCCGGGCGAGGTGGCGGGTGCCTGTAGTCTCAGCTACTTGGGAGGCTGAGGCAGGAGAATGGGGTAAAACCAGGAGGCGGAGCTTGCAGTGAGCTGAGATCCGGCCACTGCACTCCAGGCTGGGCGACAGAGCGAGACTCCATCTCAACAACAAAAAAAAAAAAAAAAAGAAAAAAAGGTAGCTGGGTCAAGCATGGCCTCCCAGATGAGCAGATCCCAGAAATAAGAAGCTGCTGGATTTGAACTTGGAAGCAGGAGTTGAAGGGAAGGTTACAAGAGGTATGCCTAAAAGCACACGATTTAGATCAGGGAAATGGGCAGATCCCCACAAAGAAGTTTCAAAAATCCCATAAATGCACCTCTTGAGAGATCCAGCATGTGGGCACCTGAAACTCTAAGGGCACCTTGGCAGAATTATACCACTAGACGCTTAGCTACATTTGTGCTCCTTTTATCATTTGTCCCTCCTCCCCATTCAACTGTTTGTAAAAACAGTTGTTTGAGCTGTTTGTAAAAGAGAAATAAATGCCATAATTATTTGAAAATGGAAAGGAAAGAAGCAAAATTATTGCTATTCACAAATAGCAATAGTATGAATACTTATAAAACCAAAGAAAATAAACTGAAAAATGATATATTAGTATGGGAGTTTAGTAAAGTATCTAGATAACATCACACACACACACACACACACACAAATTAGTATTGTCTACACATCAGTAAAAGTAGCTGAAAATATAATGCAAAAAAAGACAACATACACAGCAACCTAAAGTAAAAAAAAACCTAGGAATAACACTAACAAAATGTGCTGGACCTCTATATGAATTTATTGAGACAATATTTAGAGAGTATCAAGCTGTTTTAGTGGTGGCAATTTTGTGTGCCATGTAATCTGGAAACAACAGACAATGTCGGTACAAGATGCGTGACATATGCTAACTCATGATCCAATCAATGGGAATGCATAAAACATGCTACTTCAAACACAGAGGTACCTGCTGTTTGGAGTTCTACTACAGTTCATGCCTGCGTAACACAGGAATTCTGAGAAATTCCATTTTGCACAGTTTTTACCAAAAAAGAGAAAAGATCATGGTGAGTTTATAATTGTAAGCTTTTTATTATTGAATATATTTCTGGTAAGAGACAACATCCAGTTTTATTAGGCATTGATGAAAACCAAATTACCCACTTAAAACTTTTTGTGACTGATGATTTGGGAGTATTTCCCATCGGCTGTTTTGTAGCCCTGTACATTTCCGTCTTTCTTTCTCCTCTACTACTCACGTATTTCCAGAGGTAGGTGCTACAGGCCGTGTTCATACTGACATATAACCTCTGGCCTTACACCTTCCCATCACAAACTACATCACTGCAATAGGCAGTAAGAATATGCCTGGAAGACTTTCCTACATTGAATCTGCGAGGAATAACTTCACTATACATGAAATTTATTCCCAATCTTGACATATATCCTACTAAACTGTAACTAAATGATTCCCCAAGTCAACTTCCCCTTAGACAATCATCAAAAATGTCTGAGAGCAAGTATAATGGCAAGGAGGTCAAAGTAGAATGGGAAAGGGGATGTAACATTTAAAACTGATGGAAGTTAAAATACCTTACTTTTGCCTATCATAATTCTTTCTGGATGTGTAAAACCAGAATTTTCCTTTTTACATGCATCCACCTTCTTTCACCGATTCCTTCTACACTTGGAAGACCAGGAAAGAGAATTGTGGTATTTTTCTTGGCCCACTCTGTCGTTGCTAAGCCAGGCTGTTGTTATGCTCCTAGTTACAGCTATTTTTAGCTGTAGTGTGGATCACTCCATTGTCAGCGATTTTCCCACCTACTCAATGAAAATACTTTGTCTCTAAAATGTAGTACAATTTTCAAAGCTCTGATCTTTTGTTACCTTAATGTGGCACCCTCCAATCCAACAACAAGAAACAGAATACCATTTAAATTGTCTTCACTATAACTATCACTCTTTTCCAAAAACAAAATCAGAACAGACATACACACAACTCCAACTTGAGAGACTGGACCTTCAGCCTCCCACGAGTAGTTTCTCTTGTAAATAATCTTCAAAGCCAAAATGGAGAAAAGGAAGGGTGGAACCACAGAATATACCTGTTTGGCAGTAATTCAGTGCAGTGAAATCCCCAGTTTTATGATGTTATATGCTCTTCTTGCTACCAGGAAATCTGATCAGTCTGTACCCACATCTCCAGCCTTACTCACACCTCCTAGGTCCCCTTCTCTCCTCCCATCTGTAGAATCGTCTATGGTTTCTACCCTGTGCATGAACTTCTTCCACAGCACCCATCACCCTGTAATCACTGACTTTACTTGTCTGCTCACTATTATATCCTAGCACAGTACTTAGCTTGGAATAAACTGTCCAGTGAATGTTTGTTGAACAAATGGGTAAAATTCAAAGGTTCTTTTTAATAGACGTTATAGGTTTCCCTTTTTAAATTGGAGACATTCAAACTTCAGGAAATGTGTTTATTCAAATGTAGCAAAAGAAGATACAGGTAATTCAAAACTTAAATTTTACATCTTAGTAACTTAGTAACTTATTGTCTTTCTTAAGAGTGTTTTGGGAATATTCAAGGAGAGATGCTTCCAGAAGAATTTTGATCTTAGAATCCAGGCCTCTCCGTTAGGACAAATACCTAATGTATGCGGGGCTTAAAACCCAGATGATGGGTTGAGAGGTGCAGCAAACCACCATGGCACACGTGTACCTATGGAACAAATCTGTCTGTTCTGCACATGTAGCCCAGAACTTAAAATAAAATTAAAAATAAATAAATAAATAAAATTTAAAAATTGAAAGAATCCAGACCTCTCTGTAGAGGCAGTTTCTTTATGGAAAAGAACATGAACTTCTAAATCCAGGAAGCTGCTCCCAGAATATCCTTGACCTCAAGATATATGGAGGCATTTCAAGCTTCTGTTTGCATGTCATCTGCTAACATCCCATTGAGCAAAGGTAAGTCACATGATCAAGACCAGAGCCGAGAAGCAGGGAAGTACACTTAATTTCTACTGGGAAGTGCTCAAAAGTCACATGGCAAAGACTGTGGATGCATGGAGAGGTGATGAAATGGGAATAGTTATTCAATCTCCTGCAAGTGTACAATTTTTTTTAAGTTTCAACATGACCAAAGCAGCCTTCGTGTCTTCACATGGAAAATGAACTTAACCATCTGAAAAGTCTAACATAATCCATAGCAAAATGTCCACAGAAAAAAAAATTATTTAGTTGGAGGGAACTGAAGTAGTGACTGACTATGAATTCTTATCTAGTAAAGAAAGGGAAATCAGAAAAATACAATGTACCAAAACAAAAATATATATATATTAGGGAAATTTGGAAGTTTCAATTAACAAAAGTTGACTCTGTCAATCTGATTTTGCTGACTGAAGGAAACTATCTTATATAACTCATTTCCCATACCATACTTTTTGAAGCGACTTTAATTTTTTATTTTGAAATAATTTCAAGCTTACAGAAAATGCTCAAGAATAGTAGAGAGCTTCCATACACACTTCACCCATAATCACCAATTGTTAGTATATTATAACATTTGCTTTACCATTCTTTCTCTCTGTGTGTGTCCGTGTGTGTGTGTGTGTGTGTGTGTGTGTGTGTGTGTGAGAGAGAGAGAGAGAAGTAGAGAGAAAGAGAATGAAATTTCTTCTGAACCATTAGATAGTAAGTCGCAGACATAACGCCTTTTTGCCACTAAATGTATCAGTATATGTTTCTCAAGATCAAAGACATTTTCTACCATAATCAGTTATCAAAATGCAGAAAGTAACATTGGTGCAATACTATTATCTAACCTGCAGAACCTATTCACATTTCCCCATATTTGTCAATTATACAGATAATGCTCTTTCTAGGAAAATAGCCTCTGACCTTTATCATATGTTGCATTTGGCTGCCACATCTCTTGAATCTTACTTAATCTGATTCTGTTCCTCAGTTTATATTTTTCTTTCATTATCTTGACTATTTTTAAGAGACACATCAAACTATTTTGAAGAAGGCTCCTCTGATGTTTCCTTACTATCAAATTTGGTTTTGTCTGGTGTTTCCTTACTATCAGATTAAGGCTATGCATTTTTGGCAGTATTGACACAGATGTGGTGCTATATCCACCTCAGTGCATCATATTAAGAAATATATGATGTTGGTCTGCACTCACTACTATGACATTAACTTTAATCACTTGTTTCTCCAATGTCATATTCCTATTTCTTATTTGTTTAATATGCATTTCTTAGAAAGATGCTTTGGAACTATGTAAATGTCCTGTTCTTGATAAACTTTTACCCATTAGTGTTAACATTTATTGATGATCTTTTCATAAATCCATACTACCAAGACGTTTGCTAAAAGGTAATTTTCTAACTCCATTATTTCTCCTCTATGTATTAGTTGGCATTCTACTGTAATTGTTTTTCCTTTTCTCCTATTTATTTATATCACTGTAGTATTATAAATTCCTGTTTTATTCAATGTTTTGAAAGCCATTGCTATCATTCTGATGCTCACATTGTCCCAGTTGAAGCCATATTGTACTTTTATACAATAAAATACCCCCAAAAATGGTACAATGAGTGAGCCCTCTTTAAATGTCCTATCCAGTCCTGGCTTTGAAAGAACTTACCATGGGGCTGCATCTCTGGTATTTTTTCTTATGTGTGTCATGGGTAAGCATTCATAAAAATTATTTAAAATGTGATACAAATTTACCAAGAATTCACTATGTGCCAGGCTTATTGTTAAGCACTTTACCTACATCACCTCGTTTAATCTTTTTAAAAACCTATAAGGCAGATTTTTATTGTTATAATGCCTGTCTTATAACTGAGTAAACTAAGCCTGAGAGAAGTTAAATAAAAGCCAGGAAATGGGAAAACTGGTGTTTTAACCCGGGTCATCTGACTCCAGAGCTTTTTATCCTCTGAGCTCTGCTTAGGTCTTAAGATTCCTAAAGGGTGGAGAAAGACTGTGCTTGGTAAACACCCACGTCCCTACTTCCTTATGTGCAAGGCTCTGCATTCAGAAGATCAGCCTGGTGTGATGTTTTGATGTTTCAGAGCACAGATACTAGAGTGAGGTTGCCTAGATTCTAATTTGTGCGCTCCCATCCATGAGCTGTTCCACCTTGTCTTCCAGGAGTTTCAGTTTCCTCCCATCCAAAACAGAGGTGAGAATAAGAACACTCCACAGAATTGTTTTAAAAATTGACAGGGAGTATGCAGGTAGAGCACTTGGCATGGTGGCTTGGCATGTAATAGACACACAATAAAGATTAAACAAAAAATACTAAGATGGCCACAGAACAAAATCTCTGCTTATTATTTTTAAGTTGAGCCATACCTATGCTATAATCATCTCTTTGAGGTAGCTTAAAGTATTTCTTCCAAGAAGCAAAAAATATTACTGCCCAACGACTGCTATCTTCTGATTTCTGACTTGCTGAAATTCTGAAAGCTTCTCTAAGAGTATCTTAAGATATTTTGTGCCCAGTCCAAATTTGGCTTTCATTAGCCATTAAAATCAAGGAAAACTTTAAATCAGGGCATAAAAGAGACTTTTCCTACGCTTAGCCTCACATTAGCATGTGAGAGACTCTGCATCAGCAAAAATCTTTTTTTTTAATCAACCTAAACCTCTGACTAAATTAATAAGAGTTGAGTTTGACCTTTAAAATGCTAAAAAATACAGTTCCCAGTATAATTCTTGTTCATCTCTGGACCACACCATTCTCATAGTAAATTATGGCACTAACAGCTGGCTGCCAATGAAGTCAACTATTAATTGTATGTTCACTGCACTGCCTGATATAAATCAATATGAGCAACGAGCAATTGTCCTCAGTCTCTAGATACAAAGATCTTACATTGCAAAATAATTTAAGGTTGGCTGTCAGCCTTCTTAGACTAGATGTCATTTGGTCTTCCCTTTGCTAAAGATATGATAAAAATGAACACACATTGAAAACACACCCAATCTACTGTCTCTGCAGCAAACTTCTAGTCATCTCTATGAAAATGATAGTAGAAATGGTTTTTGATTGTGTATTCCAAACTAGCAAGATCCACATTTTTACAAATCCCAGTGAAATCTGAAGAATGGGGCTCACAGAGTCACTACAATCTCAAACTCTCAAAATTTCTTCTCTGTTCACCCCCTTTTACCCTTCACTCCCTCCTTTCTACCAACTTGCTCTCCATCTTCAAAAAGGCCTCCAACTACCCTGTTTTCCTAGTGCCCATTTTTATTCCAACTTCTCTCATCTCTCTGCCCAGTTTCAGTCTCATGGACACTAAGAGCTACCGACATTCTCACTTTACAGCCAAGCATTCCTACCTTGGGAACTCCTTACCCTAAACCATCCCACAGTTCCCCCTTTTTAACTCCTGGGTGACAGAGTATTGCTGGGGATATGAGGAAATGACACTGACAGGACCTGTTACAAATACACCTCGTCTAACTTTGGTGGGCCCTCTATACAACTCAACAACATTTAAATGCATGCTTTGCAAAGTTGCTTCTGTAAGACATTCTCAGTACGTTGGTGTGAGTGAAGGATCCCATGGTTCCAGACTAGTTTGGAAAACACTGGTTTAAATTCAGTTAAACAAGTTCTTTTCTGCAGAACTTAGTGGAGCCTGGTAGGCATTGTGGGTTTCCAGATGGAGATTACATATGCACCATTTCTCAAAAGTTTTATCTAAAGAGTCACTTTTTCACAGAAAAACCGCATCTAGTATTCTGTGAAACAAGTTGGGGAAATACATTATTAACTCATTTTGTGTTCATTCCTAACACACTTGTTCTGAATCATGTTTACCCTAAAAACCCTAGACACATTCTAGCCTGCTCAGCTGTAGCAAATGACTGAATTTACATAGAAACTAGAGACCTTTTCACATAATCTCTTCAGCTTCCTTCCTTTCCCTCTTCCATTTCTTTCCCTCTTCCCTACTAAGCTGAGGAAGTGGAGAGGGAGCACCCTGACAAGTCTACTTCTTTTCCTATCTCAAGACCCTGTTCCCTCACTCCATCTACAGAAATCTCCTCCATCAGCCACTCTCACTCCTTACGTTTGAAACTCCTCTTGATATCTTCCCTGTATCTACAAGATGTCAGCACTTACATAGCATAAAAACTTTCTCAATCAGCTATCAAACCGTCTTCCACTTCTCACTGTCCCTCTCCCTCTACTCTGGCCAAGACAAAACTACTCCTTGAATATGTCCTGTACTTTCTTACTGCAGGCCTTTGGTCATGCTGTTAAGCCTAACTATGATTATTCTTCCCCACCCCATGCATACCCCACAGCATTCCATGATCCAGCCAAACAAACAAGATCTCTTCTGCCTCTATTCTTTTAATACCTACCATGTTCTATTTTGTTTATATTTTTAGAGGCTCTATAAAAGTGTTTAAATCATCTTTATTGAGCTATAATTGACAAAATGTACCCATTTTAAGGGTACAGTTTAATGAGTTTCAGCAATGCGTACATTCATTTAACCATCATCATAATATAACATTTTCCATGACTCCAAAATTTTCCCTTAAGTCTACCCACGGTCAGCCTAGACAACCACTGATCTGCTTTTTGTCACCACAATTTTGCCTATATCGTAATGGAATCTATATTTGCCTATCCCATAAGTGGGTGTAATATTCAATAAATATCAATTATGTTAGTTGATATTGTTGGTTAATAGTATTGTCTAATTCCTCTCTAACGTCACTGATTTTCTGTCTACCTCCATCAACTGTAATATGGATGATGGATGACCTATTTCGCCTTTTAGTTCTGTACTTAGATGAATATTTGCTATGTCTTCTTGATGAACTGGCCCTTTTATCATTGTAAAATACCTTTCTTTGTTTCAGATAATAGTCTTTGTCCTGATGTCTTCTTTATCTGTTGTTAGCATAGTCCTCTCAGCTTTTTGATGACTAGTATTAGGTTGTATCCTTTTTTTTTGAGTCTTTATATTTAATAAACTTTATTATATGTAGATACCATATAAATTGAATCTTGATTTTTTTTCCAACCTGGTAACCTCTACCATTCAACTGAAATATTTCAACCATTTACATTTAAGTTGATTATCAATAGCTGGGTTTAAGTCAACTCTCTTACTATTTTTATTCTATCTATCCCATCTTTTCTTCCTTCTTCTTGTTTTATTGTGGATAAATTGAATATTTTGGGGGATTTTATTTTATCTCAACCATTGGCTTGTTAGTTTTATCATCTTAGTCATTTCTCTATAACTTACAATATGCGTCAATAACTTATCATCGTTGTCTTTCAAATAATTTTACACTTTATATGTAATGAAAGAATCTTACAATTCCTCTACCCCATCCTTTATTCTGCTGTTGAGATTTTAATTTGATGTTGTGAATTCCACAATAAGTGATTACTTTTTTTGCTTTAGACAGATAATTATTAATGATTTCCACTTCTGGAATGGATTATCATAGCAAACTTCCAGCTATTACCAGAAAAAATCTTCATAAATAATACCTATAAATTATGAAGAAAGTAATTTTAAAAACAATTACCTCAAGGCACTGAAGAGTGAACAAAAACAAGCAAGAACAGGAAGGAAGTCTATTGGAAGAAGGGAAGGGCACCGGATAAATTTCCCATTTTGGGTTTTTTGTTTGTTTGTTTGTTTGTTTTGGTGATTTAATGGGTGAATGTGCTTGTTTGTTATGTGGATATTAATGCATAATGGTGGGGGTTGGGCTTCTAGTGTACCCATCACCCAAATATTGGACATTATATCTAGTAGGTAGTTTTTTCACCCCTTACTCCTCTCCCACTCCCACTTTGGAGTCCCCAGAGTCTATTTTCTCCATCTTTAACTCCACATGTACCATTTGTTTAGCTTCCACCTATAAGTGAGAACATGCAATATTTGATTTTCTGCTTCTGTACTACTATTTTTTATTGTTTTTAGCTTGAGGGACAGCCCAGTCTTCACTAAACAGAACTTTCAAAACTCTAATGAAAAACCCCCAGTCATACTGGCCTGAGGAAGCAGACTATGTAAATTATAATAATCAACAGCTACTGGAAATTGATGGCAGAAATCCCAGAGATATTAGAGGTAATAATGGGAACCCCAGAATTCAAATTCTGGTATAAACATTGCCAAAACTCTGACTAACACCTGAGCCATGCATGTCTTAGACAGATCCCAACAGCCCAGTGAAGACTAGGAAAATTTAATGAAAACTAAGCTGCCATCCACCAGAGGGAAAACACAAATAGAAGTCTAAGTTCAGCCAAGTAAAATGCCTGAAAAAAACTAAATACTTTCTGGAAGAGTACAACAAAATCCAGAGTTTCTACAACACATTATTTACAATGTTTAGAATACAGCCTAGCCGGGTGCGGTGGCTCAAGCCTATAATCCCAGCACTTTGGGAGGCCGAGACGGGCGGATCACGAGGTCAGGAGATGGAGACAATCCTGGCAAACACGGTGAAACCCCGTCTCTACTAAAAAATACAAAAAACTAGCCAGGCAAGGTGGCGAGCGCCTGTACTCCCAGCTACTCGGGAGGCTGAGGCAGGAGAATGGCATAAACCCAGGAGGCAGAGCTTGCAGTGAGCTGAGATCCGGCCACTGCACTCCAGCCTGGGCGACAGAGCGAGACTCAGTCTCAAAAAAAAAAAAAAAAAAAAAAAAAAAAAAGAATACAGCCTAAAATTACTCAGCATACAAAAAAAAAATGATGAATTCTTAAGAGAAAGTGCAATTAGAGAAAACTAATCATAGTTTCCCAGATGTTGGAATTAGCAGAGGTTTTAAAGCAGTTTTATAAGTATGCACAAAGATGTAAAGGAAAATATGTTCACACTGAATTAAAACAGAATATCTCAGCAAAGAAACAGCAACTATAAAAAACACATGGAAATTCTGTCATTGGAAAATACAATATTTGAAATAAGAAATTCATTGGTGCATATTAATAGTACAATGTAGATAATAGAAGAATCATCATACTTAAAGATAAATAAATAGAAATCATACAATCTGAATTGCAGAGAGAACAAAGATTGAAAAAGCTTTAACATAGTTACAGGGGTCTGTAGTATGCAATAAGTTTATTGCCTATGTATCTGGAATCTCAGAAAGAGATAAGAGAAAGAATGGGGTGAAAATATATATATATATATACAAAGAAAACCACACTGAGACATATTTTTTCTCTTTATATTTTTTAATACATATGATGGTTTAAAGCAAAAATTATAATACTGTATTATGGGTTTTATAATGTGATATATAAGACATAATACAACTGTAATATGAAAATGAAGGAGTATTTGGACCTCTACTGCTAAAAACCTTTTATGTTTTATAAGAACTAGTACAGTAACAATTCTAACTGGACTGAAAGGATAAGGATGTATCATAAAATCCCTAGAAAACCTACTAAAAAATAATGAAAAGATGTATAGTTAATAAGCCAATAGGTAAATTTAAATAAAACTCTAAAAAGTATTTTAATTATTTTTTGTTCAAAAAGAAGACAGAAAACATGGAATGGAGAAACACACACACACAAAGAGGATATTCTGTGGCATAGAGTTGAAGTAAGAAAAAAATAAGAAAGTATTTGTTTAAATGAGGATAAAAAGAAGTCACATAAAATGGTAAGTGTAAATCCAGTCATATCAATAGTGACATTAAAGTTAATGCACTAAACATTCCAGTTAAAAAGCAAATATTTTCAGAATGGATCTTCAAAAAGCAAGGTCTAACTATATGCTATCTACAAGAAACTTAAATACAAAGACATAGATAAGATTGAAAGCAAAGGGATAGAAAATAAACTGAGCGCAGTGGCTCATGCCTGTAATCCTAACACTTTGGGAGGCCAAGGCAGGCAGATCACTTGAGGTCAGGAGTTCGAAACCAGCCTGGCCAACATGATGAAATCCCATCTTTACTAAAAATACAAAAAATAGCCAGGTGTGGTGACACATGCCTGTAATCCCAGCTACTCAGGAGACTAAGGCAGGAAAACTCCTTAAACTTAGGAGGTGGAAGTTGCAGTGAGCCGAGATTGTGCCACTGTACTCCAGCCTAGGCAACAAAACAAGACTCTGACAAAAAAAAAAAAAGGAAGAAAAGAAAATATATATACCATGCAAGTATAAAGAGCCTGGAATATCAATATCAGCTAAAGTAGACTTCAAAACAAAAAGTATCAATAGAGATACGAAAGATCATTTCATAATGATAAAATGGTTAGTTCATCAGAAAGCAGAGGGCCAGGCATGATGTCTCATGCCTGTAATTCCAGCACTTTGGGAGGCTGGGCAGGTGGATCACCTGAGGTCGAGGGTTCGAGACCAGCCTGACCAATATGGAGAAACCCTGCCTCTACTAAAAATACAAACTTAGCCAAGTGTGGTGGTGCATGCCTGTAATCCCAGCTACTCAGGAGGCTGAGGCAGGAGAATCACTTGAACCCTGGAGGCAGAGGTTGCAGTGAGCCAAGATCACTCCATTGCACTCCAGCCTGGGCAACAAGAGTGAAACTCTGTTTAGAAAAAAAATAAAAAATAAAAAGCAGAGAGTCACTGCCCAGGAGATGTATCTACAAGTCACTGTGAGCCTTTCTCAGGGTGTTGCTTCAATCAAGAGTAGAAAAATATTAAACATCAACCCAAGGGGCATGGAAAATAAAATTAGGAAGCAGGGTGTTACTTTTATACCAAATAATAAATTATGCACAAAATTCTTATCCCCACAACACAAAGAAAGAGTCCTAGAGGCAGATTAGTTCAATAATAGCGAACGGGATGGTTGACGTTGTAGTCTTTGAGGTTAACTTTTTTAAGTGAGACTGTTTTGTTTTAGTGACAAAGGGTGAAGGGGATACAATCAAAGTTATTATCATTTTAAATGGAATGGACAGCTTGAACATGGACTCATTAATCACACCCAGAACACCAGAGAACCAATTGAAGTTGCAAAGAGCTTTTAATAGAGCAAAAGAAGGAAAAAAGCTAAGGTGGAAATTCTTACTTTCAAAAAATAAAACAGGCTGAGGGAAAAAATGTGTGTAGAATTGGTAATTTCAATACAATATTAATTTAATGAAATGTACCTGCTATTGTATCCAGAACAGTACTAGATATGAGAGAAATGTTTAAAATATGGACCTTCTCTTCAGGGTATATAATCTCTCTCAGAGAAATGTGTATACATGGACAACCATTCAAACTAAGCCGCTAAGACAACAGAGAGTTGCACTGGAGGCGTACATAATTCTACCCTTTGAAACTTTCTTGGTGGCATTGTTAAAGATGAAAGTCTAATGAGTAGACTATGTTTGGCCCTATTATTGTGTTCTTTATGTTACCATATTCTCAATGAAAACAATAAAGAATGTAAACTATAATTTTCTGTTTACCTATGACTCTACATTTCATTAGTGGAAAAAAATAGCATATATAGGAAAACAGGAAATATTAGCAAAAATGCAACTTAATGTTATAAGGACATACATAGCCCTAAAGGGACATGCAGCAGAGCATAAAGGTGTATGTACTGGAAGGCCAGCATAGCAGCATTGGTTTGAGAAGGCAGTTAGCTTAGTGACGAAGAATATGGATCCTGGAGTCAGGCTACCAGGGTTTGGAGCTTGGTTTTGGCATAGAAAAGTTGTTTAGCTTTGATAACTCTCAGATTCATCGTCTACACAATAAGGATAAATGTAGTATCAACCTTACAAACTGGTCATGCAGATTAAATCATATAATCCATGTAAAGTCCACAAAATGCCAGGCACACAACAAACACTCCTTAAAATACTGCTGTCTAGGGCTAAGTGGTATAACATAAAGAGAAGAGTCCCAGCTTTTCCATTCATAGCTGGGTGAGTTTGTGGAGTCCCTTATCTCTAGGATAGAGGTATTGTTTTGCATGCTTGTAAAAAGAGAATAATTAATATTTGCCTCACAGTGAAAATGTTACTGGGAAAGAGAATAAGAACATGTAGGCAAAAATATTTTGTAATAAGTAAAGTGTTAAACATACATGGGTTATTATTGCACTTAACAATTCCCTTATTCCCCTTTAAAGAGATTTGGCTGCCTACATTTTTGACTGCTGTATTTGCAAATATATTCTCAGCACTTAAACCAATGATTGACACATTGTAGTACTCAATAAATATTGTTGAATGAACATGTGAATACCACAGTTCTGTAATTCTGAAGTTCATTTCGTTAGGCCTTTTATCTTCTTGAAATTAGTGTAGATGAAGAATCTGAAGAGAATTGTCACCTGTACTGCATTAGTGTTCTATTGCTGTGCAACAAAATTACCACAAACATAGTGACTCAAAACAACACCATTGTAGGTGTGAAGTCTGGCACAGTATTTGAAGTCTCCCAGAATGAAAGGAAGGTATTGGCTGGGCTGTATTTTCCTCTGGAAGTTCCTTCCAAGTTCAAGTTGTTGGCATATTTTAGTTCATTATGACTGAGTGTAGAACTCATGCTCCCACGTCCTTACTGGTTATCAACCATACTGCTCTCAACTCCTATAGGCTACCCATATCCCTTCGGATGGGGCTCCCTCTATAAGCAGTTCGTAATAGAGGGGCAGCAGAATTTCCCTCATATCAAATCCCCCTCATGCTTCCAATCTCTCTGACTTCTTCTGCTCATCAGTGAGAGAAAAACTCTCTATGTTTAAAGAACAAGTGGATAATCTTCCTTTTGATATACAACCAAGGGAATGATCTCTCATCCTGTGCAGAGGTTCCACCCACGCTTAAAGGGAAGGGAATTATACAAGAACAAGTATCACTGGGGTCATTCTTAGAATTCTGCCTGCCTCATACACTATATTGTAGCAACAAAGAAAGTCATAATACATTGGTGAAATTTTTTAAAGCTGGTAATAGAACACGTGTCCAAGATGGTCCTTTATTTTTTTTTAATTGATGTGTTTAAACATGCAAGAGGAAGGTCTGGCAGGCTATAGACACTAGCCAGTTCCCAGTGGTTATCCCTGGGGAGTGAGAATAAGTCTGTCACAATAAATATACTCTCCTTACAATTAAAAATAATAATAAGAGGGAAAAGTGTTCCTTTCACTCTGTTTTTCATCTTCCTAAAATGTAAATTCTAAATACATCTTTCTCCTCCATTTTAATTTGGCTCACAAATAATGCAACAGAGTAAAGTTAAATAATTTCTTCCCCTTTAAAGCATCTTTCTCCAAGAGTTTAGCAGATATTTCCTTATTAATCATCCTGAGTTCACACACCATGCTTCCCTAGATTCTTCCCTTAAGGTTCAGAAGGCACTGTTTTGCTGGTCCCAGGGGCAACAAAAACTTCTCAGCTCTGCAAACCTTACTCTTCCACACTATGGTCTCAACACTGTTATTTTTATCAAGTAGGATAGATCTTGTCTACTTTTTTGTGCCCAAGGAAGGAAAATAAAAACTCAGAAAACCCTTCAATTTAAAGAAAACTACTGTGCTGTACCCCAGCATAACTGCGCAAAGCATGTTTGCAGCAGTAGATTGGATTAGCTGTCTATTGTACAATAAATGAGTTAGAAATCCAAGCAGTAAGTGTGCTGACATTTTGTTGTAAAATTCATGTGTCAAGAAGTCTTTGACAAGCAGTATTTCCATACTTAAATTGAGCAATGGATTGAAGCCTGAAAAAAAGCAAAGAGAATGTATTCTGCAGTTGTCTCTTAAATTGTGTTACCTATTGATAGTTTTCTACCATGGAAAAAGCAATCCCTCCAATATAAAGAGATTGCAAGCCCAGAAAACAGACTCTAATTAAATCAGTTATGTTGCATTATATCATGTGAACAATGCGTGTCTATGGCAATCTTTCTATGGATAAATTAAATTAAACTTATTTATAATTCAAATGTATATAAACATGGGCTACTTCATACATTGCCTGTCGTCTGTTCAAAACAGCTCTGAACTCTAAATATAATGGATTCATGTGTGGGGTACCGAAGAAATTTTATAACATATTTAAACTTCATTTTGATTTCTACATGGTAAGCCTCTCAAATAAGCTAGAAATAGGCCAGAATTGGCTGTTTTATGTGCTTCAATACCAACCCTTACACTGACTATCTACTCTTGTACTTTCAATAATAATTTTCTTATTTGCCTGGGTATCCCATCTTTAACTACCCACACAAAGTTTGATGGCTTCACACTTTTTGAAAATACCACAGCAATATAACACATAAATCAAAAGCAATACCAGCTAAGCAGAGTCAGTCACCTTGAGTAACTTTCCTTAACTGCCTACTAAGGTTAGGAGTAAGATAGATCTTTCAGTGTGTTAGCTGTGTGTGATTTTATTTTTGTCACTATGATAACAGATTTTTCATTTAAAAATACATGTTTCTTCTTTACAAAAATATATGTAAATTTTTCAAAGCACTGAGCAAACATGCATTTGACCATGCATACTTTGAAAAACCAAAAGTGCTGCATAAGCTTTAAAAATTATCAATATTCCCAGTGTTTAACTTCTAAAAATATGTTGGGTGGTAAGTGAAGCTGACTTTTCTAGTTTTTTGTTTTGGTTAACTAAAAGATGGGCTCTAGTGTTCTATCTAGTACTACCGGTTGGACATATCCAAAGTCATTTCCCTGAATGCTTAATTTATGGTGAGGAATTAAAGACATGGGTTTCTTTAATTACATAATGTCCCTTTAGGGCATGTAATTAGTAAAAATGGAGCAAAAAGATGTTAAAAGACAGAGCTAAGGAGCCGGGCGCAGTGGCTCACGCCTGTAATCCCAGCACTTTGGGAGGCCAAGGTGGACGAATCACCTGAAGTCAGGAGTTCGAGACCAGCCTGACCAGCATGGAGAAACTCTATCTCTACTAAAAATATGTTTAAAAATTAGCCAGGCGTGGTGGTGCATACCTGTAATCCCAACTACTCGGGAGGCTGAGGCAGGAGAATCGCTTGAACCTGGGAGGCAGAGGTTGTGGTGAGCTGAGATCGAGCCATTGCACTCCAGCCTGGGCAACAAGAGCGAAACTCCATCTCAAAAAAAATAAAAAAACACAGGGCTAAAGAAAAAGAATATAGCAAACAACAGAAATAACCATATGTTTGATCCTCAGAGTTCCATTTTTCATGTCAAATAAAACTTTAAATAATAAATATCACGTTTTTTAAACAGCACAAAATCTGGATAATGGAGATACGATTTAATTAATTAAGACAATGCCAGCTACTTTCCCAGATAAAATCTGAAGCCTCAGTGCATTATCACAAAGGACGCTTATTTCTCATTTAAAGTTCAGGGAGGAATGAAGAACAGGAACCCCCACACAGTCATTCAGGGACCCAGGTTGATGAAGGCTCTGCAGTCTTCGACAGCGGACTGCCGAAGTTACCCTGAGAGTCAACATCCAGCCAGCAGATGGAGCAAGGGGAGGAGTGGCACATCACAAATAGTTCACGGGTCAGGTCCTAGGCCTTCTAAAGTGATACTGTGCTATCCACTTCTGTCCACACCCTGTTGGCTTGAACTCAGTACTATAGTAGTATAAATCTAAAGGCAAAGGAGTCTGGAAAATGTGATCTAGCTACGTGCCAAAGAGGAAAGGAACCTGGCTTAGGAAACTGCTAGCCAGTTTCAGCCAAACTACACATGCCCTCTTAACCTTCCATTCAAAAAAGGAAAAGAAACTACAGCAACACAAAAGAAATGTTCTCTTGGCCGGGCGCGGTGGCTCAAGCCTGTAATCCCAGCACTTTGGGAGGCCGAGACGGGCGGATCACGAGGTCAGGAGATCGAGACCATCCTGGCTAAAACGGTGAAACCCCGTCTCTACTAAAAAATACAAAAAACTAGCCGGGTGAGGCGACAGGCGCCTGTAGTCCCAGCTACTCAGGAGGCTGAGGCAGGAGAATGGCCTGAACCCGGGAGGCGGAGCTTGCAGTGAGCTGAGATCCGGCCACTGTACTCCAGCCTGGGCAACAGAGCAAGACTCCGTCTCAAAAAAAAAAAAAAAAAAAAAAGAAATGTTCTCTTCTAGTAGGACAATTTAGTCTGACTTTTCCAGAGCTTCCATTTCTCCAAGCCATTCAAACCCCATTCTTACTCTTATATTGAACGGTATGTCCATTCACATGACATTAGATAAAAAAAAGAATCATAAAATATGGAAATAAAAGGCAGACCAGAAACTTATGCAATTTAGTGCTCAAAAGTTTGTGGGCCAACTTGATTTGCTAATCTACAGTCTGTGCTTCTGGAGAGGAGAAGAAGGGGGAGTTCACAATCCACAAACCAATTTGTGTTGTTTCTGCAACACTGCAAAAGTGCGACTCATGAATATGCTAATGAAATTGCAATGAGAGTTTTGGCACTATTTCATCACCTCAACTAGATTAGAGAGTAATAACACTATGGGTTTACACATCTTCAGAAACTGCTGTGGTAGTAGAAAAAAATGAACCTGTGATATTTATAATGCGACAAAAATTACAACCATGCTACAAAAAAATAATGATAATTATTTTATATGTAAGTAATAGTTTGCAGCACACACACACATACATGCAATAGTTCACTATTAAGGTCTTTCACTGCTTTCCATGTTTTTTGTTTCTTTGGTGTTAATGTGAGTCTCTATTTGTGAATGGGCTCACAACTCTGTGCCTCCTTCCACAGATAGAAAACAAATTTTAAAAAATGAAAATACTGGGGGAAAAATTTACTGGCAAGGCAGAAATCTTCTTTAGAAGCACTTAGCTTTTTTCTTTGATCCCTAAGATATCACCTTAGGGTTCTAGGAACTGAGGACTTCAGTCGTCAAGTTATGTCCATGGACTCTGAGCCTGTCCCATGAATTCAAGCCTATTTAAGAGTTCATGCATGCACTGTTTGAAGGGAGTAGCCTCTTCAACAGGTAGGAAACTGCAATAGAGGCCAAAAGATTAAAGATTAACTGAAAAAGTCTTTAACAGTTTCATTAAGCAGACCCAAGCCACAATGAGCAGTCTGATCACTTTTTCCAAATGGCGTCCAGAGTACCTAATGTGATGCCTCAGCTGTGCAAATCCTCCTGTAATTCAAAAACTGCTCTGCCTCCCACTTGCAAGAAGTTCTCACTAGGACTTATACAAGGCATGAGAACATATGGGGAATAATAATCCATAGGTTCAACAATTTAGAATCCTATCTGATCCCTAAGGGATGAGGATGCTGTTGGTTACATAAACTGAGAGAAGGCCGCTGATATTCTCACTATGTTTTACAAGCATCTCATAAGAAAAGATATGTGGGTTTCTTTTACATTTGTTTAATCAAAAGAGAAGAACTATTTCTTCAGATAAGTGAGTAATAATAACCTTACATTTAAAAAAAAAAAACCCTAATGCTTTTTATAAACATCTCAAGTAATATGAGACTAGGCAACCACTCTTTTAGTATGTTAAATATTAATAATGTATAAGAGTATTAATATATTAATATTAATATGTTAATATATAATAAATAATAACAAATATTAACTAGTAATTAAAATTAATTGAAAATGATGTAATAATTAACTAAAATAATAAATAATAATAATAACAACCTTATGTGTTTTTTTAAAGCCCCTAAATGCTTTTCATAAACATTATCTCAAGTAATGTGAGGCTAGGCACCCACTCACTTAGTATGTTAAATATTCAAATATGGTGAAATGATAAGGCTATTTATATAGAGCTCCCATTTTTCTGATGTGTCCATTCAGTTTGTAATTTTCAATACAACAAAAAATATTTTTACTAACTCCAGTGACACTTTCAGAGTATCCCTTACCCAGAATGCCTTCATTCTGAGGGTGATTAGGCACAGCTAAACTGAGAAGATTTCGCTCATAGAGAAGTTTGTTGAGATCTAGAAAAGTAAATAATTCATTCTGTTTATAAATAGCACTGTACATTTTCTGACTTGTACCTTCTACATACTTATATTTGTGAGTGCACGTATGTGTATATGTGAGTAGATAGATGATTGATTGATAGATAGATAGATAGATAGATAGATAGATAGATAGATAGACAGACAGACACAATCATAGGAGAGAAATGAAACAGTCGAACTAGATATTACCTTTGAGTTAGTACACATTGTGAGTTTTGTGCTTACTTTGATCACAAACACACACCCAAATGCCTTAGGTAATATAGTGTCATAAATTAGCTCTAAGTTGGGATTTAGGAGATTTAACTTCTAACTCAAAGTCTTTTTTTTTTTTTTTTTTTTTTTTTTAGTTTGGTAAGATATGATGCAGTAATACCAAAGTTCCCTTCCAGTTATAAAACTCTGAGTTCTGCCTTTGCTTTGCCAATGGCCTCTGTGATCCTAAACACATCTCTACATTTCTTTGGATCTCATTTTGTAAAGCTGTAAAACTGTCTTATACGCGTGCTACCTATCTCACAGAGATAATGTAAGTGTTCCGGCTGCATTTGTCAATCAGAAATATTTGGATTGTAATGAGATTAATTCAGACAGCATATAATCTAGATGAAAGATATTAGGAAGAGAAAAACAGCACCAAAAAGGATCATTTATATAGATTTATTTTTCTTTATTCCTTTTTTGTCTCTCTTCAGACACACTTTATTTGACCAAGACCTTCAGTGGCTTGGTGTCAAAAATGACTTCAAAAAATAAAGATTGAAAATTAAAAATCCAAAAACTGCTGAAGGCAAAATACTAGCGTGGGAAGGAAAAGCAATGTAGAATTCTCAGGTACATAAAAGAGAAGAATTTCTTTTAATTTGTGTATCTATCAAAAAGTCAAGAACTTTTAGTTCTAGCTGGATCATAAAATAAGCGGCATATTTTTACTCTGGAAAAGTAATATGCTCTGAAAAGCAGAAAATGTAAATGTTATTTCATTTAATATGACCATTTAGTCTATTCTGTTCTATATTCTGGTTCTTAGACTCTTCTGTTAGTAAACCTCTTTGAGAACCTAACGAAAGCTATAGACTCTCTCTAGAAAAATACACATGCATGCGATTTTGCACACAAATTCAGAACCCCACTGGGCTTTGGACCACAAGTTAATACTCCAGATTTACAATGTTACCACCCTGTTTAGAAACTACCAGAGCTCTTGGATGAGGAGAGTCTGAATTTGTGGGGTTATTTACATAAATTTGCATATGCTAGTCAATCTGCTCTACCTCTATGTTTATAAGATAAATTATTTAGTCTGACCTACTCCAATAGTATTCAAATTCAATCTCAGTGACATGATATACGTAAAATCCTTTAGCAGGTTTTTAAGCCAATCAATTTAATCACATCTCACAACCAAGGCATAGCTAGAAACACCCCGGCCAAAATGAAGATCTTTACCCCACGAGCTTTCATACAGTGAAGGTGGGCACACCCTGGCTTGGCCTTACCACAAAAAATGTCCCAGCCCCTTCCTAATGTCCTCTGCACCCTGTGCAGCTCTAGAATGTAATGAAACTGCCCTTGGTAGTTTATTTACTAACCATCAAAGCTATTCTTTCATTACCTTCAGAATGTAATGGTTATTTTATGAAGGCTCATTAAATTTAATGAGATACAGCCATGTTTATTGCCATCCTATAAAAGGAGTGGGGGGAGACCCATCTTCAAACTGACTCTTGCTTCTGTGGAGTACCAAAAATAAAATGTCAGCCATTTCACTGTACTCAGAGCAAGGCACTTAACAAACCAAAAGTTGTTCCCAAGAGTCAAAGTTGATTAGGATCAAGAATACCATTGTTGTTATGATTACTACAATATAGCATTATTAACAATAAGAGCAATAGTCTAGTAATCATAACGTCAATAATAATAACAGCAACTGATTATTGTGCACTTACTGCCTGCCAGGCATTAGCATATTACGTATTCTCTCATTTAATTTAGTTACGTTATGTCGTTAAATATAAAGCCAGAGGGTGCTACATTTTCATGTGTAATCTGAAGCCTCAGTACAATCTAAAGACTGTAAGGGAAGTGGCACCTTGTAAGAGCCCTACTGGAAAAGCAAAGGAGTAGACCTAGACCTCTAGGTCCCAAAGTCAAATCAGAAGAAAACCTAGGCAGGAAATCCAGCTTCCCTCTTAGGGAAAAGTTCCACCCTGTAATTTTGTAATCAGATCTCCCAGGTGGAACATCTTGCCTTAGTGCTCACCTAAAGCAGGGGCATCCAGTCTGCCAATAGTGACAAAGAGCTGAAAAGAAACTGGCCAAGAACTGCTTATACGGAGTCTGAACACATGGAACTTGGAAACAGGAATTGTTGCCTCCATGGTCAGTCAAGTTGGAGTTGAAATTTTTAGCGGTCAACAGTGACTGGGAGACAATAACATTTTGTTGTTGTTGTTTTGCTTTGTTTTGTTTGGCTAGAGTGCAATGGCACTATCACAGCCCACTGCAACCTCCGCCTCTCAGGTTCAAGCGATTCTCCGGTCTCAGCCTCCCGAATAGCTGGGGTTACAGGCGCACACTGCCACATCTGGCTAAGTTTTTGTATTTTAGTAGAGACGGGGTTTCACTGTGTTACCCAGGCTGGTCTCAAACTCCTGAGCTCAGGCAATCCACCCACCTCGGCCTCCCAAAGTGCTAGTACTACAGGCGTGAGCCACTGCGCCTGGCCGACAATAACTTTTATATGGCACCTTGTAGAATGAATTCTAGGTTTCTAAGTTTTATATTTAGTATATGAGAATTAAATTTTATGTTGAAAACCATAATTCCAGAATCTAAATGATGGGAATATTCATTATATTAATTTTGTCACTCAAAAAGAAAAAAAGAAAATGCTACGCAGGCCCTGACGTTAAGTTACTTATCAATTGACCTTGCTTGTCTCCTCTTAAATGTTCTGTCTGTAACCCTGTCCCAAAGGGTGTTCAGCCTCACAGGAACCCAAAGAAGGACAGTCTGTTTTGGAAGGCAGGACAGAGAATATCCATTCCCCTCTGAGCCCAGATTCATTCCACTGAAGAATCTTCCACAGTATATAATTAATATTGTGCATATTGAAAGTAGAAATAGGCGTATGAGAAGATTTCCCTGAAATTTGTGACCTGCAGGAGTCTCAGAAAGTTGCAGTTCAGAGGCCAACCAGAAAAATAATCTAGATAAAGAAAGACTCCAGCAGAATATGTATTTTTTTCTTCAAAAGATTTACTTCAGCCTACACAGAGTAAACAAGTTAACAACCAGATGAAACAAATAGAAAACAGTATAGTGCTGAGATATGGAGTCTGAATAACAAATCCTCCCAGTCACCAGGAAAAAATAACTCTAAAGGAGGATGCTTATCTGACAATTTCTAACAATTCCGAAATTGCACTCAAAGCTACCTTACCAGGATTTTGTTTGCAAGCACCCACATGAGCTCATATGATGTCGTTACAATCTACTGGTCAATTTACTAGGAAAGAAGTTTCTCTCTAGGAATGACAGAGTCCCATAAGAAACTGTCCCTTAGAGAGTACAAATTGTTTTCTTCAGGAACCAAAAGAAACTGTTTAGTAAGTTACTTTTCCCAAGCACAAATATGCAACCTGTGATCTGTTCTTACATCTCACCTAATCGCCAAAAAGAGAACTTCCTAATTGTGGAGATCAGGCATGCCATTTACATTCAGTTGTGTTTACTGTCATACACACTATGGGATAGTTTTATTTTAAAAACACTGATTTATCATCATACTCAATACTTGTTTATTGAAGAGTGGTGTGAGGTAAGTACAAAATGTCATTGTTCTTAGAACCAGAATAGCTATATACATTTCTTAGGCCCCCTGATTCTATCATGTTAAACTATATAAAAGGCAACAGATGCAAGTTAAGGTAAAAAAGAATTTGTAGTTTTAAAATGGTGCGTAATATGATTTATGGAGAAGCATGGTGCAACAGCTTAGAGCCTGAGTTTGCATCCAGATTAATACCTCTGTTAATCTCGGTCCTCTCTTTGAGCCTCAATAGCCTCATCTCTAAAATGAGGATCATAATAATAACTACTTCATAGGGTTATTGAGAGGATGATATGAGATGATGAAAAATATGTTACATAGTGGCCTGGTACAAAGTAAGCTCCCAACAAATGACAAATATTATTGAAATTGGTAAAGGATAATTTAAAAATTATATTTATAAAAAGTTATTTTTGCCATTCTAAGAAATGAGCTAGAATCTCTAAGGAAACTTTGAAAGGTAAGGTAAGCTTGTTTATGCTTATTTAGATGAGGTTGAGTAAAAGTCTATTCCTGTTTTAATGCAGTGATCTAATTAACCTTTTGCCAGGACTAAAATGACCTTGAATTGGTCTTATGACCTCAAATGCTTAATGTTGTTGACTTTAAACAGGCTTTTTGGGATGGTCAGAAATAACATCTGGTGAAATGAGCTAAAGGTCAAAATAATTTACTTTGTAATAAATAACAAATATGCTTTGCACTAGCTGCTTACAAATAGAAAGAAATGCATAAAATTCATTTGTCAAAGCAAGAAGGTAAGGTATTACATAAGGAATATAGAATCAATCAAAAAATTCCAAAAAGGATCCAGCATTGATTTTTAGTCTCACATCACTTATTTTATACCAGGAAGTGATTAAATTATTCATTTTTATAAACTAAAGAAATACATTTCCAACTAACATTAAAATGAAGTAAAGATGAATCTAATTAAACAACACTGATTTATCATCATAAACATTCCTGTCTCAGACAGAGAAATCACTGAGCTATAGTGAAATGGAAAAGATAAATGTGGCTTGTGAAAATGTCAGAACTGAGAACTATATGATTTCTAAAACTCTTTCTTGTTTTACAAATATTTATGCTTCAAAAACCAAAACTTTAATGGGCATCTTTCACATTATCCACAAACTTTAGGGTGAATGACTCAGCCTGTTTTATCAATAGAACCATGTTTAGAAGATCGGTTTCAAAAGAGAATCCCAACTAAGAATAGCATTACATTGTTTCAGCCATAACCAATAAATACAACTACATCTGATTTTTGTGCCTCTTATTGAAATCTCGTTGACTTTTTTCAGACGATTAATTTAGCAGATTTCTTTCTATTCATATAACTGTAAGTTGAGTTTCATTGCTATGTAAGAATTATTACTTGTGATACAGCACAAGTAGCCATCGCTTTTTATTTACAAATTCTGTTCATCAACTTTCACATTCATTTCTGTTTGAAAGGGACAGCAAAAGGAAGGCATGAAAGCATTGAAATATACTGATATGTGTGCAGTCTGGAGTCTTTATTCAAAATGAAATCAAGTTCAAATGCCTGCCTGCCCAGCATTGTTAAGGAAGATTTATAAGGCACCTCCTTATTGAAAATATATCCAGCATCTCCCTCTCCCCTGTAATAATTGTTGAGCTATTTAGTCAATATTTGGCTTCTGTGCATAGTTACCCACATTATGCAGAGCCACTTTATGCCTCTAGTGATCATGTAGGGCCATCACTCCTCCTTATATTCCTCTAAGTTCAAATGTTTACCTCTGTAGCGGGCTCATTCAGTTATCATTTATATCAGTTATTGGTTAGAAGCTGATCATTCCAATCACTCCAATTTTTTATTGCCCCACATCATGGCCAATCCTTCAAGTGGTGTTTCAGAGCCTACACCGTTTCTTCTGGAAAAAAAAAAATCAAGCTATACGTGCCAAAAATTTGTAGTGCATTATCATTTGTAATGTCCTAATTATTTTACATAATCAATAACATCAAGGCACTTTTCTTGGGGACTTTCTGTTTATTTACATTTTATTCCACACACGTCAGCTTCCATCAAGAGCAAAACCGATTTTCTTGTCCTGCATCTGCTCTCAAGACAACCTTAATTCACCATAAATCTATTTGTGTTCACTACATAGTTAGACCCAGTTGGTTATGTTGATATAATCCTAGGGCCAAACATGTCTTGATCTACAAAACGAGACTTAAATATAACTTGGTGTGCTACCCTGATGATGACCATGGTGACCGGAGGTAGTGTTTCATTTCATTGTTGTTATTTTTGCAGAGGTCTCTGTTTATGATGTGATGCATTTGGGCCTAAGCACATTAGCTGCATTATTCATTGGGTACATTTGTCAGAACATGCATGTGTATAAAGAACTAATGATCCATATTAAATTAATGGCGCTATAAAAAAGAAAAATACTCCATACAAGCAGCTATGTCAGAAACTACAGACTTTGATAAACCATAGAAAGGACCTAATCAGATGAAGCATTGGACTGTTCTGTCTCCAAAATTACATTTCTAGAAATGTACTTGTACACAATGTTGGTTTTATTAAAACAAATTAATTCAGTCATTAAGGAATCATAAGGCAAGTGTCTCATAAGTCAGGACCTCCAGTGTAACAAATTGATTAAATGACTGTGTAATAGTCTCTTTAAACAAATCTAGTGTAACAAGTTAATAGATCTGCTCAATTACCATCCTGGGGTGATGAGGATGTGGACGACTCTCTCATTAAATCTGGGAGATTGTTCTTAGGAGTTTTTTCCACTTTTCTCTCTCTTTTTCTGTCTAGGCTGTATTATGTTCTGGATTTGAGGCTCATTTTCCAGCCTCTGAAAATTGATTGTTCTAATGGCAATTAAAAATAAAAAACTGAATTTGATGCTGCTGACTTCTCCAGTGGATTTGTCAGCTGCTGTTGCAAACCAGTTTGCTCATGCGTGGTCTCTCTCTCCCTCTCTCTTTTTCTGTCTCTCTTCCTCATTCTATCTCAAGCCTAGGCGTCTGCTGAAGGGCTGCAGGGCACCACCCATCGGCCACCACTCTGTCTTCAGTAACTAAAATAGCAAAATCTCTCTCAGATCAGGCTAGAGCTCTCCCCGGTTTGGCAAAATTTGTAGCAATGCATTCTAACCTGGGAAACTTGGGCGGCCCCAAGTGCCAATGCCAGGTGAGGGGTGCGGGCAGAGGGCATTTAAGTTTCTTCTGAGTCGAGAGCTAAAATCGTTCTTTTTTTAGCTACGGATTGATTTCAATGGGAAGTTTTTACACCGGTTTCCACATATGAGAGGGAAATTTGCCTACACATCCACGGGCCTTCTCAACCTCTCAACCTTCCTGCAGAGGCAGGGAGGGAAGAGGGATCCCAGAAAGTACTAGAGGTGGGTGGGGCTCCCAGTGAGGCAAGTATGGAATGAGAGTGGCCAAGATGAGGAAGGAGGTGGGGGAGTGGAGAGGAGAGAGGGAGGAGCGTTTGGGCCATAAACCCTACATCGAAATCTCTCAAGCGATTCTTGCTTTAAGAAAAGCAGAGCCCCTTTCTCTGGGGTATGCTGAAATCCTTTTATAGAAAGATGGTAGCCGAATGTGGAGGAGCTCAGGAAGCTTCCCCTCTCCTAACTCCAGAGATGCCAGTCCAGGCTGGTTCTGGGTTTGAGACAGTTCAGAGTAACTTCGAGGCTCTACCTTTCCTTGCAGAGTAACTTCCAGGCTCTGCCTTTCCTTAGGTGTTGATGCCCATGACATCCTTTCGCCAAAGGCCTTGGGAGAAAAATCTATTACCCCACTGCCATTTTGTTAAGTGTTTGCTCCTGCGATGTGACCCTGCCACTTTATCTGTTGGTTTTTATTTTCTGAGTGCATGTTGCCCATATGTTACTCTAATAGTTGCTATAATTCTTGAGCAATGGGGCTCGTATTTTACGGGGCTGAATTAAAAAGAATGCACTTTAATAAAAACCTGAGCAATACACTAATGGCCTGACATTGATGTATTTGCATAGAGATGAATTATACGGGCCTACTTGACACGACTTTTAATAAATGATTGAGGAGGTTATTATAAGGATGCACTTTGGTGTGTGTTAACAGGTTATTTTAGTGCATCTATAGCCAAAATTGGGAGCAATGCAGTCCCGCGTACAGTCGCAAGATACTTTTTTGTCTTATGTCTTGTGACATTTATTGGGACAGCTCCGTCCCGATATTACAGTCACAAGCTACATTTTATTAACCATCAGTAACGTTAACTGTGAATGGAATCGAGAAATGAAAAGAAAAATGAGCGCGCCCCCCCCCATATACCTCCACCCACATTAGATCTCAAGGTAGTCAATAACGAGTGTTTGATACCAGGAGCCCTCACTTCAGAAGTCACAGAGAGCTGGTTACACTCGCATAGAACCGGGCAGGGAAGGCCGCCGTTCTCGCCAGAAACCGCAGGGCTAACTACTGAGGAGGTGCGATGAGAAACCACCAAGTTAGAAATTGTCAGCGATGCGGCTGATTCAGGAAACTGTCTGTCTGGGTCCGGGAGTACGAAGATCTATAAGAACCTCTCTGCACACAGAAATCCAAGAGCTCACACGCTACTTAGATGAATTAAGCACCCAAGAGGATATATTTGAATACCAGCTTGCATGTGCACTCTTTTGTCCTGCTTGAATTTCTTTTCTCCATGTGCATGTACTACCTAGCAAAACATAAACAATACAAAATTATGTGTAACTGAAGGCGGCTCTGCCTCCCCTCTCTCTGTCTTGGGGAGATTGTTCAAACGCCCTCGCTTGTGGGGTTTCGGAGACAGAGACTCGAGCCCCGCGCGTCCGCGCCTCCGCGCCTCCGCGCCCCCGGCGCCGCACCCTTCCACCTGCTCCCGGCAGGCGCGCTGCGGGACAACAGCGCAGATGCAAACCGCTTTCTCGCAAGGAAAAAGGGAGTGGAGGAGAAAGTTTCCTCCCCGAGCCGGGGGAGCAGCAACAGATCAAAGGTCGGGGGCGGGTGGAGTGGGGGTGGGGGGAACCGCGGGACGCCCTTGCTGTGTGCGTTTCGGGCGGCCTCACAGTGCCATTCTGCAAGAGAACCTGCTATCTCGAAAAGCTTTTGCCACCGCCGACTAAAGCGGGAGGGGGCAAGGGGCTCTTTCTGAGGCGGCTCCGGATTTGTGCATCCCCGCAGTGCGGCACCCGCAGTCTTGACTTCCCGGTCTCTGCCTGAACAGATGTTTTTGTCCCTCGCGGAGACTTGTAACTGATGTTGGGGACAGCTAGTGGACAGTGCTAGCAACCTGTATCTGTTCTAGAACATACCTGGTGGGAGCTGCGGGGTAGGGTGGAGAGGCAGGAACGCAGGGAGACTGGGGCAGGGGACAAATCAAGGTGTGTGGGTAAATGTGAACATACGAACACACGTGTGTACACAAGTCTCTAAATGTGTCATTCATTACGTTTTTTAAATGGTCAAGTCCGGCCGGGCGCGCTGGCTCACGCCTGTAATCCCAGCACTTTGGGAGACCGAGGTGGGCGGATCACCTGAGGTCAGGAGTTCGAGACCAGTCTGCCCAACAAGGCGAAACCCCGTCTCTACTAAAAACAAAAAAAAAAACAAACAAAAATAGCCGGGCGTGGTGGCGGGCGCCTGTAACCCTAGCTACTCAGGAGGCTGAGGCAAGAGAATCACTTGAACCCGGGAGGCAGAGGTTGCAGTGAGCCGAGATCGCGCCACTGCACTCCAGCCTGGGCAATAAGAGCGAAACTCCGTCAAAAGAGAAAAGAAAAAGAAAAAGAAAACAAACAAACAAAAAAACAGCATAGATGTGGTTGCCTTTTCGGTTTCAAAGTAATAACCAAGCAAGGAAGAGAGAAGACTGAAAACTACCCCCCGGAAACTAGCACAGTGTGCCCGATGTCTTTATCCCAGGAGCTCGGGGAAGAGGGCCCGCACCGGTATGCGAATTGCAAGGCCCAGCCTTCCCCAGCGACGCTCTGGCATCCGCTGTCCGCGCGCTGTACCTCCGCGATCCAGGGGACGCCCAGTGCACCAGGCCCTTCCCCTGGGTCAGCGGAGGCGCAGGGCGTTGGCCACATCAGAGGTGCAAATTTACCCCGGGCCCAGGGGAGAATGGCAACCGCGTCCGGTACTCCACCCGGGGTGCGCGTCAGCGTTGGAGAGCCTGCCCGGCCTGCAGAGGGCGCAACAGGCACCGCTGGGTAGAGCCGGGCACCACTGCTTCCAGGATCCAGAGCGCAGAGCTGCAGGCCAGACCCACTGGGGGCGTGCCCGGCGTGGGAAGCTCAGGCTGGGTCTCCGAAGCTTGTCCTGAAAACATCGGAGGTAGGGAAAGTAGGGAGAGCGTGCTGTGCTGGGCTCCACCCTGGACACCCCAGTTTCGTTCTCTGCAAAACCACGCCTCTGGCAATGCTCTTGGAACGGCGATACCCAGGGATGATGGTACCACCGGTCTCGGCGGGACCTCCCGGGAACTTGTCCTGCGGGAGGGAGTCCAGCTGGCCGCCCACTGGTAGCAGCAGTGGGTGGAGCGTACAGACTCCGAGACCCGCGTGTGTCCAGCACCCCAGGCTGAGGCTGCAGGGCCCCCGGGGCCCGGAGCCTGCCCCCAGCACGAGGGAACTGGGCCAGGTGTGGCGACCAACGTCCTAAACCCAAACAGACTTCGTTCGGTCGGGCTCAGTAAAGAATTTGCCTAAAGGTAGAAACTGGACCAGAGAAGGAAACACAGTGCCGGGCACATCCAAGCTCACTTGAATTTCCTGGGCCTTGACATCCCCGAAAGTAGACGCAAGATGTATTATCAAGAACCTGGTGGCGTGTGGAGACTAGGTCCCCGAGATGCGCCATGACTGGATTTCAGCTCAGTCCAAACTGTGGGAGGGTCGCAGAGGAGAGAACACGCAAGGAAGGGTGTGTAAAGGAAGGGACAGGTGGACAACTGAAGGCAGCGACAGCTGGACAACCGGTCAGCGGCCACAGATGCCATTTCCTGCCCTTGAGGGGGAGGGTGGAGCTTCTGGGAAGATCCGGGGCCTGCAGCGCCCTTTCCACGAGAGTCGGCGCTTTAACAGATTGCGCGATGGATACAGATGTCTTGTCGCAGACGTGGTGCCGTCTGGGCTTAAAGCCGTCGATAAGCAAACTACAGAAGCCAGCTAATCCCGAGCGTTCTAATTGCCTTAGTCCTGGGATCACCCACTCAGCAAGTTCAGCCATGAAACCCGCCCTCATAGACACGCGCTTGCCCTCTCGTCCCCCTTGCACCCATTGGACTCGATGCCCCAGCGTGTGCAAAGAGGGCCAGCCTGAGCTTCTGTATGGGATTCTCCTGCGGGGTTGGGAGAGACTTGTTCCGGAGCAGATGAGAACAACACAGACAAAACCGCATTTTTTGACTCCTCGTTTAATCAAGACTAATTCCGATTTGTCTCATTTTGACCTTTGTCGTGATTGAAAGGGAATAGTAACCCCTACAACTTCTGCATGTTTTCTTTCCAGGCCCTTTTAAAACCAGAGTCGTTCCTGGGAGCTCCAGCCTTTAGGTCCTTCAGGTCTCTCCTCACCTAAAGGGGAAGTTCTGGGAGGCCCAGGCCCAGCACAGCCTCTTCAGGCATTCGGAGAGATTCTATAGCTCCTTCCTGTAGGTGGGACCACAGAGCACATTCCAAACTCTTCCCATAGGAACAGTGGTCCCAGTCCAGGAAGTCTTTCCCTCCACATAAGGACCTTTTCCCCCCGGGAAAAGCAGATTTCCCTCATTCTCTGCTTTTATACCCACCCTGCTCTTCAGAGAGCCTGGTTTGTGCCCGCATTGAGCGAGAAACGCAGGGTATGGGAAACGGTGAGTTTTCTGTCCAGCTGGATAGGAACAGATAAAATAAGACAGCCGGGAGTTCAGCTGTGTGACTGAGCCCGGAGGACCACCACACCATTCCCCATTCCTATCCAATTCCCAGTCATGGGGTAGAGGACACCAGATTCTGAGAGGCACAGGACTACACCTAAGGCTTTTCCTAGCCTCTCCTAGACAGCAGGGTGTCTGTTGCTGTAAGTCAGCATGATAGAAAAAGCACTGAAGAAAAGGAACTGAACGATGAGGCCATTAAGGTAGAATACATACCCTTTTTAGGGCACAGGGGCTCCTAAATACCCTGTTCTTCTGGGGGAAAGGGAAAAGAGTGGACTAAAAGAAACAGCCTAATTGTAACATTGGCCAACAGGGTAGGAGGAAGTCGACTTCATCCCCCACACCACCAGTGAAGCCGCTGCCACCTGCAGAAGGTTCTGCTGCAGGCCTCTCAAACCTTACTTAGCCTCCAAGGATCAGTTCACCAAGAAGAGTCTCTAAAGATGCAAAAGTCTCCACCCTGCATCCGGAGTTTTCAGGCACTGAGAATAGAATGAGGCAGACATGGAAGGTGACCGAGAAATGCTTCCAAGTCTTAATTAGAGAGAATCCTGTAACACTAGGAAACTCCAGTTAAAACATTTAGGAGTTAGTTGTATTTATTTATCCCAAATTTTTGTCTCAAAGAAACTACTGTTGGAAATCTAAGTTTGGTATTGCAGCTCCTCTGATGGAGTCTGTGAGAGACATGAAATTCATCCATTTGCTCCTTAAGCTGTGCATGCTTCTTTTTCTAGCAGTTTGTCAAACTATTACATGATAATCAGATGTAGAAGGGTGCAGTGGCTCACGCCTGTCAACCCAGCACTTTGGGAGGCCGAGACAGGCGGATCACCTAAGGTCGGGAGTTTAAGACCAGCCTGACCAACATGGAGAAACCCCATCTCTACTAAAAATATAAAATTAGCCGGGCGTGGTGGTGCATGCCTGTAATCCCAGCTACTCAGGAGGCTGAGGCAGGAGAATCGCTTGAACCTGGGCAGTGGAGGTTGCATTGAGCGGAGATCGTGCCACTGCACTCCAGCCTAGGCAAAAAAGAAGACTACGACGACGACAAAGGAGAGACTCCTGATGGCCTGAAGATCATTTCTTTCCGGAGTAAAATAAGGGAGAGAGTTGCATTAAAGGTCTATCATTTTCTTTAAAACCATCAAGAGAATACAAAGTTTCCTATCACTTCTTATGGGGTGTGTGTGTGTGTGTGTGCGTGTGTATGTGTGTGTGTACCTGAGCATGCACAATGTCCCGAGGATACAACAGGAAACAAGCAGTATGTGACCTTATGCCCTCAAAGTCTGACTATTCCAGGTCTAAAAGTTTTCCAAGAGGTAGTACTGCCATAGCTCTGTCCAAATTGTCACCCACTTTGGCCTATCAAGTCTCTCTGAGGCACTTTCTTCTCCTGGGCAAAACAACACAGCACTATACTACAGATGACTGATAGATAGATAGATAGATAGATAGATAGATAGATAGATAGATAGATACTATTCACTTGGAAACCATCATGGCCCTTGCAGGTAGAGCATGGGTCCCTGGCTGACACAGTCACCTTAAGTGTGCTGACAGCAAGGGCTCTTGGATTCATCCATTTGTCCCTTACTTTCTGTCTAATGGAAGTTAATGACAACGTGCTGATTTCATATTGGCCTTTGCAGTCCCTTTTTTCTCTTTGAATTCTGTTTATCAAGAAGACCTAGACAGGCAGTGAGATTGCTTTTTATATCAGAGGTACTGAAGCCCAAGTTTTCAACTGTATTTGCTGTTTGTACTGTTTCCCTGGTCCCCTGGCTTCACTCTGCTTCTGGTAGTGTTGGGAGGGGTGTGCAAAAGTGGAGTAGATGGTCAAAGAGGAAGAACCTTCTGCCCATCAACTTCAGTTGGCAAGTAAGGCCCAAATTCACACTGCAAAAAGCAAGGTCTACGGGAGCTTTCCCTCTTAATCAAGAGCTGGTTCCCCTGACTCTTAGGGGTCTTGCTCTATTCTTTTAAGGGCTTGCTACCTCCCTCCCTTTCTTATGCTCCAGGAAATCAACTGCAGCTTTAGCACCTCTCACCCACTCCCCCATCTCCTGCCTTCTTGCAACCTTGATTCTCTCAAAAGAAAGTCATATCCCTAGTTTTCAAAGGAAAGATAAAAGGGGCAAATTCCAAATGCTCACTCCTAACTTGAAATTCGGTGTCCCTTCTTTTCTTTGTGTCTCTTTTCTTTCCCTGAGGTTTTTGTTTGTTTCTGGGTTTTTTATTTGTTTGTTGTTTGTTTGTTTTTTATATTTCCCATCATCCAAGCAGGCAGAATAATGTTGGAAGTGTGTCTCTGGCCGCGTCTTGTGGAGAGAAGATAAGTAGTACTGGCTTGTGAATCAGATCCAGGTTCTGTCCATGTCTGAGATTTCTTCATGGGAAGCACCAGTTATGACATATTTAGCCAAACTACACAGCAATATTACAGGATATAATCATCAGCTCTTACATTTGTATGTCACTTTATAAAGACTTTTTGCTTTTGAGTTTCACAACAACTTTGTGAAAGTTTAATTGACATAATTGTATAGAGGAAGAAATGTCTGGGATCAAGTTACTGGCAAAAAATAGAAACCAGCACTAGGGCTCAAGTCTTCTCTCCCTAATGAAGTTAACGGTGGTGCTTCCTTTCATACCACATAGTGTCAGTCTGGTGGCATTTTCAAATGACTTTAAGTAATCATGAAAGATGCCTTCTTCAAGAATCTTTACTTTCAATAGACTACTGTTTATCCAGAGAACAAAGATAGGTCTATTAGATATGGTATTGATTATCTGTGCTATGTAACAAATTGTCCCAAAATTTAATGGCTTAAAACAATAAACATGATCTGACACAGTTTCTAAGGGTCAGGAATCCTGGTGGGTTCAGCTGGGCGATTCTGCCTCAGGGCCTAGCATAAGCCTGCAGTCAAGATGTTGACCTGGAGCTGCCATCCTGTAAAGGCTTGCCTGGGACTGCAGGATCTGCTTCCAGGTTTCACCTACACTTCTTACAAGTTGGGACTGATTTTTCAGATGCCTCAGTTCCTTACCACATGAACCTCTATATGGGGGCAACAATGTAGCTGGCTTCCTCCAGATCAAGTGATCCAAGAGAAAGAACAAGGAGAGTAACCTACACTGTATTCACCAGAAGCAAGACCCTGAATTTAACCTATACCCAGGAACACAGGAATTAGGATCCATCTTTTAAAGGAAGAAATAAAAATAATTTTTAAAATATTCAAAAACCACTTCAGGTAGTCAGGCTTTAAGGTTCACATAGAAGAAAACCTCCTTTGCTGTCATAACTTCTCTTTCCACTTTCACTTTTCATAATCTTTCCTTGGTTGCACAAGATAGCAGGGCTAGAGTTAAAGGCAATCTAAGATGGGGCCTTTCTTGATGGTGCTACTACTGCTGCTGTTGCTGCTGGTATGATGGTGATGGTAATGACAACAATGATGGCTACAACTTTCATAGCTTACTAGGAGCCAGGTACTATTCATATATATTAATTCATTTCATTCTCCAATAATTCCATGAAGTAGGTGCAATTATCATCCCTAATCTACCTGTGGAGACCTGCTCTCAATCACTATATGATCTCTTGATCATTGTGATCTTGTGGCAAGGATGAAAGATTCCTTATACACTCTCATTCACTTGAGACCATTTGGTTTTGAGAATAAAAACTGACAAATCCTTGCAGACCAAGTAAAGAGTACAGACAAGGAAGAAAAATCTAGGGTAAAAGGAAAAAATTTCCAAAATTATTTTCAAGAGCTGAGCCACAGCATAAAACGCAAGGGCCAAAGCTGGCAAATTATAAATAGAGAAATTACTATAAACCGTGGACTCCTGTATGGAGTTCAGATTAAAGACATGAAAATTTGTTGAATGTCTTTGTTTGAAGATGATTAGACCATGTGGTAATAACTAAGTCAATGGATTTTCAGCAATCTTAACTTTCTGTGGTCTATGCACATAGATTTGTCCCAAACAATTTATTGATGATGGACAGTGTTTTCATAATGTATCCACTCAACCCCCCAAAAATAAAATTATATGTTACAGAGATAAAAGAAATTTATAGACCAGCTTACTTCCTGATTTTGATATATCTGTCCCTTATAATAAGTAAATACATAGGATAATTATGCCTCATAATTTCTTTTGGCTTTCCTGAGGTAGACATAGGCAAAATGTTTTACCAGAAGGGTGGTAAGGCCCCTCTGAAAAAATAATTTGCACTTATTTAAATTACATAGTGAAAACTCTTTCCTGACAATGAGGAAGCAATCCATTTTCAAACATATCTTCAACCAAACTAGCCCTTATTCAAAGTATACTAAAATAGAAACTCTGAATGAAACTTCTACTTCAGAATTCTGGTCACCCACCAGTAGATAGCAAACACCACACAGACATTATGCTCTACTCTTTAAAGTCTTCAAGTATGTTAGTCAATAGAAGTGGCTGCTTTGGAGCATCAGAACAAATGATGCACATCTAAACTTTTCATCTTTGGGTGACCAATGTTGGATCAAAGGGGAAGACTAGAGAGTGAATCCACTCTCAGATAAACTTTCAGTTTGTGGAACAACTCTAAGCCAATCTCTGGAACACTGAAGGCTCAATTTCAGGAAAATATCCTATTCCTTAGTCATCCTGCTCAAACCATCATTACTCCCCATTCAAACTTTCCATTAATAGGCTGGGAGAGAGAGTTATAGTGCTGTGTTTTCTACAGATCTTAAAAGGGGCTACATTAGGGAGAATATGCTTCTCCCTGAAACTCACAGTCTAAATGCTATAGAAGAAAAAAATGCACACTTTCCTGTCAAAAGAAAAAAAAGGAATAAAATAATTGCCCTGAATAACTGTAAAAAAAAAAAAAAAAGTCACAAGAGGAGGAAAGACCACTTTTTGCATGTATCTGTGTGTATGGCAAGAAGGAAGAAATTTAGTGCAGAGAAACTTGTTCGAATTAACAAAAAATAGAGTTTACAGAAGAAATCTACCACTTACCTTTGTTGTTACTACAAGATCCTATTGTCAGTGATTAACAAAGGAGCCACTGTGTCTCTAAACTATTCAGTGCTAGGAGTTCCCTAGTGGAATTTCACCTCGTGTGTGTGTGTGTGTGTGTGTGTGTGTGTGTGTGTGTGTGTCCCTGCTGATCATCAACTTAAAGGACAGGGCAGTGTGGGCAAGTTGATGCTGGTATAATAACATACTCATCTATTAATACACAATATTAGGCTCCAAAAGGCTGCAAATGCACCCTGGTCTCTGTTACCTAGTAAAGCATTTCCAAGAAAAGTCGGTTTGCAGTCCAAATTGCTTACCCACTGAGCAATGAGGAAATTTTGGAAGAGAATCAGTGGTTTTCAGTTCCCCCTCTTCCCACTGTCTCCAAAACAGGGAAAGGAATAGTGGATTAAACTGCTCACAAGCTTGGAAAGCCGCTCAACACACCACAACTTCTGGGAAGAAAGGTATGGAGCTTGAAGTTACAGAATCCTGAATGTGAACCAAAGAGAAAATTATTCATCAAGTGGAAGAATTGAGCCTGGACTTTGGGGCCTAGAAAGAGAATTGAGTAGAAGCAGCGAATGCTGCTGGGACATGTGAGACACAGGTCCAGGGCCCTTCTCTTCCACTCTTTATCTCCCACGCAGCTCCATAGCCTTTTCCTTTTTAGGAAAAGAAACACATACCAACAAAAATGAAAAAGCAGTTTTACCCTTTCTTTCAACACACACACACACACACACACACACACACACACACACCCTTGTTTTTGTCTGTTTTCCATAAGCCTTTTTAAATGCGGTGGTCCATCAGGCCACGTGCTGTGACTTTTTATTTTTAAAGCATGACCCCGTTAGCTGTAATGGTTGGTTGGCAGACTTAATCAGACGCTTTATGGTTGTTAATGCCATAAAATTTTTGAACCAAAATGAAAAATGATTCTTACTCTCCATTACTTGAGCTGTAGAGTGTCTCCTCAGTTTCCCCGCCACACTAACCTTTGTGAAAAACTGTTCTTGTTGCATATAAATGGAAATAAATCAAACCAACCAAGAATAAGAGAATTAGGGGTAAGGTGCCCCCTTCTCTCTCATTCCCAGTTTTACGGGGCCAGTTGCAACTGGGGGCTAGCTGGAGTCCTGCGTGGAAGTAAATTAACTGGAAACCTCAAGCCACTGCTGCAGTCAAGTAGAAAAGAGGAACAAATGCCAGTGTAGCCTGGCCCCAGAGCACAACTCTGGCTGCCACCCACACACCTCAGAGCACATCAGTACTCTGGGTGGCAAGCGCAAAGACCCGTCCGCCCTCTGCAGATTTGCCTGTGGAGTGGAGTCCAGGCATCAGCTTTCACCCTTCTCAGATGCTCAGAATGGAAAGGTGAAGAGCACAGAGGAACACTTCCTAAGGGATTTGTGAGAGTTTTCTTCCCACACCTCTAACTTGGAATAAACGCTATCAACCTGTTTACTTTTTGAGAAAAAGCTTCAATCTTAGTTCCAAGTTTTCTGTGACTATTACTACTATATTACTGCCACTGCTACTGTTACTACTATTATTATATTCTGGAAATAACATTCTAATTGTATTGTGAGTTTTTGTGTTTTTTTTTTTAGAAAGATAAATAAATAAAAAGTTACTTGGCTTTTCAAGGCAGAAGAGGGGTGAGTAAAGGCTAAAAGAAATAAAGTAGAAAAAATGTTCTCATTTTCAAAAATTAAATGATAAAGTACAGTTGCAGGACAATAGGTGATGTGTCCTCCCTACCCACCCACCGCTGTCTTTTTATAAAAAGGGAAAGAAATATAGAGGGAGAGAGAAAGGAAAAAAGGAAGAAGAAGGCAGGAAGGAAGGAGGGAAGGAAGGAAGGAGGGGGGAAGGGAAGGGAAGAAAGGATAAGGGGAGGAAAGAAAAAAGGAAGGAAAACAAAAGAAGAAAAAAGAAAGAAAAGAAGGTATTATTCACAGCGAAAATAGAAATTATCCCAGCAGAGCAAAGCCTCCTTCAAAATAGCTGCTCCTCTGAAGGACACATCCCTTAGTCATACTAAGAAGATGGAAATTCAGAAGAGTTTGAAACTCCCTGAGAACTTCACAAACTAGAAAAAACAAAAAAGAGGACAGATTTTCAGCCCTTCTGTTAAACCGTGCTATTAGCATTGCATTCTACAATAATTTCTCTTTAGGCAATTTCATTTTGTGGAATTTGTGAAAATTTTAGTTTTCAACTATTTTTTACTTTCAAGGGAACAAAACAGACCTATACTTTCTTTAGCCTGAAGAATCTACTGAACTCTATTGATTTTTTTTCTCTTTGAACACAAGCTCATTAACCTGAAACACTAAGGAGGTAATGATATTTCACTGAGCCTGAAACCAAGTGTCTAAAAACAAAAAGATCCCAAAACAGTGATACCGCCCAGGCCTTCCCCCACCCCCCCACTTTTCTTTTCAAATTCAGCTGTAGAAACTATGACATTGCTTTCTTAACCCTAAAAGATTTTTACACCAGTTAAAGGAAGTTTTATTTAAATTCATCCTGCTACAGTAATGTTTAGTAAAATCAAGGCTTCTGTCTTTCCACAATTTCTGCAGTCTTACAGCTACAGGAGGAGAAATATTAGCATCAAATAGCAGTGCTACTCAACCAGCCAGCTCTGCTGCCTCCTCTAAGCTAATCGAATAGGGGCTGACTGAGGAGCTATCTTGGATATATGGAAATGAGCTCTTCCCAACTGCCCCCCAACCCCAGGGACTTCCTGGAAAAGGAAAAAGCGATCACGAAGAAATTAGACAACACAGACATCAGAAGCAGCTAGTTAGCTAGACTAGTCTCTTCAAGAATCGCCATGAGTGGGACTGCATTTCTTTTATTTTCCTATCCAGGAGAATGAGAAATGTGACATCACTCATCCAAAGAAAAAAAAAAATTAAGTAACAGCTATTTCACCCAAGAAACCGATATACCATTTCTTTGTGGTCTTGACTTTTATTATTTGAGATCTCTGATGAGATCAGATGATCTGTACCCTTTCATTCAAGGCAACAGACGTCTTCAAACTGTTTTTTTTAATTTGATTTATCCTTTGAAACAGAAAGTGCATTACATTTAACTGGTCTTGCAAAGGGGATTTTCTTCTCTTTACAAACCGAATTCCTTATATAAATTAATAAATGTTAAAGATGCTAATATATCACCATTATTAGCTTAAAAAAGAAAACAATTTACATATTCTATAGTATTCTTATGATACAAAACACTTCAAATTCAATTACAGCAACTAAATGGATTTTTATGTTTCAGACCCAGAGCGGTTGTAACAATTCCCACCATCTACTTTAACACGCATTTTTATCAGAAAGGAGTTAAATACAAGCTATTGTAGCCCCTCCCTCCCCAATACTTTCTTTAAATCACTAATAAATAGCAACAAACGACTGTGCAATTTCAGAGGAACAAGGAGGCAGGTGAGAGGCCTTCCCTGGTTCCCACGTCTTCCACTTCAAGTCCGGAGGATGCGGGAGCGCAGTGCAGATCCAAGGGGTGGGCAGGGCAGGGCAGGGAGAGAAGAGGTGAAGGGGAAAGGTGAGATTCTGCAAATCCAAACGGGAAAGAGGAACGAGAGGAGGGGACGGAGAAGGTGATGACATTCTATTCTACGCTTCTCAAATGAAGTTCAAAATAAAAGGGAAGGTGTGGCTTGAGTCGCTCTTCAAAGGGGAGGAGAAGAAGGAAGAAGGTCCATCTTTTTATACGAAATTCAAAAAAGCATTTTACATTTTAAATATTCACAATAAAGTAACTTCTAGTCAGTGTAACTCACGATTTATTTACAAAGAGCCTTCAACAGGTTACTTTAGTCGCACAGCAGTGTGTGGGGGGGAGAAACCTCCCTCTTCCCATCGGTGGCAGCGCCCGCCCGCTTGGCTCCGAGGTCCCGTGCGCGATGGGCGTGAACCCTTCCACAGCACCTCTCGGCGCCCCCTACCCCGCCGCCCGCGGGGGCAAAAGCTGGGGGCCAGGGGGACCCGGGCGCTGAGGCCGCTGCCCGCCGATGGGGATAGGACTGGGACCGTGGCCCGGCTGCGGGTTTCAGTAGCGTCATTTACGCAGTGCATTTGGTGCTCTTCCTTGCCTTGTCAACCCCGGAGTCTCTCTCCCCCACATCCCCTCCCACAACTTCCAGGTTAAAAAAATAGATATGTACATCTCAAAAATAGCAAAGGGTCCCCTCAGGCAGGGCCGGGTCCTCCGGGCCCAGAGGGGCGGCCAGGCGCGGCGTGCGCGCGGTCCCCGCGCCCCTCGCGGCCCCAGAAGTGGAGGCCAGAGCCGGGAAGGTGCGGCGGGCGGCGGTGTTCAGGATGAGCTCTCCGGCTCGGACGCGTGCAGTAGGAGGCCGCCGCCGCCGCTGCTGGACTTGTGCTTCTTCAGCAGCTGCGTGATCTTCTCGTCGTCCGAGTTGGGATCCAGAGGCTTGTTGTAGTCGTCGTCCTCTTCATCGTTCTCCGAGGCCCCCTTGAGGCGCTCGGTCTCCGAGTCCTGCTTCTTCTTGGCCGTGGCCATCTCGGCCGCGTGCTTCTTCCTCCACTTGGTCCGGCGGTTCTGGAACCAGACCTGAAGGCGGAGAAAAGGGAGGAGAGGGGAGACAAGGGAGAGGAATTGAACTAGCAGAGCCAGGCCGTGCTACCACCCCTGCATCTCGATGGCCCTCCCGCGGCCCCCCGAAGGCCTGCTGCCCTCCCTTGCAACTCTCGCAGCCCGCCCTTGTCTCGGCCGTCAGTCTCCTTCGCCCCAAGTCGTCCCCCCCACCACTCCCCCGTAACTGGCACCAACAAACTGACCCCCGTTGCCATAGCGATGGTAACACAAGATTATTGAGGTTGTCAGCGAGCGAGTTCTCAAAAGTAAAAACAAAACTTGGAAAGTTAAAAATGAGTGTCCCTAAAAGCGGGTTTACTTTCCTGCCTTCTAGTTTGAAGTTGAAAACTTTTCCCCCTTCATAAAGTTGCCCCACAGTGGCTGTGATTTTATTCCTTATTTACTTTCTTAAATTAAGAAATTTCGAACAACCTGACATGTACTTGCTTTTCGATGTAGATTGTGGGGGGAACGCACAGCATTTGCTCCAATTACTTCTGTTCTCCTTTTCACTTTTGAACATTTGTTTGTTTCACTTAATCTCAGATCTGAATGTGTACAAACATGGTAGATAAAAAATAGCCTCCCTGTTTTTACTTTCAATGTATGGTGCACTTAAAAAAAATACAAACTTCAAATACAAACTTCAAATCACCTTTAATGTTTTTCATAAGCCCAAAGTAAAGCAGAGGCTAGAATTATCATTGGTTATTTTTAAAACGTGAAATATTGTCAATTACATTATTGTCCACAATTGGCATGTCTATTCTTTCAAGTGTTATTTAACTGTGTTCCTGCCCAAGACATTTAACACAAATATTTTTAAGCTTATTCGTGGTGCTTGACATATATTTTACCTAAAGCATCAGCAAGAAGCAACCTATTTTCCAGAGATACTGAATTATCCTCCCTTTATTCTGTCTTCCATTATGTATTTTATCTAGAGAATCAGAATTGTTAAGAAAGTGATCTTTATTTTCTTTACACAGCTATAATAATTCACTTCTAGCCATATAGACATATTTACCGTGAAAAAGGAAGACCTCCAGATTATCGCAGTAGGCTCTGTACCAACCTACTGCAAAAATAATTTTAACTGTGATGGTATCCTAATGGCCACATACAGAATCACTCCTGAAATGTATTTTATGATGGCTGTCCAGGGGGAAATACACTAGCCAGCAGACATGGCTAATGTTATTCCTACTTAATTTAAGGAGCAACAATAGAACTAATGAAAACAGACTCACACCCCAAAGAAACAAACATAACAAACTGAAAAAGAAGGACAAAAGAGACTATTGGAAATACAGGAAACCATCAGATTGAATTTACCCAGCTTGTTCAATCCCTTTATTTTTTAGGAAAAAATTTCTGAAATTTGTTTCCCTGGAAATATACTGTACAACTCAATTATAAGGAAAGTGATATTTTAATTATAAATTGTTGTCATGAATAGTACAAATCTTAAATCTGTTGATAAACTTATTTTAAACCAAATTCAAGCCTATAATTTAGTAATAATCTTGTCAATTCATTTGTAAAATTACTATTCCAAAGCGATTGCCTTAAGCTAAGATAAAAAACAGGTTCATCTATGGTAAGTAGTTAGATCCTGTGGATTTATTTATTTATTTTTACTTGCAAATTAATAGACTAGCCCTGTAATACTGATCTACATTAGGAAATTATATAACTAGTGGAGCCTGAATTGACTAACAAAAACTTGGATATCTCTACAGATAGGATATATAGAAGCTGTCTGACTGACCTGATCTATTCTCTGGGCTGATATTTCATTAATGCTTTTATTCTCTAATAATGGTGAGTCCCCCAGCACATGCTGTTATCTAGATTAACCTAATTTCAAAGGCGGGGGCTTGATTCCTTTTGTTCATCAAGAGTTTGCCCGCCTGCAAGACCCCAGCGTAGTCCCCACCCTCCTTCACTACTCTCAACTTCTCCCCAGGCTCCTCCGACTCGCACCTCCCAGGCGACTGTTTGTCAGTTTGGGGTGTGTGTGTGTGTGTGTGTGTGTGTGCCCATGTGTGTGCGCGCGCGCGCTCGCGACAGGCGCGGTACCTATCCCTCTAGGTGTGCAAGGTCCACTCACCTTGACCTGACTCTCCGTCATCCCCAACGAATAGGCCAAACGAGCCCTCTCGGGCCCCGCCAAGTATTTTGTTTGTTCGAAAGTCTTCTCCAGGGCGAAGATCTGCTGTCCGGAAAAAGTGGGTCTCGTGTGTTTTCTCTTTCCGTCTTTGTCCAACAAAATGGATCCTTGATCTGTGAGAACCAATAAACAACGAGAGAGCGGGGGAAACAATCGGTTACAAGCGGCTGCACTAGGGGAAAAAACGAACTCGAAAAACAATGTTTTGTGGGAAAAGAAAGCTCAGTCTGTGGCGTACACCAGAAGTGTAGTGGCGCTTCCAGCCTAACGGCGCGTCTCCCTTTGCCTTTTTACATCCACCTGTTTTTTAAAAGCCTAGTGTTTGGCGCAGCAGTAAATACCTTCTGCTCAACACCGACGTCAAACAGCTAGGGAGCCTATTGCTAAAGTTTGCCAGAGCCTAATCGCAAGGCCCTATTAAATTGTGCCGGAAAAAGGCCACTCTCGCCTCCTAATCCAGTCGGTGCTCGTTCGGCCCTGGAGCCTTTGCATGAGGATAACTAGATTTTTTTTTCCTTCAACGCTTCCTTAACCTGTGTCCAGGCAACAAAGGGGTCCTTGTTTTTGCACACAAGAGAGCTAAGTCGCCCCCAAGTCTAACGTCGCTGCAGCCGAGGGGGAAAGGGGAGGGGGGGAAAGGAACAGCCTTTGTTGGAGGCCCCTAATACGGCCATCAAAACCGATACAATAGCGTCTCCCTGGCACCCCCGCCAGGCCCGGTTGCCACCGTCCCCGGGCTTCCCAAGAGAACCTCCACTCGGCTTTCCCAACTTCCAGCAGTTACCGCTGCTCAGCCGCACTAAGGAGGTCCGGAGACTTGGAAGAAACTTCGGAGACTCGCTCAAAAGCGAAGAACCGAGCGAGAAAAGAACCCCAGGCTGGGCTCTGAAGTACACCTGGAAGGCTGGAAACCTCCGCAGCGCTGCGGCCGACTGCCCTGAAGACTAGCGCGATCTTGGGGCAACTCAGTATGCCTCAAGCAAGGTCTTTGCGGGATGGCACATTTTCCCCAGGCCGTGTCCCTTCACCTCGCTCTTCCCCTGGCTTTTTCTTGTGTTAAGGTGTTGAGCTCCACGATGTCCCCAAATGTGCCTGGACGCAACGTGTGCCAGCCCCTAGAGTGGAGGCAGGTGGGAAAGCGCTGGCCCAGCGCTGGGGAGCGGCTGGAAGCCCTCGCCCTGCCCCGGGGACGCTGGCCTGTCTTCAGTGGGCTCACCCAGGCCGAGTGTACTTGGGCGGCGAGGGCGAAGAGGTCTCCTCCGGAGGAGACTTGCATGCAAATACACGCACTTCCCGGGCGGTGGAGGGCTCACCGCTGCCGGGCCTCACTGCTTCGAAGAGAGGCAGCGGGTTAGGCTGGCAAAGGCGGAATGGGGCCCTGGACGGCAGGCAGGAGGCGGGAAAGCAGGGATGCAGTGGCCTCTCCTCCCCATCTCTCTAACCCAGGCCAGGCCTGCGGTCCTGGCAGGCCGTTTCAGGAACAGCCAGGGGCTGGGACAAGACACATGTCCCGCACCGCGTTGTGGTCCACACGAACACACACACACCAGCTCAGCTCAGGCGTACTCAAGACTTAGAGAGACGGAGGCGCTCGGATGCAGCCACACGAGCTCAGGAAAGCGAGAATCCCTTTCTGGAAGCCCTAGCCCAACCTAACTGGTGTGATTCCGGCGCTGCCAAACTACTGGGGCTGGCCACAGGATGGACCGAGCGGCATGCACACCAGGGGCCGCGACCCGGGAGTAGGCAGAACAGGCACGGCAGGCGGGCATCGGGGCGCGGGTGGTCGTACTCACGAGGGGTACAGGCCAGGCGTGCGTCCCTCCAGGGTGGGCTCTGCATCACTCCGGGCCAGAAGATGGGCGTCCGGCCGGGCAGCTCAGCCAGCGGCTTGGGGTACCGGCCCACGGCGGCCACCGCCGCGGCGCTGGGGCTGAAGTAGAGCCCGGGCGGCGGCGGCGGCGGACTCAGGCTGCTAAAGCGGGGCAGTCCGGCCAGCAGCCCCGCCGGGGATGAGGCGGCGGCTGCGGCCGCGGCAGCAGCTGCGGCGGCGGCAGAGGCGGAGGAGGCAGAGGCGGACGAGGAAGAGGAGGAGGAGGAACCGGAGGGCGAGGCGGAGGGCAGGGCGGCCCCCGAGGCCACCGGCATGGAGGGCCGGCTCAGGATGTCGTTGATACCATGTGGGGTGGCGGCCGAGAGCTGCTGCGGGGGGCTGCCAAGGGATGAGAGCCCCCCCGTGGCCGGGGGCTTCAGGCCGCCTGGGTTGTGGGTTCCCAGAGGCGGGGAGGGCGACGAGGAGGACGACGACGAGGACGAGGAAGAGGGGGGGCCGGTAGGCAGCGGGGGATAAGCGGCAGGGTACAGCGGGGTCTTCATCTCGGCCATGCTGTGCAGGGCGGCCAGGGGCGGGCTGCTGAGCAGGAATGTGCTCTGCCGGGTGCCCTCCATTGCCCCCACCGCTAACATCCCACGGCCAGGCCGGAGCCCGTAGCCTTGCAGCGAGGGCGATGGCCGGTGCCCCCGGCGGGGCTCTGAGGAGCCGGAAGCGCCGAGGGCGCGAGCGGAGAGGCACTCGGCGCGCCCGGAGGCGAGCTGCCAACTGGGCCAAGAATGCCGCCGCCGGGAGTTGCTCCTCTAGCTGCGCAGCAGAGATGTCCAAACCTTCCACGCAGGAGGCGGCAGCTCGCCGAGAAAAGCAGGCGTCCCGGCGGGCTAGGCAGTCCTTTCGTTCCGCGAGTCCTAGATTCGATCCCCGGCTCTTCTCTCTTCTTCACTTTCCCTAGTTGTTCAAAGTGCGCTACTTCTCATCTTCTGCCCCCGAGAAATAAGCAAAACAAAACCCAGGCTGGCTCCGGAGAGTTTGTAGCAAAGTTAGTTGCCTAATCTCCACTTTGAAGTTGGAGGGTGGGGGTGGCTTGCTTTCTTTGGGGAGGTTCAAAGGACGCCGTGTGCAGCCGGTGGAGCTCCTCTGATCTTACTGGGATGCGCTGCTCTTTCGGCCGGGCGGCTGATTCGCATTCGGCGCTCACCGTGCCCAGGGAGAAAGCGCATCCAGCCCGCGGGAGATCTAGCCTCTGGGCCGGCTTCCTCCGCCCGCGCTGCCCCGGGCTGCTGAGCCAGAAAGGGCAGTGCCACCGATCCCCGCGGCTCCCAGATCCTCACCTCCACCCGCCTTGCCCTCTGGGCCACGGGGCACTGGTATTGCAATATTGAAAAGAAAAAGGGGAAGGAAAAAGCACAGAAAAACAAAAGACTAAGTGTGAAAAGTCTGACGGCTGGGTTTCGGCGCCGCTCGTCAGTCCACCTCTGTAAACGGGCCTGGCGACCCCCGCCCCACCCCCGCGCCCTCTCTCTCCCTCTCACTCTCCGCCTTTGACTCTCCTCTCTGGCATTTTCTTCGCGGCTTCCCAGGCTTCGCTCTTCTAAGTCCTGTCCTCTGGCCAAACTGACCCTCTTCGCGGCTCCTCCGCTCTTTCTCTCCTTTCCTCTCTCCCTCTGGGCCTGACAGTTCGGATGAAGCTCTCAAAGGTAATAAAACATTTGCATCACTCCCTACCCCTCTTTAGCTGGGGGACGAAAGGGAGGGGTAAGTGGGGGACCAAAATGAGAACTTTGAGGGACGTCACTCCGAGGCGGCCGGGGCCGGGGAGCCGGGCGCAGACCGGGGGCGTAACCACCGTGTCCAATAGCGCGCCCCCTCGACCCTCGCGTCGCCCCTGGGGCACGCCCACTCGGGGGCGCCGCGCCCTCTGATTGGCTGAGGCGGGCGAGGCCTAGGGCCGCGCCCGCCTAGTCCCCTCCCGCTCCCTACTTCATTCTTTTGTGGGCGGGGCCAGGAGGGGCGGGAGCTGGCGAGTGGTGCGGTTCCGCGGTGGGGCCAGTGGCCGCCTCAATTAATTGTGTTAAATAAAATGAGAAAGGGGAGGGGGAAGCAGAGACGAAGAGGGTATTACTTTTTAAAGAGAGGAATAATGAAAACTCAGCCCTTTTATGGAAAAGCAGTTCATATTCTTCCCTTGCTTCCCCACTAGCCCGCTCGCGTCATCCTATCCCCTTCCCCCACTAGCTGTGGAGGGCGCCTCACCTCGAACCAAGTCTGGTCCCTTGTAAAATGGAGCTAATGGAGCAGGCAGCCGGCGCAGCCCTGGCCTGGCTCCTTCTTTTGAAGGGATTAATTAAAAGCCATCTGGGCTCTCCCAGAATTGTGTAAATTAATTTGTTGCTCCTTAAGCCTATAGATGTCCTTAATCCCCTTGTAGGCCGAAGGATCGTCCTCTTCCATCTTTCCACCTCCTGCTTTCCTTTTCTGTTCTTTCTCCTCCACTTTATTTTTTCTCATTCCCGAGTTCCCCCCTCCCATCGCTTCCCACCGCGTTCATTATCATTTATGGGTTACTCAATTCCCTGAAAACTGAATCCGTTTAATAGGAATATGTATCTGTCAGGTGATGTTTAGACCTGAGAACAGTGAGGGAGTTTTTTTCCTTAACTTTTCTCCCTTTGATTGTTGTTGTTATTTCTTTTGGGTTTACATGGGGGTAGAATCATCAAAATTCAGGCGGAAACTTTAGTTACAGAAGTAGCTAGGTACGTCCTGGGAACTGTAAGCTTTTGAAAACCCTCTCCAAAACTCTGGCCCCTACTCTCAATTCTAGAGTTGCTACGGGAGATGGAGATGTCCCAGCTCCTGGGCAGTGGTGGTAGGATGTCTATCTAGAGTTTAGGAGTTGAAGGGTGGTTTCCTTTACTCTCTCATCTCTTCCATCTCTGACTGGTCTCTACGTTCCCGACAGGGTTGAACCGCGGACTGGAGAAGGAAAACCCTTTGACAATTTTGGAAATTCAGCATGTTAAAGTAATACACCATTGGAAGGTGGTTGCTACAGCAAATTTGGATGAGATCATTAATTACAATTTTAATGCGCAGAAAATAGAAATAAACGCAACAAATGGCTCAGGAATAAAACTTGATCAGCACCACCGACGGATGGAGTTTAGCCATCGGTGTCAAAGCGTTCATTTGTGTCCAAGCGCGAAAAGCCAGGAGGGCGTACTCCGCTTCGATAACCTTCGCTTACTAAGCACTAGTTTTAAAGGGTCAGCTTGAGCTTGAGTTTGAAACTGGGGGAAGGAAGGGTTATATTTGCCAGTTTTATTTCCTTCTAACATAGAAGCAATGTTATTTGGTCCTCCTCTTCCTTTATCTTTCTTCATTAACTTCACGACTGGTTTAAATCTATTATTTCATGGACTTTAGAATCTGACCTGGGGGAAGGTGAAGTCCTTCGTCAGCATGAATAATGCTAAGGAGTCAAGCCAAGACTCTTGCTTCAGAAGAGAGCTGATGTGCGGACCATCTGCATTTCCCAGCGGGGATCCAGTGCTTGGGTCTAAACCCCAGCGCCCTGCCACCTCGGCCAGGAGGCTGCAGGAGGATGATGGCAGGCATAGCCGGTCCTAGCCTTGAAACTGGGGCGCCTATATCTCTGGCTTCGTTACAAACGAAACCTTTCTCGCCTTCGGACGCTCCACCCTGGCGGTGGCACCCAATCTTCAGTCTCCACTCTGCGCCTGGCCCTCCAGCGACCTCCCCATATCCTCCAGGACACTGCATTCTGAAGGACTAGGTAGGAATTGGGAGGAAAAGAGGTTAGTCATTCCCAAATATTCCAATGTTAAAGAGTGATCCCCTTTTTATCTCATGTAAATATTATGAGTCGGAAGAGAGTTGAACAATTCCCTACTGAGAATATTAGTATCTACTATTGGGGGCGCGGTTGCCAAAGAGAGACAAGGGGGAGAGATTGAGACTGAGATTCAACTCAATTCAACTCCGGGTGAACTGTCTTGAGTAAATAGTGGCAACGCTTGGTGTCAGGATGTCTCCATCGTTCACTTTTATGTATCATTTGCATTGCCAAATTAAAATGGCAACATTGTTCTTAATTATTACAATAAAAAAAAAAACCGGATCCCTGTACCTTGATTCCTGGTAGTGAGGGGGTGAGCCCTGGGTGCTCGATCCCGCGTGGGGCAGCGTGTATTGCAGATGCGCACTCTGGGCAGCGCTGGAAGATAGGCCGGTGCCTCCTGCCAGGTACTCGTTGTAGTGGATCTGCTGCGTGTCTACAGCTGGGAGCGGTGAGAACGACGGAGCATCCTCGGAGAGGTTGGGCTGTCCCCTATCACTCCCAGGGGAAGATCGCCCTGCCCTCCGCTCTAACTGTGGGGTTGAAACCTGTTTCGGGACCCGAGTCCTGGAGAAGCTAACACTGTCGCGGGAGGCCTGTTTCTGGTGGGGCAGTCTAACGCACTGCGTTCAGATTCCTTTGAGAGTCAGGACTTGCTCTTTCGTTGGGATCCTCGGAAACCAGCATGCCTTCCCGCCCACGACCTAATAAAGTGGGACTTTTTTAAGTACCCCTCGGGAGCGGAACCTGTAACACATGGTCGCAAGGATCCCGGCGCATCTCTACACAGTATATGTAATGGGGAAGGGGGGCTCTGTTTGGAAGCAAATGATTTGCATTTTAATTGAAAAATAAATGAAAGCGGTTTGGCAAATTCTGAGGTTGCAAAAAGGGCTAAAAGGGTAGCGGTGAGGAAGGTTCTGTGCTCCTCGACTTTGAGGCTGGAAACAACAGCGTTTGTTTTCTGGTTACTGTTTTTAGCCTGCTGGCACTCTTAACTAGCCTGTGCTGTCCACTTGACCTCCCTACCCACAGTCTAATCCTTGACTCAGAAATGCCAACTGCGTTTTGATACTTGTTTTAAGTTAAAAGAACAGCCACCAAATTCAAGGTAACTAACGGAATGAATGCAAATGAACTCTCAGCTAAAGGTTCTAACGTTCTGAAGGGAGGGATGATAACGCCTCTGCCCAAATACAGTAAGGTCAAATGTCGGGATACTCAAGTGTGGCCGCAGAAAGTCAATTTCTATTCTGCAAAAAAAGGGGATGGGGTGAGGGATGGGGAGAGGAATGAAGGGAATTATGTGTGTGTTTCAGTCCAAAAATCTCTCTAAAATGCAGTTGCTTGAAGTGTCTGGATGCCTTCTTTAATAACTCCATTTCACCCGACGAATAGGGCCTGTTTGTACTGAACCCGCAGGACAGATGGGTTTAACTAAACGTTATAAAAGGATTGAGCTGATTGCTGGGTAGAAACACAAGAAAGAAAGAAGAATGTCACTAAGCTCGAACCAACCTACTCTTGAGGAAAGATAGCAGGGCGACCGGGAGAACGTGTCGGTCTGTCTTTCTTTGCTTCCTGTAAACGCTGTAGAGTGGGAACTGCACCTTTGCCTCAATTTCTGCTGCCCAGGGCTTAAGGTGGAGATTTGGGAAGGATTGAAGCAGACAGCGTGGAAAAGCGCCATAGGATCTTGCGTCTGGCGCTCTCTCAGTGGAGGCCAACACCAAACAAGTGGGGAAGCGACCAGTGTAGACAGCTCCATCCGTTCTACCACCAAAAATATCTCGAAGTCCAGGACCTCCCTCAGCGAGATAGTCAGTGAGAGAGAACATTATACCTCTCCATACAGTCACAGAATACGTACCTGGGAGTTAAGTGCGCTCCAAGAAGATGGAAAATACTAAAGTCCAGCAACATCTGCAATACCAAAACCCGAGTCCTGGAATGAGTGTAAATGCAAGAAAACACCAATGAACTACTAGAGACAAAACTGGCCTTGAACATTTAGCAAAGCACACACCACCAAACATTTTATATATATATATATATATACACATATACATATACAAATGAAAATATCTTTTCGTTTGAAAATTAAAATTTCCCCCGGCCCCGCGTGCGGAAGCATTTTCTTTGCAGGGAACCATTTCCTTTTAGGAAATCCACTTGGATTGAAGTACATTCATATTTTAGCGTGGAATCAAGGTGCTTATAGGAAGGTCTGTTGGTTTCCAGAATTTTCTTACAGAATAAAGTGCTAATCCAGTTTGGTGCACCAGATTAAAAAGTATCTGATGTGAACAGCCATGAAAAACTTAGGTCGGTATAAATAACGTTTTTTGAACATAAATTTTTAAACGACTCTGTAAACTAGTTCATCTTTATATTCCGCTGCAAATTGTTGCTTCTGACTTGAGTGTGCCTCAGTGTGTTCGCGGTGGTCCTTCCGGCTGCCGCCTCGCGTGTGCAGCTCCTTATTCTTCGGTGAGAAAAAAAGTTATTTTGTTTGCATCGCGGCTTGGCTTACAGTGCGGCCATAGGCCCGTCTGATGAAACTCTGAACAGTTATCGCCCTCTTGTGGAAAAAACTTCTTAGCGTTTCACACTGTCTAGGGAAGACAAGGCTGCCGGGTTCTGTTGACTACTATACCTCATTTCCTTGCTGGGGCAGTCTGCCTTTGTGCAACTGCAATTATATTTGATTAATATCTGCTTAATTTTTATCTGGAATGCCAAATTCACAAACTATGGACATGGCAGCTCTTGCTTAAAGTAGAAAACCCCTTCTAAAATGAAGATTTATATTTTAAATCTTTCTCTCCTACTTGTCTTTGACTCCATTATTTGACTCCGGTATGACAGAACAAATCTCAACTGTTACTGACATTATTCTGGTTTTCTGCTTTTCCTCTCTGATTATCAAAACAGCATATTTGCTCAATTCGGAACATTTGGAAAGTAGAGAGAATTATAAAAAAGCACAAAGAGTAACCTACAATTCCACCGTCAGTGGCAAATACTCTGATATTTTGGCATATTTGCTTATTATCTGTTTTCTAGTCTTTATTCTATACTTTGTTTTAATGATTGAGATCATATGGAGCATATAATATTGCACCGTTAGGCCCATTTTTATAACCTGCTTTATTCACTTAATTGAAGCAAGAACAGATCTGTCTTTGGAATGTCCTGAATTTAGCCTCCTGTGAGGTGAAAAAGGCCCTTCCCTGAAGGGCTTGTGAATACCTCACTCTAACAAACAGTAATCTTGTTTAGAGATTACTTCAATGCCAAGATTGATGCCAAGATTGCTGGCCTGATTCTTCTACTTGCAATTTGACCCCTCCAGATCCTCAAATACTTTGCCATTAGTTCTCAGAATGTTATGATACAAGTAGAATAAAAATACCCAACACTGAGTGTTTAGTGTTCCAAGTATTTTACAGTATTAATCCAACAACTCTATGAATTAGGTACTATAATTGTCACCATT